>NC_143476.1:92495991-92844689 GCF_987193195.1 Phasianus colchicus | reverse complement strand
CAAGAGAATGCCACCACAGACATCAGAACAGAGACCAAAGAGAATGCTGCAGGAAATAATCAGGCACAGAGGAGAGGCAAGGGGAACGCACAAGGAAGAGAACGGACAGCCTGTAAGGCACGCTGAAATGCAGAAATGAACTCCGGGTACCCTACCTTGTGTCTTACTAAGTAATGGGTAAACATTGCCCTTACCTCTTGGGCAGATTATTACCGTCAGCAAAGTTGGCTTCCGGGGCATCGCAGGAAATGCAGATTTCTGTTCCTGGCTGTTCTCATGAAGAGCCACAGATCGCTCTGTGCAGTTTTTACGGCGCTCAGGAGTGCCACAGCTCTCCGCTGCCACCTGTTGGACACAATACAGTAATGAAGGCACTGCCCCACATATGCGGGGGCTGCACCCTGTGCACACTGCTCTAATGATGTCACAAAGGAGCATTAGGGATAAAATTAATGCTATTTGTTGGCTAGAATTGTTAAACTAACTATGACTTCTTTTCTGCACTACGATTGGGATGAAGGTTAATTTGACAGAAAACAAGGGGTGTTATTTTTATTGCTGCATTTCGGGTTAGCCTGATATTAAAAATGTCTCTAAGGGTTAGGGTTACAGACACATCGCAGGTAAATGTAATTATCGTTAGAGCTCCCATTAAGCTAGGGGTTCAGGTCAAGATCACAATTAACACTGCCTCCCAGCCAATCCCAGAGAGCCAAAGGCAAAGGCGTGCCAAACTGCCAGGACAAGCAAAGGGAAATCTGAGGTAAAGGCAAAGCAAACAGCAAAGGCTAAGGGAAGGGCAAAAGCAAGGAAAATACCCAGTGAAAAGCTATGGTGAGGGCAATGAGAGTACAGCGGGGAAGGCCAACAGCAAAGGCCGAGAAAACACAGCAAGAAACACCAAAACAGAAGGCCAAGAGAACATGGCAAGAAATGCCTAGGCAAGAGCTAAGAGAACATGGCAAGAAATGCCAAAACAGGAGGCCGAGAGGACGTGGCAGGGAACGCCAGGACAAGCGGCCAAAGAGAACATGGCAAAGAAAGCCAATACAGAAGGCCAAGAGACGGTGGCTGGGTAGGCCAAAACAGGAGGCCAAGGAGAATGCCACAGGGAAGGGAACGCCAAAACAGCACGCCGAGGAGGACGTCACAGGGAACGCCCGGGCAATGGCTATGAGATAGCAGGAAGTGCCGAGGACAACGGCCAAGAGAACATACAAGAAATACCAAAACAGAAGGCTAAGAGAACACAGCAGTAAATGCCTAGGCAAGAGCTAAGAGAACATGGCAGGAAGTGCCAAAACAGGAAGCCAAGAGGATGTGGCAGGGAACTCCAGAACAAGTGGCCAGAGAGAACATGGCAAAGAAAGCCCATGCAGAAGGCCAAGAGAAGGTGGCTGGGTAGGCCAAAACAGGAGGCCAAGGAGAATGCCACAGGGAACGCCAAAACAGGACACCGAGGAGGATGTCACAGGGAACGCCCAGGCAATGGCTGTGAGATGGCAGGAAATGCTGAGGACAACGGCCAAGAGAACATGGCAAGAAACACCAAAACCAAACGCTGAAGAGAATGCAGCAAAGAAAGCTAAGTACGATGGCCAAGACAATGGGGCACAGAACACCAAAACAGGACAGCAAGAAAATGCAGTAGAGAAGGTCTAGGGTAAAGAGAAGGAGAACACTGCAGTGAAAGGCCAGAGACAAATAGAATGTGGGAAGAAAAGGACAGGCAGCCTTTGGGGTACCCTAAAATGCAATAAAGAGCTCCGGGAGTGCTACGTTGTGCCACGCTACATAATGGGTAAACATTGGTGTGCGTACGCTGCCCTTACCTGCTGGGCAGACAATTACCAGTCAGCAAAGTCGGCTTCCAGGGCATCCCAGGAAAAGCGGATTTCTGTTCCAAGCTGTTCTTATGAGGAGCCACACATCTCTCCATGCAGACGTTACAGCACCTGGGAGAACCACAGCTCCCAGTAATGCTGCACAGTAACGAAAGCACTACCCTGCATACATTGGGGGGCTGCACTCTGTGCATGATGCTGCTCACCAGCAGCACAGTAGCTGAGAACAACGCACAAGAAAAGGCTCAAATACCCAACAACACTTTTGCTTCCATCTCCTCTGATAACTGCTCATTATATACAGCCCTCACCTTTGGCTGTGCAGGTGGGGATTGAGAAAGCAATGCCACCCCCACCAACAACCTCCCTGCCCCACACTGAGAGTCAAGATAGGGTTTGGGATCACCTGAGGAACCTGAACATCCGGGAGTCTATGGGTCCCAATGAAATGCATCCCAGAGTCACGAGGGTATTCGCTGATGCAGTCAACAAGCCATTCTCAACGGTATTTGAGAAGTTGTGGCAGTCAGGTGAAATCCCTGGTGAGTAGAAAAAAGGCAACAGCACACCTGTTATTACGGATAAAAAGGATGACCCTGGGAACTATCAACATGTCAGTCTCACCTCTGTGCTGTGAATGATCGCAGAGCAGATCCTCCTGGAAGTGACTCCAAAGCACGTGTTCCAGCGCATCACCACCCTGAGTGAAAAACTTCCTCCTAATATCCAACCTAAACCTCTCCTGTCTTAGTTTAAAACCACTCCCCCTTGTCCTATCATGATCCACCCTCATAAACAGCTGTTTCCCCTCCTGTTTATCCACTCCCTCAAGTACTGGAAGGCCACAATGAGGTCTCTCCAGAGCCTTCTCTTCTCCAGTCTAAACAAGCCCAGTTCCCTCAACCTTTCCTCATAGGAGAGGTGCTCCAGGCCTCTGATCATCTTAGTGCCCTCCTCTGGACCCGCTCTGAGAGTTCCAAGTCCTTCCTGTGCTGGGGGCTCCAGGCCTGGACGCAGTTAAGCAGATGGTGCCTCACGAGAGCCGAGTAGAGGGGGGAAAGAAAAAAAAAAAAAAAAAAAAAAAAAAAATCACCTCCCTCTCTCTGCTGGCTGTTCTTCTTTTAATGCAGCCCAGGATATAGTTGTCTTTCCAGGATGCAAGTGCACACTGCTAGCTCATGTCCAGCTTCTTATCCACTGGGATCCACACGTCCTTCTCTTCAGGGCTGCTCTCAAGCGGTTCTTTGCCGAGTTTGTATAAACATCTGGGATTGCCTCTTCATCAGTGACATTGACAGTGGGGGTCAAGTGCACCCTAATGACACCGAGCTGTGGGGTGCAGTGACACACCGGAGGGATGGGACACCATCCAGAGAGACCTCAACAGGCTGAGTAGTGGGCACTCGGCAATGTACCTTCCCAGCCCAGAAAGCCAGCTGTATGCTGGGTTCCACCCAAAGATGCGTGGTCAGTAGGCAAAGGGAGATGATCCTGCCCCTCTGCTCTACGCTGGTGAGGCCTCACCTGGAGTGCTGTGTCTGGATTTGGATGGCTGCAGTGTAGGACACAGACATAGAGCTGTTGGAGTACATCCAGAGAATGGCCACAAATATGAACCGAGGGATGGAATGCCTTTCCTATGAAGAGAGAAAATTGGGGCTGTTCAGCCTGGAGAAGTGAAGGCTCTGAGGTGACCTGGTAACAGCCTTTCAATACCTAAAGGGAAGAATGAGAAAAAATTTAGGTTAGATATAAAGAAAAATCTTGTGAGGGTGGTGACACAGTGGAACAGGTTACTCAGACACGTGATGGATGCCTTGTCCCTTCCAAGGTGAGGCTGGGCCAGGTTCTGGGCAACCTGATCTAGCTGTATCACAGAGCCTCTCTGGACCGGTCCCAGTATTCAGCAGACCAGGGACCTCACTTCATCACACTGTTGGGAACCAGAGCTGTAGAGCTATTGAATGGGGGACAGGGGATGGAAGGAAGAGGGATGGGGGTTTGGGTGTCATAGAGATTAGGAAACTAATAGGATCTCCAGACAATTAGGATGGAGATATCTGGGGTGATGCTGAGTACAGTGGTCCAAAAGAGGACAATCCTTGGCCTTCTATAAAGATGAAGTCAGATCTGCTGTTCAAACAGAAAGGACTGTAGGATCCCAAGGTGGTCAGTCACAATGTGCTCTGAGAACAATGCCTTGGGATCCATTACCATTGACAAATTTGTAAGGGAGATATGGGAGAGAACCAGACAAAATAGGAACAGAATACCTGTTGTCACTATGCTTGAGTGGTGCAGACCATATTAAGCACAGTGAGGATGAAGCAGATGGCCACTACGTTCTGGGAGTGTTCTTCAGGTCCTGGCCGAAGCACCTCACTCTATCATCAGCCGTGTAGTGCAGCAGGCTGGGAGAATAGACCCCATAGAGAAAGGTGAGCCGCCTGCAACCCATTTGATCCCTAAGTGAGCTTCCCACAGCAATTAGAAACCTGCCTGCATACAAGCTAGTGCACAAACACGGGGCTTGGAATGCTCTGTTACCTGCTCAGTAGATCTCAGAGTGCTTACACCCCTGATGAGACAAACTCCAGCAATCCCTAAACCCCATCAAGCTAAAAAAAAAAAAAAAAAAAAAAAAAAAAAAAAAATCAGCTGATTTATTACATGTAAGGGTGCACAGAATGCCTTTAAACAGCTTTGTATGCTTGGAAGCAGTGGATAACACTCTTAACTACGGTCATGAAATGGGATGATAGAGGTGCACACAAACCATGTTTGGAGCCCCAGGTTGGAGATCATGCTATAAGAACCATGAAATGGTGAACAGAGATGGAACCAGAAGATAACAAGCTCAGAAAGATTTGCTTAAAAGACCTGGAGAATGAAGAACCTCTTTATGGAAAAGGACGTTAGCTCTGGGCATTCCCACAACAGCAATGCTCAGTCAGATAACCAGCATTATCCTGAGGCTGATTGAAGCATTCCAGAAATGAGGGAGCAATGAAAGAAAGAAACACGTGTCAGTCCTTCAATCACCATATCAGAGAAAGGAAGATAACACCTTCATCTCCCTTAGAGAAGAAAAAAGGGCATTGTGATGACAAACATGCAAATACAGCTGCTCTAATCCAGTTTGGGGTCCCCCCAAAAAGGTGGAGCTCACAGCCCTCAAATAAAGAAGGAATTACATGCCCCGTTCCAAATACTCACCCCACTCTCCCAGGGAAGCTGCCGCCAGGATGCTGCACCTATGGCTGCCAGGCCTTAAATGTAGTCAGGATACCCCCAGAAGGGGATATCACAGCCCTGAAATAAAAAAAAGAATAAGTTACCCCATTCCAAGGATGAACACTCAGCCCACACTGCCAAGGAATCAGTCTCCAGGTAGAGATGCTGCCCTTGTGGCTTCCACCCCTTAAAATGTGGTCAGGATACTAGAGGGAAAAAAAAAAAAAAAAAAAAAAAGAGAGAGAGAGAGAGAGATTACAGCCCTGAAATAAAGAAACCACTTACTCCCTTCCCAAGAACCAACACTTCCCCATGCTCCACAGGAGACAGTCTACAGAGATAAATGCTGTCCTTACAGGTGCCAGCACTTAAATGTGGTCAGGAAGCCACCAAAATGAGAAAAAACACAGCCCTGAAATAAGAAGGAATCACTCGCCCTTTCTCAAGGACCAGACCTCGCCTCACACTCCATGGAGAGATGCTGCCCTTATGGTTTCCACACAAAGAAAGCGGTCAAGATGGCAGCAACATCATCAGTAACAAGGCATGGCAGCAACATCATCAGTAACAAGGCATGGCAGCAACATCATCAGTAACAAGGCATGGCAGCAACATCATCAGTAACAAGGCATGGCAGCAACATCATCAGTAACAAGGCATGGCAGCAACATCATCAGTAACAAGGCATGGCAGCAACATCATCAGTAACAAGGCATGGCAGCAACATCATCAGTAACAAGGCATGGCAGCAACATCATCAGTAACAAGGCATGGCAGCAACATCATCAGTAACAAGGCATGGCAGCAACATCATCAGTAACAAGGCATGGCAGCAACATCATCAGTAACAAGGCATGGCAGCAACATCATCAGTAACAAGGCATGGCAGCAACATCATCAGTAACAAGGCATGGCAGCAACATCATCAGTAACAAGGCATGGCAGCAACATCATCAGTAACAAGGCATGGCAGCAACATCATCAGTAACAAGGCATGGCAGCAACATCATCAGTAACAAGGCATGGCAGCAACATCATCAGTAACAAGGCATGGCAGCAACATCATCAGTAACAAGGCATGGCAGCAACATCATCAGTAACAAGGCATGGCAGCAACATCATCAGTAACAAGGCATGGCAGCAACATCATCAGTAACAAGGCATGGCAGCAACATCATCAGTAACAAGGCATGGCAGCAACATCATCAGTAACAAGGCATGGCAGCAACATCATCAGTAACAAGGCATGGCAGCAACATCATCAGTAACAAGGCATGGCAGCAACATCATCAGTAACAAGGCATGGCAGCAACATCATCAGTAACAAGGCATGGCAGCAACAAACAATAACGCATGAATCACTCACCGCTTTCCAAAGGTCTGCACTCACTCCCAAGGAGACAACCCCCAGGTAGGGATGCTGCCCTTACTGTTTCCAGCCCTTAAATGTGGTCAGGGAGGGGGTGGAGCCAAGGTCAGCCCAATCCGGTCCCATAGGTGAATTGCTTCCACCTGTGCTCACAGGGCTGGCTACACCCTTCACCAGGTGCTCAATCACTGCTTCAGGCTGTGACCTAACTGTTCCCATAAGGCCTGAAGCAAAAAAAAAAAAAAAAGACTAGTAACAAGCTGGCGATTGGATCTGCCTGTCTGGCAAGGGGAGTTTTATCAGTGGATGAGCAACAATGGCACGCATATTTTGATTCAAGTCTGTCCTCAAAGGCAATTGGTAAAATTGCCTGACTTTCTAAAATTGGTGACTCTGCTGGTGACGCTGGGGTGACGCTGGGGTGACATTGGGCTAGGATGATGTGGGGGGGTGATGCTGAGGGGTGATGTTGGAATATCATGGGGGGGACATCAGGGAGTGATGTTGGAGTGATATTGTTGGGGGGAATGTAGTGGAAACCCTAAGGTGTGGCTTGAAACAATAATTGAGAAGGGACAAACCAGAGGAGCTCAGGTGCACGAAACGCACCTGAGTGATGAAAGGGGTGGATCCTGGCTCCACCCCCTCCCAGGCCTCATTTAAGTGTTGTCAGCAGGAATGAGCAGCTTTTGCTGGAGGTCCCTGCTTGCTTGAGGTCTTCTAAAGTTAAGCAGATTTTGTTCCTTGTTTTTGTGTTTACAGCTGCTGTGTTTAAGCAAGTCCTCACTTATTGCAACGTAGGACTTGCTTTTTTGCTATTGTTGTTGCATTTTCCATCATGTTGTAGCATTACAGGAGATAATTATTGGTGGGGGTGATGTTGGGGTTTTTTTGAGTAGTATTGTTGGAGTGAAGCTGGGAGGTTACATTGCGATAAGACTAGGATGGTGTTGGAGTTTCACTGGGGGGTGACATGAGGGAGTGACATTGGGGTTACGCTGTTGGGGTGACACTGGTGGGGGCACACTGGTGTGACGCTGGGGTGAAACTGGGTTGAGGTTGTGCAGTGATGCTGTAGGGTGATGTTAGAGTATCTCTGGGGGATGAGATGAAGGAGTGACGTTGTTGGGGGGGTGACATTATTGAGGTGATGCTGGGAGGGAAGTGAGGGAGGAATCAGGAAATGACGTTGGGGTGATGTTGTTGGGGTGACAAGGGAGAGACGTTGGGTGGTGATGTTGGGGTATCGCTTGGGGTAACATCAAGGAGTGACATTGCTGGGGTGACATTACTAGGAAGGATATTGGGCTATCCCTACCCTAGAGGGGTTTCAACAGGGAGTGACGCTGCGGTGATGTTTGGAAGTGATACTGGGGAGTGCTGGTGGGGTGTGGCTGGGATTGACATCAGGAAGTGAAGCTGGGGGGTGACACTGGAGTGAAATTGGGATGATACAGGGATGATATTAGGGGGTGACACTGGGGGTGATGTTGGGGTATCACTGGACAAAGTGATGTTGGGTTGATGTCAGGGAATGAAGTTGTGGGTTGATGTTGGGGTATTACTAGGGTTTATCATCAAGGAGTGATGTTTTGGGGGGATGTGGGGGTGACGCTGGGGTGATGTTAAGAGTGACGTTGGGGGAGACATTACTGGGGTGAAATTGTTGGGGTGACACTGGGTTTATTTTGGGGAATGACATTGAGAGGTAATGAGTATGACTGGAGGTGACATCAGGGGGTGATACTGGGGGAACGTTGTTGGGGTGATACAAGGAATGACACTGGGGTGGCACTGCTGTGACAGTGGGGTGATATTAGGGAGTAATGTTGGGGGGATGAGGTTGGGTTATTGCTGGGGGGGGTTCAACAGGGGGGTGATACTGGGGTGATGTTGTAGTATTACTGGGGGCTGACATTGGGGATACTGGAGAATGATTCTGGTGTGTCATTCTAGTGACAAGGGTGATGTTGGGGCTTTTCTGGAAGGAGTGACATCAGGGAGTGAATGCTGGGTGGTGATGTTGTTGGGGTGTTATGTTGGGGATCTAAAGGCCCCCGACTGAAGAATGATCCTGGAATTGAATAAGGTATTTTGGCAGTTTTAAGGGAGATGATATTTGTGGCTGTGGCTGCACATGTTTTGTGGAGAGAGCTATCCTTGGTATTTGGTCTTGTTCTTGCAAAGACTTGTTTTGCAAGTTGATGTTCCACTTGGGCTCTGTATCACACGCTGGCCGCATGGGTACAGCATGCAAGTGGAACAAACCCTACAGACCCTGGGGAGAATGAAAGCAGGAGAAAGCACGGAAGTGCACTTTGAAGTGGGGGATGCCGTGCTGGTGCTGCCAATCGAATCTACCGCTGGCATGTTCCTTCTCTCTCCTCTTCGGTGACTTGCCATCTCTCAAGGGTCAGATAGTAATAGCACACCTGCTTAGGGAGATTCTGCTTCCCACTTAATGGAATTATCTAACATTTCAGAGAGCGACGCTGGAGGAAGTGACACTGTGGTTGTGGTGGAGTGATGTTGGGATATCAATAGGGTTGACATCGGCAAGTAGCACTGGGGTGACATCATTGGGGGTGATGTTGGAGTACCACTGGGATTTAACATGAATGACTGATGGTGGGGTGAGAGCGTTGGGGTGGCACTGGGGGATGACAATGTTGGAGTGACACTGAGGGTTGATAGTGTGGTGATGTTGGGGGGTGACATTGTTGGGTTGATGCTGGTGGGTGATGTTGGGATGACAGGGGGGTGATATTAAGGAATGACGCTGGGGGAGTGATGCTGGAGCATCCTTGGGGGGTGACATTGGGGTGTTGGGGCTGATGTTTGGGGTGAAATAGGTAGGGTTTGGGAGTAGAGTTCGGGGGAAAATAGTAAGGATTTGGGGCTGATACTTGGGATGAAATAATGAGGTTTTGGGAGCTCAATTTGGGGTGAATTAGCAAGGACTTGAACCTGGAGTTTGGCGTGAAATACTGATGGTTTGGGGCTGGAGTATGAGGTGAAATGGGCTTTGGAGCCTATTCGGATGGCAGTTTTCAATGTAAAAAACATGTTCTTTACAGTTTCCTTGCAGGAAGAGGATAAAGAAACTCTGCTTTCACGCAGGAGGGGATACAATATACCTTCAGCAGACTCCCACTATTGCTCAAGCCACCTCACTGAACTTCGACAGAAAGTTTCACTGCCTTAGAATGTGAAATTGTATCCATGTGTAGATATTTTAATTGCAGGCACATACCCGGGAAAGGTGGGGGAAGTGGCAGCAGCACTAGATGACTCAGGAATTGAGATTCCACCTGCAAACTGTCAGGGACTAAGTAAAGAAGTAAAATTTTAAGGCAGCAAAGACCAGCAAAATTGTGCAGACTTGACTGAACCAAAGTGAAGATATGTGAACTAGTGTGAACAGAAGTGAAGCCGTGCAAAATTTTACAAAACCACGTGAACTTCACGGAACCTCAGTGAAGACCAGTGATCCTGTAAAGTCTTCAGTGAACCAGGGCGGACTTCTGCAACGCCCAGTGAAGACCCACAAACCTGTACAAAGATAACATGAATTTGCACAGACAATACAAGTAAACCAAGTGAAAACCCACAAAATTGGGCATCCTTCGGTTTATTTGGGTGTGGAATTCTGGCAATGCGACCCAACTGGATAAGTCCCTTGTAGACTGGTAGTATTTTCTTCACAAATAATGAAATCTGAATCAGTAGGACATTGTTCATGCCCTATTACCTGACTCTTACCTTCTCCTCCCCTGGTTTCTCATTGCCTGAGTGCTTCAGGTTCACAAAAGACGAAAATTAAAAAAAAAAAAGAAAGAAAAGAAAATAAGGGGAAAAAAAAAGAAAAAAGGGAAAAGGAAAGAGTAAAAAAAAGATGTAGAAAAAGAAATAGAAAAAGAATAATAAGAGGAAATAGAAAAGGAAATAATTAGAATTATAAAAAGAAAAATTATTAGAAAAAAAAAGAATTAAATTAGAACAGGAATAGGAAAAAGACAAAATAATTGGAATTAGGAAAATAAATAGAAAACGAATTGGAAATAAACTAGAAGAAGAATTGGGAAAGGCTGTGGAAAAAGAACTGGAATTAGGAAAAAAAGAACTGAAATTAGAATTACAAAAAGATAAAGGAAAAGAAAACTAATTAAGGAAAACAATTAAGAATTAGAAAAAGATAAAAAGTAAAAGAATGAAAAAGAATTAGAAAGAGTAAGAAATGGAAAAGAAACAAGAAAAAGGAAAAGAGAATTCTAATTATAAAAATTATTAGAATTAGAAACAGAAAAAGAAAATAATTAGAATTAGAAAATGAAAGAGAAAAATAATTAGAAAAAGAAAAATGAAGAAGAATTAGGATTAGAATTGGAAAAAGAAAAAAATGGAAAAAGAATTGGGAAATGAGAAAAAAATTAAAAAACATATTAGAAAAAGAATTGGAAAAAGAACTAGAATTAGAAAATGAAAAAAGAGTGAAAAAATAAAAAAAACCATTGGAAAACGAGTGAGAAAAAGTCTAGAAAAAGATAAAAATAGAACTATGAAAAATAAAAGAATAAAAAAAGAAAAGAATGAGAAAAAATAGAATTAGAGAGAAAAACAAGAATATGGAAAAGAAAATGAAAAGAAAAGGAATTGGACAAAAAAGAACTGAGAAAATAAATGGAAAATAAAATAGATGAAGAATTGGAAACCGAACTGGAAATGGAATCAAAACTGAAAAAAGAATTGGAAAATGAAAAAGAAGAGAAAGGAAACAAAAGCACTAGAGCTAGAGAAAGAATATGAAAAGGAATTAGGAAAACCAACGAATAAAGCAAAAGTTTGAGCCCTCCAGCCCCACACCCCGGTCTTCCAGCACCACAATTGAGTCCTCCAGCCCCACATCCCAGTCCTCCAGACCTCTGAGTGAGTCCTCCAGCCCCACACCCAAGTCGTCCAGCCCCACAGCCCAGGTCCTCCTGCACCATAAGAGAGTTTTGCAGCCCCACATCCGAGTCCTGCAGCCCCACATCCGAGTCCTCCAGCCCCACCAGTCTGGGCCTCCCACCCCACATCTCAGTTCTCCAGGACAACACCAAGGTCCTCCCACCCCACGCCGAGGTCCTCCAGCCCCACAGCCGAGTCCCTCGGAGGGAAAAGGCAGGAGGAGAAGGAGGGAAAAGGAACTGCCACGGGGAAACAGGGGAAACAGTGCGCAGGGGAAAAGGGGGAACTGCCCAGCCCCATAAGTGACTCCCACAGCCCCATCTGAGGTCCTCCAGCCCCACATCTCAGACCTCCAGCCCCACATCCGAGTCCTTCAGCCCCAAAAGTAACTCCTCCAGCCCCACAAGTGAGTCCTCACACCCCACAGCCCAGCCTGCCAGCCCCACACTGAGGTCCTCCAGCCCCACAACTCAGCCCCCTCCAGGGCCACCCCCTAGACCTCATGCCGCAAATCCCAGTCCTCCAGCCCCATAATTGAGTTTTCCAGCCCCATAATTGAGTCCTCCAGGGCCGCCCCCAAGTCCTCCAGCCGCACAAGTGAGACCTGCAGCCCCACATCTCAACTTTCCAGCCCCACAAGTGAGTCCTCCAGCCCCACATCTGAGTCCCTCGGAGTGAAAAGGAGGGACGACAAGGAGGGAAAATAAGGAGCAGAAAGAGGGAAAGGAATTCAGGGGGTAAAAAGGAAGGAGGAGAAGGAGGGAAAAAAGCAACTGAGAACAGGAAAAGAGGAAGGAGGAGGAGGAGGGCGGGAAAGAATTGAGAAAGGGAAAAAGAAAAGAGGAGAGCGAGGGAAAGGAAGAACTCAGGAGGGGAAAGAGAAGGGGAGAACGAGGGAGAAGGGACCGGTGTGAGGGAAAGAGGGAGGAGGAGGACAGGGGAAATGGGAAGGAAGGAGGACGGGGGAAATGGGAAGGAAGGAGGACGGGGGAAATGGGAAGGAAAAAAGGAAGCAACTGACAATGGGAAAAAAGGAAGGAGGAGAAGGAGTGCAGAAAGGAATTCACAATGGGAAAGAAAGAGAGGAATTCACAACGGGAAAGACAGGAAGGAGGGGAGCGAGGGAAAGGAGGAAGGAAGGGAACGAGGGAAAAAGGAATTCACAATGGGATAAAGGGAAGGAGGAGGACGGGGGAAAAGAGGAAGGAACTTAGAATGGGAAAAAAGGAACGAGGAAAACGAAGGAGGAGGAAAAAGGAGGAAAGGAAGCAGGGGAAGGAGGGAACGGAGGAAGGAGGGGAGCGAGGGCGGAAAGGAATTGGGGGGAAAGGAGGAACTCGCAGGGGGGGAAAGGAGGAACTCGCAGGGGGGGAAAGGAGGAACTTGCAGGGGGGGAAAGGAGGGGAGAACAAAGGAGAAGGAACCGATGTGAGGAAGGAAAGGAAGGAGGAGGACGAGGGTAAAAGGAAGGAAGGAGGAGGACAAGGGAAAAGGAACCCGATGTGAGGGAGGAAAGGAAGGAGGAGGACGAGGCAAAAAGGGAAGGAGGAGGGCGAGGGAAAAACGGAACCCGGTGTGAGGGAAAGAGGGAAGGAGGAGTCGGGGAAACAGGGAATTGAGCGTGGGAAAGGGAAGGAGGAGACCCGGAAACAGGGAATTGAGCGTGGGAAAAGGGAAGGAGGAGACGGGGAAACAGGGGAAAAAGGGAAGTGCCAAGGGGAAAAAGAAGGAAGGAATGGGCGTGGAGAAAAAAAGAAGGAGGAGAAGGACAGAAAGGGAACTGCCATGGGAAACTGCCAGGTGGAAAGGGAAGGGGAGAACGGGGCAAAGGGAAGTGCCAAGGGAGAAAAGGGGAAAAGGGGAACTGCCAGGGGGGGAAAAGGGGGAACCTGCCGGGGGGAAGGGGGGAAAAAGGGGAAAAGGGGAACGAGGTGACCAGGGGAAAAAAGGGATCGAGGAGATGGGGGGGAAAGGGAAGGCAGAGACCCGGAAAAAGAGAATTCACAATGAGAAAACACGAAAGAGGAGACGGGAAAAAGGGATTTCACAATGGGGAAAAGGGAAGGAGGAGACTGGGGAAAAAGGGAAACTGCCCAGGGGAAAAAGGGGAACTGCCATGACGGAAAGGAAGGGGAAAATGGAGAAACTGCCACGGGGGGAAAAAAGGGGGAAAAAAGGGAAACTGCCACTGGGGGGGAAAAAGGAAATTGCTGAGGGAAAAAAAGTGGAAAGGAAAGGAGGAGAACGTGGGAAAAGGAATTGCTGAGAGGAATATGGGGAAAAGGGAATTGCAACGGGGAAAAAGGGGAAAAGAGGAGAACAGGGGAAAGGGAATTGCCACGGGGTGACAGGGGAGAAGGGGAACTGCCAAAGGGAAACAGGGGGAAAAAGGGGAACTGCCAGGGGGGGAAAAAGGGAATCCTTTCCCTTCTCCTTTTCCTCTCTCATTCTCCCCACTTCCTTCCCTCTCCCTCCACTTTTATTCCCATCCTTTCCTCCCATCGTTCCCTTCTCCTCTTTCTCCCCCCTTCTTTCCCTCTCTCTCTCCACCTCCCCGCTTTTCTTTCTATCCTCCCATCCCTCCTTCCTTCCCTTTTATGTGGGAACTGCTGGCTCACAGCCCGAACCTCTGATTGCTCAGCACAGGTGAAGGCAGGAAGGGGTGCAGCCTGGCTGCTCCCTACCCCCATTTAAGGGCTGACCACCAGCAGGGAAGGTTTGC
The DNA here is from genome assembly GCF_987193195.1 of Phasianus colchicus. Classification (NCBI taxonomy): domain Eukaryota; kingdom Metazoa; phylum Chordata; class Aves; order Galliformes; family Phasianidae; genus Phasianus; species Phasianus colchicus. The sequence continues at coordinate 92,830,573 of NC_143476.1, read as the reverse complement.
TATTCTGAAGTTCTGCTCTGCTGGAGCTTCGTGAGTGAGCCCAGGATGTGGGCAAGCGTCCTCTCTGTTCCCTCTGTCTCGTTTTGCCTCTCGTTTATTTCATTATTGTAACATCTTAATGTTCTTTCATTATACAATATTTATTTATACACTTTTCCTTAATTATATCTTAAATTCTTTGATTATACACTTTCCTTCTTTCATCCCTTCCTTTTTCCTTTCCTCCGTCCATTCATCCTTCTGTTCATTTACTCCTCCATCCCTCATTCATCCTTCCTTTTATTCATCTTTTTACTCCTTCATTTATTTCTCCCTCCCTCCATCTCTCCGTATGTCCCTCGCTCTGTCCGTCCCTCCATCCATCCTTCATCTTCCCATCCATCCCTTTATTCCTCATCCATCCTTCCTTTCATTCATCCTTTCGCCCCTCCGTTCTCCTTTATGTATTTCTCCACCCATCCTTCCCCTTCCTTCCGTTCCTTCCTTCCTTCCTTCCACCCGTTCATCCGTCCGTCCTTCCATCCATCCATCTTTCCGTTCTTCATTCATGCCGTAATCCCTTCGATCCGTCCCTTTTTCTGTCCTACGCTCCCTTAATCCCTTCATTCCTTCATTTATTCTTCCCTCCATTCATTCATTCATTCTTCCACCTCTCATAATTACATCTCTGCCCCTAAGAACTGCCTAATAACTCCATATCCCACTCTTTAATAATTACTCTCTAATTACTAATAATTCTGTAATGATCTCGAAGAACTCTATCCAACTCCCTAATTACTCCCCAGCAACTCCCCAACAACTCCCTTAGAACTATTAGCACCCTATTGGCCCCTTTCCAATTCTCTAATAACTGATTACTCTCTGATTGCCCTGATTACTCTCCATCCAGTGCCCTAATTACCCTCTGATTACTTCCAACCAGTCCCCTAATTACCCTCTGATTACTCTCCATCCAGCCCCCTAATTACCCTCTGATTACTCTCCATCCAGTGCCCTGATTGCCCTCTGATTACTCTCCATCCAGCCCCCTAATTACCCTCTGATTACTCTCCATCCAGTGCCCTAATTACCCTCTGATTACTCTCCATCCAGTCTCCTAATTACCCTCTGATTACTCTCCATCCAGTGCCCTAATTACCCTCTGATTACTCTCCATCCAGTCTCCTAATTACCCTCTGATTACTCTCCATCCAGTGCCCTGATTACTCTCTAATACCTCCCTAATAACTGGCTAATAATTCCAATTACTCATAACACCCTCATAACCTTCTGCCGCCAATAATTAATCCTCCGCCTCTAATAATCCCTTCTCCCTCTCTAATCATTCTCTCCCTCTAACCATTATTTGTCCCTAATGATTCCTTTTCTCGGCCCCTGTTAACGCTTCCTTCCTTCTCCCTGCTGAAACCTGGAAATCCTTTTGTCGGCTGCTCTCTCTGCTGAAAGCAGCTGTGATTCCCGGCAGCAGCAGCGCCTACGGACACGCGATGTCGTCTTTGCACCCCGATTTTCCCTTTCCCAGCCGCTGCCCTGTTTCCCCACCGGCCGGGTGCTCCAGGCTCACAACCTCATCAGTTTCCGTTGGCGGATTCGTGTGTTATCGCTGTCAGTGCTGTTGTCTCCAAGCTCTCTGTGCTCTTCTTGTTGTAGGGAGGCGGTGATCGGCTCCCAAGTCTTCGTTCAGCAAAGAGCAGCGGGGGGGGCTGACGCCAGGCCTCCCGATGTCTCTTCAGGCGCTTCCTGGGCACACCATGCCTTCTTCTCTGCTTTCACCTCCTGCAGGATCTTCTTGCAACGTGTGTGCTGCTCTGCTCCTGTGAGGCCCCGTTTGCAGCACTGCGTCCAGGTCTGGAGCCCCCAGGACAAGAAGGACAAGGAGCTGCTGGAGAGGGGCCAGAGGAGCCACGGAGATGAGCAGGGCTGCAGCACCTCCCTGTGAGGACAGGCTGAGGGAGCTGGGCTCGTTCAGCCTGGAGAAAAGAAGCTGCGGGGCGAATCATCGCAGCCTGCAGCACCTCAAGGGAGCCTGCAGACAGGAGAGGAATCGACTCTTGGAAAGGGTGAGTGACAGCAGGACGAGGGGAAGCGGTTGGAAGCTGAAGGAGGGCAGATTGAGGTTGGACATGGGGGAAATCCTTCCCAGAGAGAGCGGTGAGGTGCTGGAACAGCTGCCCAGAGAGGCTGCGGATGCCCCGTCCATCCCTGGAGGCGTTCAACAGGTCGGATGGGGCCCTGGCAGCCTGGTGCAGCATTCGGTGGGAAGGTTGGTGGCCCTGCGTGCGGCCGGGGGTTGGAGATCCGTCGTCCTCCAGGTCCCTTCCAACCCTGGCCGTTCTGTGGTTCTGTGACAAAACACACATATATGCCCCTATATACAGAGCGGCATCCCTGGGAAGGTTCGTCCAGAGGAGAAGCGATGCCAGCTATCCGAGATCTGCCCCAGGTTGAGCAGGAGGACTCCCAGGAAGAACCGAGACAACGCAGTTCATGAAATAAAAGCTATTATCCAATTCTAACGCAGAAACAACACTGCAGTCCCACGATTCCCCCCTGTTTCTTTTGTCACACACTGTTGATCTCTGTCATTTCTTCAGTTTCGCTTTCATGGACGTCTCCCTGTTCTCCACTTCCTTCATCTCCTCCAACGCCACCATTTCATCCCCACGCAGTGACTCGGTTGGTGTTTGCTGCCAGAGCGCTGCCTCCATCAATCGCTGTCCCAGTGCCCTCACACAGGGAACAACGCAGCAACCAGTGGCCAGCAGGGCTCCTGCTGCTATGCAAGGAGTCAACGTGGGCACATCACCCATTCCGTTCCCCACACCAGGACCCCAACCACCCGGTGGGAGAAGTGTCCCTTCCCGATTTTCCTGCCAGTTCACTGGAAGGGTGGTGAGCCCTGGCACTGCCTTCGTTGTTGTGGCACCTGGAGCTGGCGTTGGGATGGAGGTGCAACAGCGGGTACCCAGCTTTACACACACACCTCTTTTTTTTCCCAGCTTGGATCAGAGCTTAGGAGATCCGACTTCCCAGGCCATCCTACCTGTGGCATCAAACTGTTCTGCAGTTCCCTTTACTGCACTCTGTTGTAGAATTTGTGCATCGCTACCGATTATAACAAACGTAGCTGATCCAACCTACATTCTTGCTGACCATCACCCACCAGGACAGTGACTCAAACCCTGCAACAACTTGATTTCTCGCCTTAAAGTCATCAGGGACAGCAAGAAGTGACCAGCTGCAGTCCTTAGCTTGCCCACGTCCCAAACAGTCACCGACAGGAGGACACTTTGCAGCGATGTTTCCACCAGAGATACAGAAGCACTGACATCAAATGCTGCACTGAAGCAAATTCACTCTCCAACGATTGCAGCAGCCCGTATCGCTGCCTCTGGGTTCGCAATTGTGAGGGTCCAGCTGACCTGAGTTCCCATTCACTGCAGGGACCTCCTTAACTCCAGCAGGACGGATCTGTGCGGGATGGTAGCAGCACCGGGACAGACTCACCCACCTTGATTCCAGGGGCGAATGTCAAAGACAGCTGCTGTGCACGTATCAGCTCTCGTTAAAACATGATGGATCAGGGCGTCGAGGCCTTGGGCTCCAGTTCCCAGAGCCAGTTTCTCTGGTTCCTGAAGCTGTTCTTGTAGACTTGGTAGCATTTCACTCCCCACCTGGAGCTGTTCTTGCTCCACACGCTCGGTATTTCCCTCCCTATCCGGGTAGAGATCCTGTTTGTACAACGCTGGACCTCCTGTCCAGTATTTGGAAGGACTTCACCCCTCTTGGGCTCCAGGTTTCCTAAGGAGAGCCAAAGGCAACAACTGTGGCCAGCGCAGTCCAGCTTCCTGGGCCGGTTTTACAACCTGTATTTAATTAGATGCTTCATCATGGTTTGTGCCATTGCCGATGTGTTCCAATGCTTGCTGACCTGCTGGGCAATCTCTGTGCTAAAGTGAGTTCCCTGGCTGCAGGTATTGCTGCAGGACCCCCAGCCCTTGGCATCATCTCCTGCAGCAACACCCTGCTTGTTTCTTAGGCATCACTGCTCCTGCAAGGGAACGCCTCTGGCCACCCTGCATGGGTATCGGTTGGAGCCAGCATGTACCCAACCCTCCTTTTGCGGGCAGTTCTGAAGGAAATCCACGCACAACTGCTGGCCTAAAAGCCTCCCTTTCCCAACAAGCCCCACTCGCCCCCTGTTCCTGGTTCCGGGATGGCACAGCTCCTTTCTGCTGTCCGCACCCCCGTATGTTTTACGACGTTCCCCCAGAACCACTTTCTATGGGATAACAGGGCGCAGCACTGCGCCCATCTGGGTGCGCACCCACCTGTCGGCTCGCTCTCTTCCCTTTGCAAATCAAGCCATTCCTGTCCTCTCTACAACGCCTTACAGGTTCTGATTAGGGGTCAGATATTTTAAGCTGACCGCCTGGAATTAAAGCCAGTTCACACAGAATTACACGGAATCACACAGAATTGCCAGGGTTGGAAGGGACCTCAAGGATCATGAATCTCCAACCCCCTGCCACATGCAGGGCCACCACCATCCCACCTAATGCTGGACGAGGCTGCCCAGGGCCCCATCCAATCTGGCCTTGAACACCTCCAGGGACGGGGCATCCACAGCCTCTCTGGGCAGCTGTTCCAGCACCTCACCACTCTCTCCGTAAAGAATTTCCCCCTGACGTCCAACCTAAATCTCCCTTCCCTCAGCTTAAAACCATTTCCCCTCGTCCTGCTGTCACTCACCCTTTCAAAGAGTTGATTCCCCTCCTCTTTGTAGGCTCCCTTTAGGTACTGAAAGGCTGCAATGATTCACCCCGCAGCATTCTTTTCTCCAGGCTGAACAAGCCCAGCTCTGCCAGCCTGTCTTCATAGGGGAGGTGCTCCAGTCCCCTGATCATCTTCGTGGCCCTCCTCTGGACCCTCTCCAACAGCTCCCTGTCTTTCTTGTACTGGGGGCTCCAGACCTGGACGCAGTATTCCAGATGGGGCCTCACAAGAGCAGAGTAGAGGGGAACAATCACCTCCCTGTCCCTGCTGGCCACCCCTCTTCTGATGGAGCCCAGGATCCCATTTGCTTTCCCACCTGCAAGGGCACACTGCTGGCTCATGTTAAGTTTTTTATCTATCAGGACCCCCAGGTCCTTCTCCACAGGGCTGCTCTCAAGGACCGCTCCTTCCAGTCTGTAGGGATGCCTGGGATTCCTCCGGCCCAAGTGCAAAACTCTGCACTTTGCCGTGTTGAACCTCATCAGGTTCACCCAGCCCACCTTTCTAGCCTCTCGAGGTCCCTCTGAATGGCATCCCGTCCTTCAACTGTGTCAACCACACCACTCAGCTTGATGTCGTCAGCAAATTGCTGAGGGTGCACTCAATTCCGCCATCGATGTCATTGATAAAGATGTTAAAGAGCACCGGTCCCAAGACAGACCCCTGGGGGACGCCGCTCGTTACCTGCCTCCACCTGGATATGGAGCCATTGATGACCACCCTCTGTCTGCGGCCTTTCAACCAGTTTCTTATCCATCGAGTGGTCCACCCATCAAATCCACATCCCTCCAGTTTGGAGAGAAGGATGTGGTGGGGGACCGTGTCAAAGGCCTTGCTCAAGTCCAGGTAAATGACATCGGTCGCCTTTCCCTTGTCCACCGATGCCGTCACTCCATCATAAAAGGCCACCAGACTGGCCAAGCATGACCTTCCTCTGGTGAAGCCGTGCTGGCTGTCACGGATCACACGCCCTTTCCTCATGTGATCAAGCATGTCATCCAGGATGATCTGTTCCATGATCTTCCCAGGCACAGAGGTGAGACTCACCGGCCTGCAGTTCCCGGGGTCCTCCTTGCTCCCTTTCTTGTAAATGGGAGTGACGTGACCCTTCCTCCAGGCATCCGGGACCACACCAGACAGCCACGACTTCTCAATTAAAGCCAGTTCACCAATTCCAGCTGCCTGCTCTGCCCCCTGACTACCATCACGTCCCAGTGTCCCGCACAGTGCCACTCCTCTGCAGTCCTCCGCAATGCGGAACAGCCACGCTGCTCTGCGGGAGATTTGCATCATGCTGAATTTGTTCTCCTTGTGCGTAAGCGCACAGCTGGCTGGGAACGTAAGTCATGTTGGGAACCAAGAAGCTGCAGGCCTGGGGCACAGGAGCTGCTAGGAAATTAACAAAGAATAATTAAAAAGACTCCTGACTTTCACCCCCAAAGCCGTCAGGAGGCTGGAAAATGATCCCACAGCAAAACAGCTCCGACCACAGCAACAACCGGTGCGGCCGCTGGAACGTCTGCAGGAGGGGAGAGCGGCATGGATGCAGGAATCCTGGAACGCCTGCAGGAGGGGAGAGCGGCATGGATGCAGGAATCCTGGAACACCGGCAGGAGAGCAGAGCGGCATGGATGCAGGAATCCTGGAACGCCTGCAGGAGAGCAGAGCGGCATGGATGCAGGAATCCTGGAACGTCTGCAGGAGAGCAGAGCGGCATGGATGCAGGAATCCTGGAACGCCTGCAGGAGGGGAGAGCGGCATGGATGCAGGAATCCTGGAACGCCTGCAGGAGAGCAGAGCGGCATGGATGCAGGAATCCTGGAACGCCTGCAGGAGGGGAGAGCGGCATGGATGCAGGAATCCTGGAACGCCTGCAGGAGGGGAGAGCGGCATGGATGCAGGAATCCTGGAACGTCTGCAGGAGAGCAGAGCGGCATGGATGCAGGAATCCTGGAACGCCTGCAGGAGGGGAGAGCGGCATGGATGCAGGAATCCTGGAACGCCTGCAGGAGAGCAGAGCGGCATGGATGCAGGAATCCTGGAACGCCTGCAGGAGAGCAGAGCGGCATGGATGCAGGAATCCTGGAACGCCTGCAGGAGAGCAGAGCGGCATGGATGCAGGAATCCTGGAACGCCATGGATGCAGGAATCCTGGAACGTCTGCAGGAGAGCAGAGCGGCATGGATGCAGGAATCCTGGAACGTCTGCAGGAGGGGAGAGCGGCATGGATGCAGGAATCCTGGAACGTCTGCAGGAGGGGAGAGCAGCATGGATGCAGGAATCCTGGAACGCCTGCAGGAGAGCAGAGCGGCATGGATGCAGGAATCCTGGAACGCCTGCAGGAGAGCAGAGCGGCATGGATGCAGGAATCCTGGAACATCTGCAGGAGAGCAGAGCGGCATGGATGCAGGAATCCTGGAACGTCTGCAGGAGGGGAGAGCAGCATGGATGCAGGAATCCTGGAACGTCTGCAGGAGAGCAGAGCGGCATGGATGCAGGAATCCTGGAACGTCTGCAGGAGAGCAGAGCGGCATGGATGCAGGAATCCTGGAACATCTGCAGGAGAGCAGAGCGGCATGGATGCAGGAATCCTGGAACGCCTGCAGGAGGGGAGAGCGGCATGGATGCAGGAATCCTGGAACGCCTGCAGGAGAGCAGAGCGGCATGGATGCAGGAATCCTGGAACGCCTGCAGGAGAGCAGAGCGGCATGGATGCCATATGGGCTGTTCTGCCTGCAGGAGAGCAGAGCTGTAGAAGCACAGAGCCAATCCCTTGTTCCACTCGCGGCCCTGGTGCAGCGCAGGCTCCGCTCGGCGCCCAGCGCAGGCAGCCAAGAACTTTGCAAGCTTTCTTCTGCTCCCGACCGAGAGCAGAAACCAGCGGGGTCCCAGCAGAACCCTGGCGTCGCCCCCAGCGCCAAATCCAGATTCGGCGCCGTGAACTCACAACTGTGCCGGGAGGCCGGCATCCAATCCAGCCGACGCCTGGCGGCTTTCACTGCGCTTCTGCTGTCGGAAAGAGGAAGAGGAGGAGAGGGAGAAAAGGAAACGGAAGCAGGACAGGAAAAAGGCCGAGGAAAAGGCCTGGGGAAAGGAAGTGACAGGGACTGGGGAAACGGAACTGGGGAAGAGGAGGAAGAGGAAGGGAAAAGGGTTGGAAGTGACGGGAAACGGAACGGGAAGCAGCAACGAGAAGAAAGTCCTCCAGCCCCACACCGCAGTCCTCCAGCCCCATAAGTGAGTCCTGCCGCACCCTAATTGAGTTTTCCTGCCTCACACCCAGGTCATCCTGCCCCGCAAGTCAGCCCTCCCACTCCACATCTTAGTCCTCCAGCCCCACATCTTAGTCCTCCAGCCCCATAATTGAATTGTCCAGCCCCACATCTCAGTCCGCCAGCCCCACACTGAGGTCCTCCAGCCGCACATCCAAGTCCTCCAGCCCCACACCGCAGTCCTCCAGCCCCACAAGTGACTCCTCCTGCACCACACTGAGGTCCTCCAGGGCCACCCCTAAGTCCTCCTGCCCCACATCCCAGTCCTCCAGCCCCACATCCAAGTTCTCCAGCCAAATAAGCGAGTCTTCCGGCCCCACACCCCAGGGCTCCAGCCCCACAAGTGAGCCCTCCCACCCCACATCCCAGGTCCTCCCACCCCACATCCCAGGTCCTCCAGCCCCAATATTGAGTTCTCCAGCTCCACCTCCCAGGTCCTTCAGCCCCACATCCGAGGTCCTCCAGCCCAAATCTCATTTCTGCAGCCCCATCAACGAGTCCTCCTGCTCCACATCCCCGTCCTCCAGCCCCATAAGCGAGTCCACCAACCCCACACCGAGGTCCTCCAGCCCCAGAATGGGAAACAAGGAAGCAGGAGAATGAGGGAAAAGGAATTCCCAACGGGAAAAGAGGAAGGAGGTGGGGGACGAGGGAAAAAGGAAGCAGGAGGGGAACAGGGAAAAAGGAATCCACTGTGAGGGGAAAAAGGAAAAAGGGGAAGGGGGGAAAAAGGGAAGGAGGGGAAGGGGGGAAAAAGGGAAGGAGGGAGAGGAAGGGGGGAAAAAGGGAAGGAGGGGAAGGGGGGAAAAACGACCTCATGAGGAGGGAGAAGCAAGGAGGAGAAAAAGGAATTCACTCTGAGAAACAAGGAAGGAGGAGAACGGGAAAAACCGAGGTTCTCCAGCCCCACACCGAGGACCTCCAGGGTCACCCCAAGTCCTCCCGCCCCACATCCAGGTCCTCCAGTCCCATAATTGAGTCGTCCTGCCCCACAAGCGAGTCCTCCCGCCCCACAGCCCGGTCCTCCAGCTCCATAAGCGAGTCCTCCACCCACATCCCAGGTGCTCCTGCCCCACATCCCGGTCCTCCTGCCCTCAAGTGAATCCTCCTGCCCCACATCTCAGGTCCTCGAGGGCCGCCCCCAAGTCCTCTAGCCCCACACCCCAGTTCTCCAGGCACATAACTGAGTCCTCCAGCCCCACAGCCGGGTCCTCCAGCCCCATAAGTCAGTCCTCCAGCCCCACATCTCAGTTCTGCAACCCCACAGGTCAGTCCTCCAGCCCCACACCGAGGTCCTCCAAGGCCACCCTCAAGTCCTCCAGCCCCACATCTCAGTTCTCCATGCCCCACAACTGACTCCTCCAGCCCCTCGAGCGAGTCCTCCAACCCCACACCCAAGGTCCTCCAGCCCCTTAAGTGAGTCCTCCAGCCGCACATCCAAGGCCTTCCAGCCCCACACCGAGGTCCTCCAGGGCGGCCCCCAAGCCCTTCTGCTCCACATCCCGGTCCTCCAGCCCCATAAGTGAGTCCCCTCCCGCCCCACATCCCGGTCCTCCTGCCCCACACCGAGGCCCTCCAGGCCCATAAGTGAGTACACCAGCCCCACACCGAGGCCCTCCAGCCCCATAAGGGAGTCCTCCCGCCCCACATCCCGGTCCTCCAGCCCCACATCTCAGTTCTGCAACCCCACAGGTCAGTCCTCCAGCCCCACACCGAGGTCCTCCAAGGCCACTCCCAAGTCCTCCAGCCACGCATCTCAGTCCTCCTGCCCCACAAGCGAGTCCTCCAGCGCCACACCAAGGTCCTCCAGACGTACATCCAAGACATCCAGCCCCATAAGTGAGTCCACCAGCCCCACACCGAGATCCTCCAGCCCCATAAGTGAGTCCCCTCCAGCCCCACAGCGAGGTCCTCCAGCCCTGTAAGGGAGTCCTCCCGCCCCACAGCCCGGTCCTCCAGCCACACAAGTGAGTCCTCCAGCCCCACATCCCGGTCCTCCAGCCCCACACCGAGGTCCTCCAGCCCCACATCCCGGTCCTCCAGCCCCATAAGTGAGTCCTCCTGCCCCACATCCCGGTCCTCCAGCCCCACATCCCGGTCCTCCAGCCCCCCTTCCCGCTCCCCCACGCCCCCCCACGCCGCTCCCCGCTTCCCCGCCTCCCGCTGCCGTCGCCCAGCGCCGCGGAGGCCGGGCTCCGCCACTCGCGACAGCCCTGCGGACCGGCATCCCAGGCGTCGCTCCGAGTCTCCGCGCTCCTTCGGCCGCAGTCCTTCCCGTCGCCGCCGCTCTCGCGAGAACTGCCCGGCCGAGAGCCGCCCGGCCGCTGCGCTCTGCGGGGATCCCGGCGTGACGGAGGGAAGCGAGCGAAACCGCGCCGGACCTCGCGCTCGGTCGCTTCCCAGCGCTGCTGGCTGGAGCGGCTCCGAAGCGCCGAGCCGCGGCCGGCGAGGGCCGCCAGGGCAGCGCGAGTCCTCCTGCCCCAGAAGTGGGTCCTCCTGCCCCATAAGAGGGTCCTCCAGGGCCACAACAAGGTCCTCCAGGGCCACAAGGGGGTCCTCCTGCCCTACCAGTGGGTCCTCCTGCCCCATAAGGGGGTCCTCCTGCCCCACAAGGGGGTCCTCCAGCGCCACAGGCGAGTCCTCCAGCGCCACGAGCGAGTCCTCCAGCACCACGAGCGGGTCCTCCAGCGCCACGAGCGGGTCCTCCAGCGCCACGAGCGGGTCCTCCAGGGCCAGAAGTGAGTCCTCCAGCGCCAGAAGTGAGTCCTCCTGCCCCACAGCCCGGTCCTCCTGCCCCATAAGGGGGTCCTCCAGCCCCACACCAAGGTGCTCCAAGGCTACTCCCAAGTCCTCCAGCCACGCATCTCAGTCCTCCTGCCCCACTTCCCAGTCCTCCAGCCCCACATCCCAGTTCTCCAGCCCCAAACCGAGGTCCTCCAGCCCCACTGGTGCTCAGCTCCGAGGTCCTCCAGACGTACATCCAAGTCCTCCAGCCCCATAAGTGAGTCCTGTTGCCCCACATCTCAGTTCTGCAGCCCCACAAGCGAGTCCTCCAGCACCACATCCGAGCTCCTCCAGCCCCACACCCAAGGTCCTCCAGCCCCATAATTGAGTCCTCCAGCCCCACACCAAGGTCCTCCCGCACCAGAAGTGAGTCCTCTAGCCCCATATCTCCGTCCTCCAGCTGCAAATCCCAGTCCTCCAGCCCCACAAGTGAGTCCTCCAGCCCCACGTCCCAGTCCTCCAGGGCTGCTCACAAGTGCTGCTGCCCCACATTCCAGTTCTCCAGCTCCATAATTGACTCCTCCAGCCCCACATATCAGTCCTTCTGCCCCAAAATTGAGTCCTCCCGCCCCACACCGAGGTCCTCCAGCCCCATACGTGAGTCATCCAACCCCGCTTCCCAGTCCTGCAACCCCAGAAGTGAGTCCTCCAGCCCCAGATCCGAGGTCCTCCAGCCCCATAAGTGAATCCAGCAGCTCCACATCCCAGCCCTCCAGCCCCATTCCGAGGTCCACCAGGGCCGCCCCCAAGTCCTCCAGCCCCACATCCCAGTCCTCCAGCCCCACATCCCAGTCCTCCAGCCCCACATCCGAGTCCTCCAGCCCCACACCGAGGTCCTCCAGCCCCACACCGAGGTCCTCCATGGCCACCCCCAAGTTCTGCAGCCCCACATCCCAGTCCTTCACCCCACATTCCAGGTCCTCCAGCCCCACACCCGTGACGGTTGGAGGGAAAAAGGAGGAGAAGGAGGGAAAAGGAATTCACAAGGAGCAAAAAGGAAGGAATTGTCAAGGAGGAAAAGGAAGGAGGAGAACGGGGGAAAGGGAAATGCTGGGGGAAAAGGGGGAAGAGGGGGGAAAGGGGGGAAAGGGAAGAAAGGGGGGAAACGGGGGAAAGGGGGGAAACGGGGGAAAGGGGGGAAATGGGGGAAAGGGGGGAAACGGGGGAAAGGAAGGAAAGGGGGGAAACTGCCAGGGGAAAAAGGGGAAAAAGGGGAAAAAGGGGGAACTGCCAGGGGGGAAAAAAAGGGGGAACTGCCAGGGGGAAAAGGGGGAACTGCCGAAGGAAAAAGGGGGAACTGCCGGAGGAAAAAGGGGAAAAAGGGGAACTGTCAGGGGAAAAAGGGGAAAAAGGGAAACTGCCAGGGGAAAAAGGGGAAACTGCCAGGGGAAAAAGGGGAAACTGCCAGGGGAAAAAGGGGAAAAAGGGAAACTGCCAGGGGAAAAAGGGGAAAAAGGGGAAAAAGGGGAACTGTCAGGGGAAAAAGGGGAAAAAGGGGAACTGCCAGGGGAAAAAGGGGAAAAAGGGAAACTGCCAGGGGAAAAAGGGGAAACTGCCAGGGGAATAAGGGGAAACTGCCAGGGGAAAAAGGGGAAACTGCCAGGGCAAAAAGGGGAAACTGCCAGGGGAAAAAGGGGAAAAAGGGAAACTGCCAGGGGAAAAAGGGGAAAAAGGGGAACTGCCAGGGGAAAAAGGGGAAAAAGGGGAAAAAGGGGAACTGCCAGGGCAAAAAGGGGAAAAAGGGGAAACTGCCAGGGGAAAAAGGGGAAAAAGGGGAACTGCCAGGGGAAAAAGGGGAAAAAGGGGAAACTGCCAGGGGAAAAAGGGGAAAAAGGGGAACTGCCAGGGGAAAAAGGGGAAACTGCCAGGGGAAAAAGGGGAAAAAGGGAAACTGCCAGGGGAAAAACGGGAAAAAGGGGAAAAAGGGCAAACTGCCAGGGGAAAAAGGGGAAAAAGGGAAACTGCCAGGGGAAAAAGGGGAACTGCCAGGGGAAAAAGGGGAAAAAGGGGAAAAAGGGGAAAAAGGGGAAAAAGGGGAAAAAGGGGAAACTGCCAGGGGAAAAAGGGGAAACTGCCAGGGGAAAAAGGGGAAAAAGGGAAACTGCCAGGGGAAAAAGGGGAAAAAGGGGAAAAAGGGGAACTGTCAGGGGAAAAAGGGGAAAAAGGGGAACTGCCAGGGGAAAAAGGGGAAACTGCCAGGGGAAAAAGGGGAAACTGCCAGGGGAAAAAGGGGAAAAAGGGAAACTGCCAGGGGAAAAAGGGGAAAAAGGGGAACTGCCAGGGGAAAAAGGGGAAAAAGGGGAAAAAGGGGAACTGCCAGGGCAAAAAGGGGAAAAAGGGGAAACTGCCAGGGGAAAAAGGGGAAAAAGGGGAACTGCCAGGGGAAAAAGGGGAAGAAGGGGAAAAAGGGGAACTGCCAGGGGAAAAAGGGGAAAAAGGGAAACTGCCAGGGGAAAAACGGGAAAAAGGGGAAAAAGGGCAAACTGCCAGGGGAAAAAGGGGAAAAAGGGAAACTGCCAGGGGAAAAAGGGGAAACTGCCAGGGGAATAAGGGGAAAAAGGGAAACTGCCAGGGGAAAAAGGGGAAAAAGGGGAAAAAGGGGAACTGTCAGGGGAAAAAGGGGAAAAAGGGGAACTGCCAGGGGAAAAAGGGGAAACTGCCAGGGGAAAAAGGGGAAACTGCCAGGGGAAAAAGGGGAAAAAGGGAAACTGCCAGGGGAAAAAGGGGAAAAAGGGGAACTGCCAGGGGAAAAAGGGGAAAAAGGGGAAAAAGGGGAACTGCCAGGGCAAAAAGGGGAAAAAGGGGAAACTGCCAGGGGAAAAAGGGGAAAAAGGGGAACTGCCAGGGGAAAAAGGGGAAGAAGGGGAAAAAGGGGAACTGCCAGGGGAAAAAGGGGAAAAAGGGAAACTGCCAGGGGAAAAACGGGAAAAAGGGGAAAAAGGGCAAACTGCCAGGGGAAAAAGGGGAAAAAGGGAAACTGCCAGGGGAAAAAGGGGAAACTGCCAGGGGAATAAGGGGAAACTGCCAGGGGAAAAAGGGGAAACTGCCAGGGCAAAAAGGGGAAACTGCCAGGGGAAAAAGGGGAAAAAGGGAAACTGCCAGGGGAAAAAGGGGAAAAAGGGGAACTGCCAGGGGAAAAAGGGGAAAAAGGGGAAAAAGGGGAACTGCCAGGGCAAAAAGGGGAAAAAGGGGAAACTGCCAGGGGAAAAAGGGGAAAAAGGGGAACTGCCAGGGGAAAAAGGGGAAAAAGGGGAAACTGCCAGGGGAAAAAGGGGAAAAAGGGGAACTGCCAGGGGAAAAAGGGGAAACTGCCAGGGGAAAAAGGGGAAAAAGGGAAACTGCCAGGGGAAAAACGGGAAAAAGGGGAAAAAGGGCAAACTGCCAGGGGAAAAAGGGGAAAAAGGGAAACTGCCAGGGGAAAAAGGGGAACTGCCAGGGGAAAAAGGGGAAAAAGGGGAAAAAGGGGAAAAAGGGGAAAAAGGGGAAACTGCAAGGGGAAAAAGGGGAAAAGGGGAAACTGCCAGGGGGAAAAGGGGGAAAAGGGGAAAAAGGGGAAACTGCCAGGGGAAAAAGGGGAAAAAGGGGAAAAAGGGGAACTGCCAGGACAAAAAGGGGAAAAAGGGGAAAAAGGGGAACTGCCAGGGCAAAAAGGGGAAAAAGGGGAAACTGCCAGGGGAAAAAGGGGAAAAAGGGGAAACTGCCAGGGGAAAAAGTGGAAAAAGGGGAACTGCCAGGGAAAAAAGGGGAAACTGCTAGGGGAAAAAGGGGAAAAAGGGAAACTGCCAGGGGAAAAAGGGGAAAAAGGGGAAAAAGGGGAAAAAGGGGAAAAAGGGGAAAAAGGGGAAATGCCAGGGGAAAAAGGGGAAATGCCAGGGGAAAAAGGGGAAACTGCCAGGGGAAAAAGGGGAAAAAGGGAAACTGCCAGGGGAAAAAGGGGAAAAAGGGGAACTGCCAGGGGAAAAAGGGGAAAAAGGGGAAAAAGGGGAACTGCCAGGGCAAAAAGGGGAAAAAGGGGAAACTGCCAGGGGAAAAAGGGGAAAAAGGGGAACTGCCAGGGGAAAAAGGGGAAGAAGGGGAAAAAGGGGAACTGCCAGGGGAAAAAGGGGAAAAAGGGAAACTGCCAGGGGAAAAACGGGAAAAAGGGGAAAAAGGGCAAACTGCCAGGGGAAAAAGGGGAAAAAGGGAAACTGCCAGGGGAAAAAGGGGAAACTGCCAGGGGAATAAGGGGAAACTGCCAGGGGAAAAAGGGGAAACTGCCAGGGCAAAAAGGGGAAACTGCCAGGGGAAAAAGGGGAAAAAGGGAAACTGCCAGGGGAAAAAGGGGAAAAAGGGGAACTGCCAGGGGAAAAAGGGGAAAAAGGGGAAAAAGGGGAACTGCCAGGGCAAAAAGGGGAAAAAGGGGAAACTGCCAGGGGAAAAAGGGGAAAAAGGGGAACTGCCAGGGGAAAAAGGGGAAAAAGGGGAAACTGCCAGGGGAAAAAGGGGAAAAAGGGGAACTGCCAGGGGAAAAAGGGGAAACTGCCAGGGGAAAAAGGGGAAAAAGGGAAACTGCCAGGGGAAAAACGGGAAAAAGGGGAAAAAGGGCAAACTGCCAGGGGAAAAAGGGGAAAAAGGGAAACTGCCAGGGGAAAAAGGGGAACTGCCAGGGGAAAAAGGGGAAAAAGGGGAAAAAGGGGAAAAAGGGGAAAAAGGGGAAACTGCAAGGGGAAAAAGGGGAAAAGGGGAAACTGCCAGGGGGAAAAGGGGGAAAAGGGGAAAAAGGGGAAACTGCCAGGGGAAAAAGGGGAAAAAGGGGAAAAAGGGGAACTGCCAGGACAAAAAGGGGAAAAAGGGGAAAAAGGGGAACTGCCAGGGCAAAAAGGGGAAAAAGGGGAAACTGCCAGGGGAAAAAGGGGAAAAAGGGGAAACTGCCAGGGGAAAAAGTGGAAAAAGGGGAACTGCCAGGGAAAAAAGGGGAAACTGCTAGGGGAAAAAGGGGAAAAAGGGAAACTGCCAGGGGAAAAAGGGGAAAAAGGGGAAAAAGGGGAAAAAGGGGAAAAAGGGGAAAAAGGGGAAATGCCAGGGGAAAAAGGGGAAATGCCAGGGGAAAAAGGGGAAATGCCAGGGGAAAAAGGGGAACAAGGGGAAAAAGGGGAACTGCCAGGGGAAAAAGGGGAAACTGCCAGGGGAAAAAGGGGAAAAGGGGGAAAAAGGGGAAAAAGGGGAAAAAGGGGAACTGCCAGGGGAAAAAGGGGAAGAAGGGGAAAAAGGGGAACTGCCAGGGCAAAAAGGGGAAACTGCCAGGGGAAAAAGGGGAAACTGCCAGGGGAAAAAGGGGAAAAAGGGGAAAAAGGGGAAAAAGGGGGAAAAGGGGGAAAAGGGGGAAAAGGGGAAACTGCCAGGGGAAAAAGGGGAAAAAGGGGAAAAAGGGGAACTGTCAGGGGAAAAAGGGGAAAAAGGGGAACTGCCAGGGGAAAAAGGGAAAACTGCCAGGGGAAAAAGGGGAAACTGCCAGGGGAAAAAGGGGAAAAAGGGAAACTGCCAGGGGAAAAAGGGGAAAAAGGGGAACTGCCAGGGGAAAAAGGGGAAAAAGGGGAAACTGCCAGGGGAAAAAGGGGAAAAAGGGGAAACTGCCAGGGGAAAAAGTGGAAAAAGGGGAACTGCCAGGGAAAAAAGGGGAAACTGCTAGGGGAAAAAGGGGAAAAAGGGAAACTGCCAGGGGAAAAAGGGGAAAAAGGGGAAAAAGGGGAAAAAGGGGAAATGCCAGGGGAAAAAGGGGAAATGCCAGGGGAAAAAGGGGAACAAGGGGAAAAAGGGAAACTGCCAGGGGAAAAAGGGGAAACTGCCAGGGGAAAAAGGGGAAAAGGGGGAAAAAGGGGAAAAAGGGGAAAAAGGGGAACTGCCAGGGGAAAAAGGGGAAGAAGGGGAAAAAGGTGAACTGCCAGGGGAAAAAGGGGAAAAAGGGGAAAAAGGGGAAATAGGGGAAAAAGGGGAAAAAGGGGAACTGCCAGGGCAAAAAGGGGAACTGCCAGGGGAAAAAGGGGAAAAAGGGGAAAAGGGGGAACTGCCAGGGGAAAAAGGGGAAGAAGGGGAAAAAGGGGAACTGCCAGGGGAAAAAGGGGAAAAAGGGGAAAAAGGGGAAAAAGGGGAAATAGGGGAAAAAGGGGAAAAAGGGGAACTGCCAGGGCAAAAAGGGGAACTGCCAGGGCAAAAAGGGGAACTGCCAGGGGAAAAAGGGGAAACTGCCAGGGGAAAAAGGGGAAAAGGGGGAAAAAGGGGAAAAAGGGGAAAAAGGGGAAAAAGGGGAACTGCCAGGGGAAAAAGGGGAAAAAGGGGAAAAAGGGGAACTGCCAGGGCAAAAAGGGGAAACTGCCAGGGGAAAAAGGGGAAGAAGGGGAAAAAGGGGAAAAAGGGGAACTGCCAGGGGAAAAAGGGGAAGAAGGGGAAAAAGGGGAAGAAGGGGAAAAAGGGGAACTGCCAGGGGAAAAAGGGGAAACTGCCAGGGGAAAAAGGGGAAAAAGGGGAAAAAGGGGAACTGCCAGGGGAAAAAGGGGAACTGCCAGGGGAAAAAGGGGAAAAAGTGGAAAAAGGGGAAACTGCCAGGGGAAAAAGGGGAAAAAGGGAAACTGCCAGGGGAACAAGGGGAAACTGCCAGGGCAAAAAGGGGAAAAAGGGGAAAAGGGGGAACTGCCAGGGGAAAAAGGGGAAGAAGGGGAAAAAGGGGAACTGCCAGGGGAAAAAGGGGAAAAAGGGGAAAAAGGGGAAATAGGGGAAAAAGGGGAAAAAGGGGAACTGCCAGGGCAAAAAGGGGAACTGCCAGGGGAAAAAGGGGAAAAAGGGGAAAAGGGGAAAATGGGGAAAAAGGGGAAAAAGGGGAAGAAGGGGAAAAAGGGGAACTGCCAGGGGAAAAAGGGGAAAAAGGGGAAAAAGGGGAAAAAGGGGAAAAAGGGGAAATAGGGGAAAAAGGGGAAAAAGGGGAACTGCCAGGGCAAAAAGGGGAACTGCCAGGGCAAAAAGGGGAACTGCCAGGGGAAAAAGGGGAAAAAGGGGAACCTGCCAGGGGAAAAAGGGGAAAAAGGGGAAAAAGGGGAACTGCCAGGGCAAAAAGGGGAAAAAGGGGAAAAAGGGGAACTGCCAGGGCAAAAAGGGGAAACTGCCAGGGGAAAAAGGGGAAAAGGGGGAAAAAGGGGAAAAAGTGGAAAAAGGGGAACTGCCAGGGGAAAAAGGGGAAGAAGGGGAAAAAGGGGAACTGCCAGGGGAAAAAGGGGAAAAAGGGGAAAAAGGGGAACTGCCAGGGCAAAAAGGGGAAAAAGGGGAAAAAGGGGAACTGCCAGGGCAAAAAGGGGAAACTGCCAGGGGAAAAAGGGGAAAAGGGGGAAAAAGGGGAAAAAGGGGAAAAAGGGGAAACTGCCAGGGGAAAAAGGGGAAAAAGGGGAACTGCCAGGGGAAAAAGGGGAACTGCCAGGGGAAAAAGGGGAAAAAGGGAAACTGCCAGGGGAAAAAGGGGAAAAAGGGGAAAAAGGGGAAAAAGGGGAAAAAGGGGAAAAAGGGGAAAAAGGGGAACTGCCAGGGCAAAAAGGGGAACTGCCAGGGCAAAAAGGGGAACTGCCAGGGGAAAAAGGGGAAAAAGGGGAACCTGCCAGGGGAAAAAGGGGAAAAAGGGGAAAAAGGGGAACTGCCAGGGCAAAAAGGGGAAAAAGGGGAAAAAGGGGAACTGCCAGGGCAAAAAGGGGAAACTGCCAGGGGAAAAAGGGGAAAAGGGGGAACTGCCAGGGGAAAAAGGGGAAGAAGGGGAAAAAGGGGAACTGCCAGGGGAAAAAGGGGAAAAAGGGAAAAAAGGGGAAATAGGGGAAAAAGGGGAAAAAGGGGAAAAAGGGGAACTGCCAGGGCAAAAAGGGGAACTGCCAGGGGAAAAAGGGGAAAAAGGGGAAAAGGGGGAACTGCCAGGGGAAAAAGGGGAAGAAGGGGAAAAAGGGGAACTGCCAGGGGAAAAAGGGGAAACTGCCAGGGGAAAAAGGGGAAAAAGGGGAACTGCCAGGGGAAAAAGTGGAACTGCCAGGGGAAAAAGGGGAAAAAGGGAAACTGCCAGGGGAAAAAGGGGAAAAAGGGGAAAAAGGGGAAAAAGGGGAAAAAGGGGAAAAAGGGGAAAAAGGGGAAAAAGGGGAACTGCCAGGGCAAAAAGGGGAACTGCCAGGGGAAAAAGGGGAAAAAGGGGAAAAAGGGGAACTGCCAGGGCAAAAAGGGGAAAAAGGGGAAAAAGGGGAACTGCCAGGGCAAAAAGGGGAAACTGCCAGGGGAAAAAGGGGAAAAGGGGAAAAAGGGGAAAAAGGGGAAAAAGGGGAACTGCCAGGGGAAAAAGGGGAAGAAGGGGAAAAAGGGGAACTGCCAGGGCAAAAAGGGGAAACTGCCAGGGGAAAAAGGGGAAAAAGGGGAAAAAGGGGAAAAAGGGGAAAAAGGGGAAAAAGGGGAACTGCCAGGGGAAAAAGGGGAAGAAGGGGAAAAAGGGGAAGAAGGGGAAAAAGGGGAACTGCCAGGGGAAAAAGGGGAAACTGCCAGGGGAAAAAGGGGAAAAAGGGGAAAAAGGGGAACTGCCAGGGGAAAAAGGGGAACTGCCAGGGGAAAAAGGGGAAAAAGTGGAAAAAGGGGAAACTGCCAGGGGAAAAAGGGGAAAAAGGGAAACTGCCAGGGGAACAAGGGGAAACTGCCAGGGCAAAAAGGGGAAAAAGGGGAAAAAGGGGAACTGCCAGGGGAAAAAGGGGAAGAAGGGGAAAAGGGGAACTGCCAGGGGAAAAAGGGGAAAAGGGGGAAAAAGGGGAAAAAGGGGAAAAAGGGGAACTGCCAGGGGAAAAAGGGGAAGAAGGGGAAAAAGGGGAACTGCCAGGGGAAAAAGGGGAAACTGCCAGGGGAAAAAGGGGAAAAAGGGGAACTGCCAGGGGAAAAAGGGGAACTGCCAGGGGAAAAAGGGGAAAAAGGGAAACTGCCAGGGGAAAAAGGGGAAAAAGGGGAAAAAGGGGAAAAAGGGGAAAAAGGGGAAAAAGGGGAACTGCCAGGGCAAAAAGGGGAACTGCCAGGGCAAAAAGGGGAACTGCCAGGGGAAAAAGGGGAAAAAGGGGAACCTGCCAGGGGAAAAAGGGGAAAAAGGGGAACTGCCAGGGCAAAAAGGGGAAGAAGGGGAAAAAGGGGAACTGCCAGGGCAAAAAGGGGAAACTGCCAGGGGAAAAAGGGGAAAAGGGGGAACTGCCAGGGGAAAAAGGGGAAGAAGGGGAAAAGGGGAACTGCCAGGGGAAAAAGGGGAAACTGCCAGGGGAAAAAGGGGAAAAAGGGGAACTGCCAGGGGAAAAAGGGGAACTGCCAGGGGAAAAAGGGGAAAAAGGGAAACTGCCAGGGGAAAAAGGGGAAAAAGGGGAAAAAGGGGAAATAGGGGAAAAAGGGGAAAAAGGGGAACTGCCAGGGCAAAAAGGGGAACTGCCAGGGCAAAAAGGGGAACTGCCAGGGGAAAAAGGGGAAAAAGGGGAACCTGCCAGGGGAAAAAGGGGAAAAAGGGGAAAAAGGGGAAAAAGGGGAACTGCCAGGGCAAAAAGGGGAAAAAGGGGAAAAAGGGGAACTGCCAGGGCAAAAAGGGGAAACTGCCAGGGGAAAAAGGGGAAAAGGGGGAACTGCCAGGGGAAAAAGGGGAAGAAGGGGAAAAGGGGAACTGCCAGGGGAAAAAGGGGAAACTGCCAGGGGAAAAAGGGGAAAAAGGGGAACTGCCAGGGGAAAAAGGGGAACTGCCAGGGGAAAAAGGGGAAAAAGGGAAACTGCCAGGGGAAAAAGGGGAAAAAGGGGAAAAAGGGGAAATAGGGGAAAAAGGGGAAAAAGGGGAACTGCCAGGGCAAAAAGGGGAAGAAGGGGAAAAAGGGGAACTGCCAGGGGAAAAAGGGGAAAAAGGGGAAAAAGGGGAAAAAGGGGAATCTGCCAGGGGAAAAAGGGGAACTGCCAGGGGAAAAAGGGGAAAAAGGGAAACTGCCAGGGGAACAAGGGGAAACTGCCAGGGCAAAAAGGGGAAAAAGGGGAAAAAGGGGAACTGCCAGGGGAAAAAGGGGAAGAAGGGGAAAAGGGGAACTGCCAGGGGAAAAAGGGGAAAAGGGGGAAAAAGGGGAAAAAGGGGAAAAAGGGGAACTGCCAGGGGAAAAAGGGGAAGAAGGGGAAAAAGGGGAACTGCCAGGGGAAAAAGGGGAAACTGCCAGGGGAAAAAGGGGAAAAAGGGGAACTGCCAGGGGAAAAAGGGGAACTGCCAGGGGAAAAAGGGGAAAAAGGGAAACTGCCAGGGGAAAAAGGGGAAAAAGGGGAAAAAGGGGAAAAAGGGGAAAAAGGGGAAAAAGGGGAAAAAGGGGAAGTGCCAGGGGAAAAAGGGGAAAAAGGGGAAAAAGGGGAAATAGGGGAAAAAGGGGAAAAAGGGGAACTGCCAGGGCAAAAAGGGGAAGAAGGGGAAAAAGGGGAAAAAGGGGAAAACGGGGAAAAAGGGGAAAAGGGGGAACTGCCAGGGGAAAAAGGGGAAGAAGGGGAAAAAGGGGAACTGCCAGGGGAAAAAGGGGAAAAAGGGGAAAAAGGGGAAAAAGGGGAAATAGGGGAAAAAGGGGAAAAAGGGGAACTGCCAGGGCAAAAAGGGGAACTGCCAGGGCAAAAAGGGGAACTGCCAGGGGAAAAAGGGGAAAAAGGGGAACCTGCCAGGGGAAAAAGGGGAAAAAGGGAAACTGCCAGGGGAACAAGGGGAAACTGCCAGGGCAAAAAGGGGAAAAAGGGGAAAAGGGGGAACTGCCAGGGGAAAAAGGGGAAGAAGGGGAAAAAGGGGAAGTGCCAGGGGAAAAAGGGGAAAAAGGGGAAAAAGGGGAAATAGGGGAAAAAGGGGAAAAAGGGGAACTGCCAGGGCAAAAAGGGGAAAAAGGGGAAAAAGGGGAACTGCCAGGGCAAAAAGGGGAAACTGCCAGGGGAAAAAGGGGAAAAGGGGGAACTGCCAGGGGAAAAAGGGGAAGAAGGGGAAAAGGGGAACTGCCAGGGGAAAAAGGGGAAACTGCCAGGGGAAAAAGGGGAAAAAGGGGAACTGCCAGGGGAAAAAGGGGAACTGCCAGGGGAAAAAGGGGAAAAAGGGAAACTGCCAGGGGAAAAAGGGGAAAAAGGGGAAAAAGGGGAAATAGGGGAAAAAGGGGAAAAAGGGGAACTGCCAGGGCAAAAAGGGGAAGAAGGGGAAAAAGGGGAACTGCCAGGGGAAAAAGGGGAAAAAGGGGAAAAAGGGGAAAAAGGGGAATCTGCCAGGGGAAAAAGGGGAACTGCCAGGGGAAAAAGGGGAAAAAGGGAAACTGCCAGGGGAACAAGGGGAAACTGCCAGGGCAAAAAGGGGAAAAAGGGGAAAAAGGGGAACTGCCAGGGGAAAAAGGGGAAGAAGGGGAAAAGGGGAACTGCCAGGGGAAAAAGGGGAAAAGGGGGAAAAAGGGGAAAAAGGGGAAAAAGGGGAACTGCCAGGGGAAAAAGGGGAAGAAGGGGAAAAAGGGGAACTGCCAGGGGAAAAAGGGGAAACTGCCAGGGGAAAAAGGGGAAAAAGGGGAACTGCCAGGGGAAAAAGGGGAACTGCCAGGGGAAAAAGGGGAAAAAGGGAAACTGCCAGGGGAAAAAGGGGAAAAAGGGGAAAAAGGGGAAAAAGGGGAAAAAGGGGAAAAAGGGGAAAAAGGGGAAGTGCCAGGGGAAAAAGGGGAAAAAGGGGAAAAAGGGGAAATAGGGGAAAAAGGGGAAAAAGGGGAACTGCCAGGGCAAAAAGGGGAAGAAGGGGAAAAAGGGGAAAAAGGGGAAAACGGGGAAAAAGGGGAAAAGGGGGAACTGCCAGGGGAAAAAGGGGAAGAAGGGGAAAAAGGGGAACTGCCAGGGGAAAAAGGGGAAAAAGGGGAAAAAGGGGAAAAAGGGGAAATAGGGGAAAAAGGGGAAAAAGGGGAACTGCCAGGGCAAAAAGGGGAACTGCCAGGGCAAAAAGGGGAACTGCCAGGGGAAAAAGGGGAAAAAGGGGAACCTGCCAGGGGAAAAAGGGGAAAAAGGGAAACTGCCAGGGGAACAAGGGGAAACTGCCAGGGCAAAAAGGGGAAAAAGGGGAAAAGGGGGAACTGCCAGGGGAAAAAGGGGAAGAAGGGGAAAAAGGGGAAGTGCCAGGGGAAAAAGGGGAAAAAGGGGAAAAAGGGGAAATAGGGGAAAAAGGGGAAAAAGGGGAACTGCCAGGGCAAAAAGGGGAAAAAGGGGAAAAAGGGGAACTGCCAGGGCAAAAAGGGGAAACTGCCAGGGGAAAAAGGGGAAAAGGGGGAACTGCCAGGGGAAAAAGGGGAAGAAGGGGAAAAGGGGAACTGCCAGGGGAAAAAGGGGAAACTGCCAGGGGAAAAAGGGGAAAAAGGGGAACTGCCAGGGGAAAAAGGGGAACTGCCAGGGGAAAAAGGGGAAAAAGGGAAACTGCCAGGGGAAAAAGGGGAAAAAGGGGAAAAAGGGGAAATAGGGGAAAAAGGGGAAAAAGGGGAAAAAGGGGAAAAAGGGGAAAAAGGGGAACTGCCAGGGCAAAAAGGGGAAGAAGGGGAAAAAGGGGAGCTGCCAGGGGAAAAAGGGGAAAAAGGGGAAAAAGGGGAATCTGCCAGGGGAATAAGGGGAATAAGGGGAATAAGGGGAATAAGGGGAACTGCCAGGGGAAAAAGGGGAAACTGCCAGGGGAAAAAGGGGAAAAAGGGGAACTGCCAGGGGAAAAAGGGGAACTGCCAGGGCAAAAAGGGGAAGAAGGGGAAAAAGGGAAACTGCCAGGCGAAAAAGGGGAAAAAGGGGAAAAAGGGAAACTGCCAGGGGAAAAAGGGGAAAAAGGGGAAAAAGGGGAAAAAGGGGAACTGCCAGGGCAAAAAGGGGAACTGCCAGGGCAAAAAGGGGAACTGCCAGGGGAAAAAGGGGAAAAAGGGGAACCTGCCAGGGGAAAAAGGGGAAAAAGGGGAAAAAGGGGAACTGCCAGGGCAAAAAGGGGAAAAAGGGGAAAAAGGGGAACTGCCAGGGCAAAAAGGGGAAACTGCCAGGGGAAAAAGGGGAAAAGGGGGAAAAAGGGGAAAAAGGGGAAAAAGGGGAACTGCCAGGGGAAAAAGGGGAAGAAGGGGAAAAAGAGGAACTGCCAGGGCAAAAAGGGGAAACTGCCAGGGGAAAAAGGGGAAAAAGGGGAAAAAGGGGAAAAAGGGGAAAAAGGGGAAAAAGGGGAACTGCCAGGGGAAAAAGGGGAAGAAGGGGAAAAAGGGGAACTGCCAGGGGAAAAAGGGGAAACTGCCAGGGGAAAAAGGGGAAAAAGGGGAACTGCCAGGGGAAAAAGGGGAACTGCCAGGGGAAAAAGGGGAACTGCCAGGGCAAAAAGGGGAACTGCCAGGGGAAAAAGGGGAAAAAGGGGAACTGCCAGGGGAAAAAGGGGAACTGCCAGGGCAAAAAGGGGAACTGCCAGGGGAAAAAGGGGAAAAAGGGGAACCTGCCAGGGGAAAAAGGGGAAAAAGGGGAAAAAGGGGAACTGCCAGGGGAAAAAGGGGAAGAAGGGGAAAAAGGGGAACTGCCAGGGCAAAAAGGGGAAACTGCCAGGGGAAAAAGGGGAAAAAGGGGAAAAAGGGGAAAAAGGGGAAAAAGGGGAACTGCCAGGGGAAAAAGGGGAAGAAGGGGAAAAAGGGGAAGAAGGGGAAAAAGGGGAACTGCCAGGGGAAAAAGGGGAAACTGCCAGGGGAAAAAGGGGAAAAAGGGGAAAAAGGGGAACTGCCAGGGGAAAAAGGGGAACTGCCAGGGGAAAAAGGGGAAAAAGTGGAAAAAGGGGAAACTGCCAGGGGAAAAAGGGGAAAAAGGGAAACTGCCAGGGGAACAAGGGGAAACTGCCAGGGCAAAAAGGGGAAAAAGGGGAAAAGGGGGAACTGCCAGGGGAAAAAGGGGAAGAAGGGGAAAAAGGGGAACTGCCAGGGGAAAAAGGGGAAAAAGGGGAAATAGGGGAAAAAGGGGAAAAAGGGGAACTGCCAGGGCAAAAAGGGGAACTGCCAGGGCAAAAAGGGGAACTGCCAGGGGAAAAAGGGGAAAAAGGGGAACCTGCCAGGGGAAACAGGGGAAAAAGGGGAAAAAGGGGAACTGCCAGGGCAAAAAGGGGAAAAAGGGGAAAAAGGGGAACTGCCAGGGCAAAAAGGGGAAACTGCCAGGGGAAAAAGGGGAAAAGGGGGAAAAAGGGGAAAAAGGGGAAAAAGGGGAACTGCCAGGGGAAAAAGGGGAAGAAGGGGAAAAAGGGGAACTGCCAGGGGAAAAAGGGGAAACTGCCAGGGGAAAAAGGGGAAACTGCCAGGGGAAAAAGGGGAAAAAGGGGAACTGCCAGGGGAAAAAGGGGAACTGCCAGGGGAAAAAGGGGAAAAAGGGAAACTGCCAGGGGAAAAAGGGGAAAAAGGGGAAAAAGGGGAAATAGGGAAAAAGGGGAAAAAGGGGAACTGCCAGGGCAAAAAGGGGAAGAAGGGGAAAAAGGGGAACTGCCAGGGGAAAAAGGGGAAGAAGGGGAAAAAGGGGAACTGCCAGGGGAAAAAGGGGAAGAAGGGGAAAAAGGGGAAGAAGGGGAAAAAGGGGAACTGCCAGGGGAAAAAGGGGAAACTGCCAGGGGAAAAAGGGGAAAAAGGGGAAAAAGGGGAACTGCCAGGGGAAAAAGGGGAACTGCCAGGGGAAAAAGGGGAAACTGCCAGGGCAAAAAGGGGAAAAAGGGGAAAAGGGGGAACTGCCAGGGGAAAAAGGGGAAGAAGGGGAAAAAGGGGAAAAAGGGGAAAAAGGGGAACTGCCAGGGGAAAAAGGGGAAGAAGGTGAAAAAGGGGAAGAAGGGGAAAAAGGGGAACTGCCAGGGGAAAAAGGGGAAACTGCCAGGGGAAAAAGGGGAAAAAGGGGAAAAAGGGGAACTGCCAGGGGAAAAAGGGGAACTGCCAGGGGAAAAAGGGGAAAAAGTGGAAAAAGGGGAAACTGCCAGGGGAAAAAGGGGAAACTGCCAGGGCAAAAAGGGGAAAAAGGGGAAAAGGGGGAACTGCCAGGGGAAAAAGGGGAAGAAGGGGAAAAAGGGGAACTGCCAGGGGAAAAAGGGGAAAAAGGGGAAAAAGGGGAAATAGGGGAAAAAGGGGAAAAAGGGGAACTGCCAGGGCAAAAAGGGGAACTGCCAGGGGAAAAAGGGGAACTGCCAGGGGAAAAAGGGGAAAAAGGGGAAAAAGGGGAACTGCCAGGGCAAAAAGGGGAAACTGCCAGGGGAAAAAGGGGAAAAGGGGGAACTGCCAGGGGAAAAAGGGGAAGAAGGGGAAAAGGGGAACTGCCAGGGGAAAAAGGGGAAACTGCCAGGGGAAAAAGGGGAAAAAGGGGAACTGCCAGGGGAAAAAGGGGAACTGCCAGGGGAAAAAGGGGAAAAAGGGGAAAAAGGGGAAATAGGGGAAAAAGGGGAAAAAGGGGAACTGCCAGGGCAAAAAGGGGAACTGCCAGGGGAAAAAGGGGAACTGCCAGGGGAAAAAGGGGAAAAAGGGGAAAAAGGGGAACTGCCAGGGCAAAAAGGGGAAACTGCCAGGGGAAAAAGGGGAAAAGGGGGAACTGCCAGGGGAAAAAGGGGAAGAAGGGGAAAAGGGGAACTGCCAGGGGAAAAAGGGGAAACTGCCAGGGGAAAAAGGGGAAAAAGGGGAACTGCCAGGGGAAAAAGGGGAACTGCCAGGGGAAAAAGGGGAAAAAGGGAAACTGCCAGGGGAAAAAGGGGAAAAAGGGGAAAAAGGGGAAATAGGGGAAAAAGGGGAAAAAGGGGAACTGCCAGGGCAAAAAGGGGAAGAAGGGGAAAAAGGGGAACTGCCAGGGGAAAAAGGGGAAAAAGGGGAAAAAGGGGAAAAAGGGGAATCTGCCAGGGGAATAAGGGGAATAAGGGGAATAAGGGGAATAAGGGGAACTGCCAGGGGAAAAAGGGGAAACTGCCAGGGGAAAAAGGGGAAAAAGGGGAACTGCCAGGGGAAAAAGGGGAACTGCCAGGGCAAAAAGGGGAAGAAGGGGAAAAAGGGAAACTGCCAGGCGAAAAAGGGGAAAAAGGGGAAAAAGGGAAACTGCCAGGGGAAAAAGGGGAAAAAGGGGAAAAAGGGGAAAAAGGGGAACTGCCAGGGCAAAAAGGGGAACTGCCAGGGCAAAAAGGGGAACTGCCAGGGGAAAAAGGGGAAAAAGGGGAACCTGCCAGGGGAAAAAGGGGAAAAAGGGGAAAAAGGGGAACTGCCAGGGCAAAAAGGGGAAAAAGGGGAAAAAGGGGAACTGCCAGGGCAAAAAGGGGAAACTGCCAGGGGAAAAAGGGGAAAAGGGGGAAAAAGGGGAAAAAGGGGAAAAAGGGGAACTGCCAGGGGAAAAAGGGGAAGAAGGGGAAAAAGAGGAACTGCCAGGGCAAAAAGGGGAAACTGCCAGGGGAAAAAGGGGAAAAAGGGGAAAAAGGGGAAAAAGGGGAAAAAGGGGAAAAAGGGGAACTGCCAGGGGAAAAAGGGGAAGAAGGGGAAAAAGGGGAACTGCCAGGGGAAAAAGGGGAAACTGCCAGGGGAAAAAGGGGAAAAAGGGGAACTGCCAGGGGAAAAAGGGGAACTGCCAGGGGAAAAAGGGGAACTGCCAGGGCAAAAAGGGGAACTGCCAGGGGAAAAAGGGGAAAAAGGGGAACCTGCCAGGGGAAAAAGGGGAAAAAGGGGAAAAAGGGGAACTGCCAGGGGAAAAAGGGGAAGAAGGGGAAAAAGGGGAACTGCCAGGGCAAAAAGGGGAAACTGCCAGGGGAAAAAGGGGAAAAAGGGGAAAAAGGGGAAAAAGGGGAAAAAGGGGAACTGCCAGGGGAAAAAGGGGAAGAAGGGGAAAAAGGGGAAGAAGGGGAAAAAGGGGAACTGCCAGGGGAAAAAGGGGAAACTGCCAGGGGAAAAAGGGGAAAAAGGGGAAAAAGGGGAACTGCCAGGGGAAAAAGGGGAACTGCCAGGGGAAAAAGGGGAAAAAGTGGAAAAAGGGGAAACTGCCAGGGGAAAAAGGGGAAAAAGGGAAACTGCCAGGGGAACAAGGGGAAACTGCCAGGGCAAAAAGGGGAAAAAGGGGAAAAGGGGGAACTGCCAGGGGAAAAAGGGGAAGAAGGGGAAAAAGGGGAACTGCCAGGGGAAAAAGGGGAAAAAGGGGAAATAGGGGAAAAAGGGGAAAAAGGGGAACTGCCAGGGCAAAAAGGGGAACTGCCAGGGCAAAAAGGGGAACTGCCAGGGGAAAAAGGGGAAAAAGGGGAACCTGCCAGGGGAAACAGGGGAAAAAGGGGAAAAAGGGGAACTGCCAGGGCAAAAAGGGGAAAAAGGGGAAAAAGGGGAACTGCCAGGGCAAAAAGGGGAAACTGCCAGGGGAAAAAGGGGAAAAGGGGGAAAAAGGGGAAAAAGGGGAAAAAGGGGAACTGCCAGGGGAAAAAGGGGAAGAAGGGGAAAAAGGGGAACTGCCAGGGGAAAAAGGGGAAACTGCCAGGGGAAAAAGGGGAAACTGCCAGGGGAAAAAGGGGAAAAAGGGGAACTGCCAGGGGAAAAAGGGGAACTGCCAGGGGAAAAAGGGGAAAAAGGGAAACTGCCAGGGGAAAAAGGGGAAAAAGGGGAAAAAGGGGAAATAGGGAAAAAGGGGAAAAAGGGGAACTGCCAGGGCAAAAAGGGGAAGAAGGGGAAAAAGGGGAACTGCCAGGGGAAAAAGGGGAAGAAGGGGAAAAAGGGGAACTGCCAGGGGAAAAAGGGGAAGAAGGGGAAAAAGGGGAAGAAGGGGAAAAAGGGGAACTGCCAGGGGAAAAAGGGGAAACTGCCAGGGGAAAAAGGGGAAAAAGGGGAAAAAGGGGAACTGCCAGGGGAAAAAGGGGAACTGCCAGGGGAAAAAGGGGAAACTGCCAGGGCAAAAAGGGGAAAAAGGGGAAAAGGGGGAACTGCCAGGGGAAAAAGGGGAAGAAGGGGAAAAAGGGGAAAAAGGGGAAAAAGGGGAAAAAGGGGAACTGCCAGGGGAAAAAGGGGAAGAAGGTGAAAAAGGGGAAGAAGGGGAAAAAGGGGAACTGCCAGGGGAAAAAGGGGAAACTGCCAGGGGAAAAAGGGGAAAAAGGGGAAAAAGGGGAACTGCCAGGGGAAAAAGGGGAACTGCCAGGGGAAAAAGGGGAAAAAGTGGAAAAAGGGGAAACTGCCAGGGGAAAAAGGGGAAACTGCCAGGGCAAAAAGGGGAAAAAGGGGAAAAGGGGGAACTGCCAGGGGAAAAAGGGGAAGAAGGGGAAAAAGGGGAACTGCCAGGGGAAAAAGGGGAAAAAGGGGAAAAAGGGGAAATAGGGGAAAAAGGGGAAAAAGGGGAACTGCCAGGGCAAAAAGGGGAACTGCCAGGGGAAAAAGGGGAACTGCCAGGGGAAAAAGGGGAAAAATGGGAAAAAGGGGAACTGCCGGGGCAAAAAGGGGAAACTGCCAGGGGAAAAAGGGGAAAAGGGGGAAAAAGGGGAAAAAGGGGAAAAAGGGGAACTGCCAGGGGAAAAAGGGGAAGAAGGGGAAAAAGGGGAACTGCCAGGGGAAAAAGGGGAAACTGCCAGGGGAAAAAGGGGAAAAAGGGGAACTGCCAGGGGAAAAAGGGGAAAAAGAGGAAACTGCCAGGGGAAAAAGGGGAAAAAGGGGAACTGCCAGGGGAAAAAGGGGAAACTGCCAGGGGAAAAAGGGGAAAAAGGGAAACTGCCAGGGGAAAAACGGGAAAAAGGGGAAAAAGGGGAAACTGCCAGGGGAAAAAGGGGAAAAAGGGAAACTGCCAGGGGAAAAAGGGGAACTGCCAGGGGAAAAAGGGGAAAAAGGGGAAAAAGGGGAAAAAGGGGAAAAAGGGGAAACTGCAAGGGGAAAAAGGGGAAAAGGGGAAACTGCCAGGGGGAAAAGGGGGAAAAGGGGAAAAAGGGGAAACTGCCAGGGGAAAAAGGGGAAAAAGGGGAACTGCCAGGACAAAAAGGGGAAAAAGGGGAAAAAGGGGAACTGCCAGGGCAAAAAGGGGAAAAAGGGGAAACTGCCAGGGGAAAAAGGGGAAAAAGGGGAAACTGCCAGGGGAAAAAGGGGAAAAAGGGGAACTGCCAGGGAAAAAAGGGGAAACTGCCAGGGGAAAAAGGGGAAAAAGGGAAACTGCCAGGGGAAAAAGGGGAAAAAGGGGAAAAAGGGGAAAAAGGGGAAAAAGGGGAAAAAGGGGAAATGCCAGGGGAAAAAGGGGAAATGCCAGGGGAAAAAGGGGAACAAGGGGAAAAAGGGGAACTGCCAGGGGAAAAAGGGGAAACTGCCAGGGGAAAAAGGGGAAAAAGGGGAAAAAGGGGAACTGCCAGGGGAAAAAGGGGAACTGCCAGGGGAAAAAGGGGAAAAAGGGGAAAAAGGGGAAACTGCCAGGGGAAAAAGGGGAAAAAGGGAAACTGCCAGGGGAAAAAGGGGAAAAAGGGGAAAAAGGGGAAAAAGGGGAAAAAGGGGAAAAAGGGGAAATAGGGGAAAAAGGGGAAAAAGGGGAAAAAGGGGAACTGCCAGGGCAAAAAGGGGAAACTGCCAGGGGAAAAAGGGGAAAAGGGGGAAAAAGGGGAAAAAGGGGAAAAAGGGGAACTGCCAGGGGAAAAAGGGGAAGAAGGGGAAAAAGGGGAACTGCCAGGGCAAAAAGGGGAAACTGCCAGGGCAAAAAGGGGAAAAAGGGGAAAAAGGGGAAAAAGGGGAACTGCCAGGGGAAAAAGGGGAAGAAGGGGAAAAAGGGGTACTGCCAGGGGAAAAAGGGGAAACTGCCAGGGGAAAAAGGGGAAAAAGGGGAAAAAGGGGAACTGTCAGGGGAAAAAGGGGAACTGCCAGGGGAAAAAGGGGAAAAAGTGGAAAAAGGGGAAACTGCCAGGGGAAAAAGGGGAAAAAGGGAAACTGCCAGGGGAACAAGGGGAAACTGCCAGGGCAAAAAGGGGAAAAAGGGGAAAAGGGGGAACTGCCAGGGGAAAAAGGGGAAGAAGGGGAAAAAGGGGAACTGCCAGGGGAAAAAATGGGAAAAAGGGGAAAAAGGGGAAAAAGGGGAAATAGGGGAAAAAGGGGAAAAAGGGGAACTGCCAGGGCAAAAAGGGGAACTGCCAGGGCAAAAAGGGGAACTGCCAGGGCAAAAAGGGGAACTGCCAGGGGAAAAAGGGGAAAAAGGGGAACCTGCCAGGGGAAAAAGGGGAAAAAGGGGAAAAAGGGGAAAAAGGGGAAACTGCCAGCGCAAAAAGGGGAAAAAGGGGAAAAGGGGGAACTGCCAGGGGAAAAAGGGGAAGAAGGGGGAAAAGGGGAACTGCCAGGGGAAAAAGGGGAAAAAGGGGAAAAAGGGGAAAAAGTGGAAATAGGGGAAAAAGGGGAAAAAGGGGAACTGCCAGGGCAAAAAGGGGAACTGCCAGGGCAAAAAGGGGAACTGCCAGGGGAAAAAGGGGAAAAAGGGGAACCTGCCAGGGGAAAAAGGGGAAAAAGGGGAAAAAGGGGAACTGCCAGGGCAAAAAGGGGAAAAAGGGGAAAAAGGGGAAAAGGGGGAAAAAGGGGAAAAAGGGGAAAAAGGGGAACTGCCAGGGGAAAAAGGGGAAACTGCCAGGGGAAAAAGGGGAAAAAGGGGAACTGCCAGGGGAAAAAGGGGAACTGCCAGGGGAAAAAGGGGAAAAAGGGAAACTGCCAGGGGAAAAAGGGGAAAAAGGGGAAAAAGGGGAAAAAGGGGAAAAAGGGGAAAAAGGGGAAAAAGGGGAAAAAGGGGAACTGCCAGGGCAAAAAGGGGAACTGCCAGGGCAAAACGGGGAAAAAGGGGAAAAAGGGGAACTGCCAGGGCAAAAAGGGGAAAAAGGGGAAAAAGGGGAACTGCCAGGGCAAAAAGGGGAAACTGCCAGGGGAAAAAGGGGAAAAGGGGGAAAAAGGGGAAAAAGGGGAAAAAGGGGAACTGCCAGGGGAAAAAGGGGAAGAAGG
Source organism: Phasianus colchicus (assembly GCF_987193195.1). Classification (NCBI taxonomy): domain Eukaryota; kingdom Metazoa; phylum Chordata; class Aves; order Galliformes; family Phasianidae; genus Phasianus; species Phasianus colchicus. Next base: position 92,798,799 of record NC_143476.1, on the reverse strand, counting down.
GGAAAAAGGGGAACTGCCAGGGCAAAAAGGGGAAACTGCCAGGGGAAAAAGGGGAAAAAGGGGAAAAAGGGGAAAAAGGGGAAAAAGGGGAAAAAGGGGAACTGCCAGGGGAATATGGGGAATAAGGGGAAACTGCCAGGGGAATAAGGGGAATAAGGGGAATCTGCCAGGGGAATAAGGGGAATAAGGGGAAACTGCCAGGGGAATAAGGGGAATAAGGGGAAACTCCCAGGGGAAAAAGGGGAAAAAGGGGAACCTGCCAGGGGAAAAAGGGGAAAAAGGGGAAAAAGGGGAACTGCCAGGGCAAAAAGGGGAAAAAGGGGAAAAAGGGGAACTGCCAGGGCAAAAAGGGGAAACTGCCAGGGGAAAAAGGGGAAAAGGGGGAAAAAGGGGAAAAAGGGGAAAAAGGGGAACTGCCAGGGGAAAAAGGGGAAGAAGGGGAAAAAGGGGAACTGCCAGGGCAAAAAGGGGAAACTGCCAGGGGAAAAAGGGGAAAAAGGGGAAAAAGGGGAAAAAGGGGAAAAAGGGGAACTGCCAGGGGAAAAAGGGGAAGAAGGGGAAAAAGGGGAAGAAGGGGAAAAAGGGGAACTGCCAGGGGAAAAAGGGGAAACTGCCAGGGGAAAAAGGGGAAAAACTGGAAAAAGGGGAACTGCCAGGGGAAAAAGGGGAACTGCCAGGGGAAAAAGGGGAAAAAGTGGAAAAAGGGGAAACTGCCAGGGGAAAAATGGGAAAAAGGGAAACTGCCAGGGGAACAAGGGGAAACTGCCAGGGCAAAAAGGGGAAAAAGGGGAAAAGGGGGAACTGCCAGGGGAAAAAGGGGAAGAAGGGGAAAAAGGGGAACTGCCAGGGGAAAAAGGGGAAAAAGGGGAAAAAGGGGAAAAAGGGGAAATAGGGGAAAAAGGGGAAAAAGGGGAACTGCCAGGGCAAAAAGGGGAACTGCCAGGGGAAAAAGGGGAAAAAGGGGAAAAGGGGGAACTGCCAGGGGAAAAAGGGGAAGAAGGGGAAAAAGGGGAACTGCCAGGGGAAAAAGGGGAAAAAGGGGAAAAAGGGGAAAAAGGGGAAATAGGGGAAAAAGGGGAAAAAGGGGAACTGCCAGGGCAAAAAGGGGAACTGCCAGGGCAAAAAGGGGAACAGCCAGGGGAAAAAGGGGAAAAAGGGGAACCTGCCAGGGGAAAAAGGGGAAAAAGGGGAAAAAGGGGAACTGCCAGGGCAAAAAGGGGAAAAAGGGGAAAAAGGGGAACTGCCAGGGCAAAAAGGGGAAACTGCCAGGGGAAAAAGGGGAAAAGGGGGAAAAAGGGGAAAAAGGGGAAAAAGGGGAACTGCCAGGGGAAAAAGGGGAAGAAGGGGAAAAAGGGGAACTGCCAGGGGAAAAAGGGGAAACTGCCAGGGGAAAAAGGGGAAAAAGGGGAACTGCCAGGGGAAAAAGGGGAACTGCCAGGGGAAAAAGGGGAAAAAGGGAAACTGCCAGGGGAAAAAGGGGAAAAAGGGGAAAAAGGGGAAAAAGGGGAAAAAGGGGAAAAAGGGGAAAAAGGGGAAAAAGGGGAACTGCCAGGGCAAAAAGGGGAACCTGCCAGGGGAAAAAGGGGAAAAAGGGGAAAAAGGGGAACTGCCAGGGCAAAAAGGGGAAAAAGGGGAAAAAGGGGAACTGCCAGGGCAAAAAGGGGAAACTGCCAGGGGAAAAAGGGGAAAAGGGGGAAAAAGGGGAAAAAGGGGAAAAAGGGGAACTGCCAGGGGAAAAAGGGGAAGAAGGGGAAAAAGGGGAACTGCCAGGGCAAAAAGGGGAAACTGCCAGGGGAAAAAGGGGAAAAAGGGGAAAAAGGGGAAAAAGGGGAAAAAGGGGAAAAAGGGGAACTGCCAGGGGAAAAAGGGGAAGAAGGGGAAAAAGGGGAAGAAGGGGAAAAAGGGGAACTGCCAGGGGAAAAAGGGGAAACTACCAGGGGAAAAAGGGGAAAAAGGGGAAAAAGGGGAACTGCCAGGGGAAAAAGGGGAACTGCCAGGGGAAAAAGGGGAAAAAGTGGAAAAAGGGGAAACTGCCAGGGGAAAAAGGGGAAAAAGGGAAACTGCCAGGGGAACAAGGGGAAACTGCCAGGGCAAAAAGGGGAAAAAGGGGAAAAGGGGGAACTGCCAGGGGAAAAAGGGGAAGAAGGGGAAAAAGGGGAACTGCCAGGGGAAAAAGGGGAAAAAGGGGAAAAAGGGGAAATAGGGGAAAAAGGGGAAAAAGGGGAACTGCCAGGGCAAAAAGGGGAACTGCCAGGGCAAAAAGGGGAACTGCCAGGGGAAAAAGGGGAAAAAGGGGAACCTGCCAGGGGAAAAAGGGGAAAAAGGGGAAAAAGGGGAAAAAGGGGAAATAGGGGAAAAAGGGGAAAAAGGGGAACTGCCAGGGCAAAAAGGGGAACTGCCAGGGCAAAAAGGGGAACTGCCAGGGGAAAAAGGGGAAAAAGGGGAACCTGCCAGGGGAAAAAGGGGAAAAAGGGGAAAAAGGGGAAAAAGGGGAAACTGCCAGCGCAAAAAGGGGAAAAAGGGGAAAAGGGGGAACTGCCAGGGGAAAAAGGGGAAGAAGGGGGAAAAGGGGAACTGCCAGGGGAAAAAGGGGAAAAAGGGGAAAAAGGGGAAAAAGTGGAAATAGGGGAAAAAGGGGAAAAAGGGGAACTGCCAGGGCAAAAAGGGGAACTGCCAGGGCAAAAAGGGGAAACTGCCAGGGGAAAAAGGGGAAAAAGGGGAAAAAGGGGAAAAAGGGGAAACTGCCAGGGCAAAAAGGGGAAAAATGGGAAAAGGGGGAACTGCCAGGGGAAAAAGGGGAAGAAGGGGAAAAAGGGGAACTGCCAGGGGAAAAAGGGGAAAAAGGGGAAAAAGGGGAAAAAGGGGAAAAAGGGGAATCTGCCAGGGGAATAAGGGGAATAAGGGGAATAAGGGGAATAAGGGGAATAAGGGGAATCTGCCAGGGGAATAAGGGGAATAAGGGGAAACTGCCAGGGGAATAAGGGGAATAAGGGGAAACTCCCAGGGGAATAAGGGGAATAAGGGGAAACTGCCAGGGGAATAAGGGGAATAAGGGGAAACTGCCAGGGGAATAAGGGGAATAAGGGGAAACTGCCAGGGGAATAAGGGCAATAAGGGGAAACTGCCAGGGGAAACTGCCAGGGGGAAAATGGGAAACTGCCAGGGGAAAAAGGGGAAAAAGGGGAAAAAGGGGAAAAAGGGGAAAAAGGGGAAAAAGGGGAACTGCCAGGGGAAAAAGGGGAAGAAGGGGAAAAAGGGGAAGAAGGGGAAAAAGGGGAACTGCCAGGGGAAAAAGGGGAAACTGCCAGGGGAAAAAGGGGAAAAAGGGGAAAAAGGGGAACTGCCAGGGGAAAAAGGGGAACTGCCAGGGGAAAAAGGGGAAAAAGTGGAAAAAGGGGAAACTGCCAGGGGAAAAAGGGGAAAAAGGGAAACTGCCAGGGGAACAAGGGGAAACTGCCAGGGCAAAAAGGGGAAAAAGGGGAAAAGGGGGAACTGCCAGGGGAAAAAGGGGAAGAAGGGGAAAAAGGGGAACTGCCAGGGGAAAAAGGGGAAAAAGGGGAAAAAGGGGAAATAGGGGAAAAAGGGGAAAAAGGGGAACTGCCAGGGCAAAAAGGGGAACTGCCAGGGGAAAAAGGGGAACTGCCAGGGGAAAAAGGGGAAAAAGGGGAACCTGCCAGGGGAAAAAGGGGAAAAAGGGGAAAAGGGGGAACTGCCAGGGCAAAAAGGGGAAAAAGGGGAAAAAGGGGAACTGCCAGGGCAAAAAGGGGAAACTGCCAGGGGAAAAAGGGGAAAAGGGGGAAAAAGGGGAAAAAGGGGAAAAAGGGGAACTGCCAGGGGAATAAGGGGAAGAAGGGGAAAAACGGGAACTGCCAGGGGAAAAAGGGGAAACTGCCAGGGGAAAAAGGGGAAAAAGGGGAACTGCCAGGGGAAAAAAAGGAACTGCCAGGGGAAAAAGGGGAAAAAGGGAAACTGCCAGGGGAAAAAGGGGAAAAAGGGGAAAAAGGGGAAATAGGGGAAAAAGGGGAAAAAGGGGAACTGCCAGGGCAAAAAGGGGAAGAAGGGGAAAAAGGGGAACTGCCAGGGGAAAAAGGGGAAAAAGGGGAAAAAGGGGAAAAAGGGGAATCTGCCAGGGGAATAAGGGGAATAAGGGGAAACTGCCAGGGGAATAAGGGGAATAAGGGGAAACTGCCAGGGGAATAAGGGGAATAAGGGGAAACTGCCAGGGGAATAAGGGGAATAAGGGGAAACTGCCAGGGGAATAAGGGCAATAAGGGGAAACTGCCAGGGGAAACTGCCAGGGGGAAAATGGGAAACTGCCAGGGGAATAAGGGGAATAAGCGGAAACTGCCAGGGGAATAAGGGGAATAAGGGGAAACTGCCAGGGGAATAAGGGGAATAAGGGGAAACTGCCAGGGGAATAAGGGGAATAAGGGGAAACTGCCAGGGGAAACTGCCAGGGGGAAAATGGGAAACTGCCAGGGGAATAAGGGGAATAAGCGGAAACTGCCAGGGGAATAAGGGGAATAAGGGGAAACTGCCAGGGGAATAAGGGGAATAAGGGGAAACTGCCAGGGGAAACTGCCAGGGGGAAAATGGGAAACTGCCAGGGGGAAAAGGGGAAACTGCCAGGGGGAAAAGGGGAAACTGCCAGGGGAATAAGGGGAATAAGGGGAATAAGGGGAATAAGGGGAATAAGGGGAATCTGCCAGGGGAATAAGGGGAATAAGGGGAAACTGCCAGGGGAATAAGGGGAATAAGGGGAAACTCCCAGGGGAATAAGGGGAATAAGGGGAAACTGCCAGGGGAATAAGGGGAATAAGGGGAAACTGCCAGGGGAATAAGGGGAATAAGGGGAAACTGCCAGGGGAATAAGGGCAATAAGGGGAAACTGCCAGGGGAAACTGCCAGGGGGAAAATGGGAAACTGCCAGGGGAATAAGGGGAATAAGCGGAAACTGCCAGGGGAATAAGGGGAATAAGGGGAAACTGCCAGGGGAAACTGCCAGGGGAATAAGGGGAAACTGCCAGGGGAATAAGGGGAATAAGGGGAAACTGCCAGGGGAAACTGCCAGGGGGAAAATGGGAAACTGCCAGGGGGAAAAGGGAAAACTACCAGGGGGAAAAGGGAAAACTACCAGGGGGAAAAGGGGAAACTGCCAGGGGGAAAAGGGGAAACTGCCAGGGGGAAAAGGGGGAAACTGCCAGGGCAAAACGGGGAAACTGCCAGGGCAAAACGGGGAAACTGCCAGGGGAATAAGGGGAATCTGGCAGGGGAATAAGGGGAATCTGCCAGGGGAATAAGGGGAAACTGCCAGGGGAATAAGGGGAATAAGGAGAAACTGCCAGGGGAATAAGGGGAAACTGCCAGGGGAAAAAGGGGAAACTGCCGGGGGAAAAAGGGGAAAAAGGGGAAAAAGGGGAAACTGCCGGGGGAAAAAGGGGGAACTGCCGGGGGAAAAAGGGGGAACTGCCGGGGGAAAAAGGGGGAACTGCCGGGGCAAAAAGGGGAAACTGCCAGGGCAAAACGGGGAAACTGCCAGGGGAATTAGGGGAATCTGCCAGGGGAATAAGGGGAATCTGCCAGGGGAATAAGGGGAATAAGGGGAAACTGCCAGGGGAATAAGGGGAATAAGGGGAAACTGCCAGGGGAATAAGGGGAATAAGGGGAAACTGCCAGGGCAAAACGGGGAAACTGCCAGGGGAATAAGGGGAATCTGGCAGGGGAATAAGGGGAATCTGCCAGGGGAATAAGGGGAAACTGCCAGGGGAATAAGGGGAATAAGGGGAAACTGCCAGGGGAATAAGGGGAAACTGCCAGGGGAATAAGGGGAATAAGGGGAAACTGCCAGGGCAAAAAGGGGAAACTGCCAGGGGGAAAAGGGGAAACTGCCAGGGGAATAAGGGGAATAAGGGGAAACTGCCAGGGGAATAAGGGGAATAAGGGGAAACTGCCAGGGGAATAAGGGGAAACTGCCAGGGCAAAAAGGGGAAACTGCCAGGGGAATAAGGGGAATAAGGGGAATAGGGGGAATAAGGGGAATAAGGGGAATAAGGGGAATAAGGGGAATAAGGGGAAACAGCCAGGGGAATAAGGGGAATAAGGGGAATCTGCCAGGGGAATAAGGGGAATCTGCCAGGGGAATAAGGGGAAACTGCCAGGGGAATAAGGGGAAACTGCCAGGGGAATAAGGGGAATAAGGGGAATAAGGGGAAACTGCCAGGGCAAAAAGGGGAATAAGGGGAATAAGGGGAAACTGCCAGGGCAAAAATGGGAAAAAGGGGAATAAGGGGAAACTGCCAGGGGAATAAGGGAAATAAGGGGAAACTGCCAGGGCAAAAAGGGGAAACTGCCAGGGGAAAAAGGGGAATCTGCCAGGGGAATAAGGGGTAACTGCCAGGGGAATAAGGGGAAACTGCCAGGGGAATAAGGGAAATAAGGGGAATAAGGGAAATAAGGGGAATAAGGGGAAACTGCCAGGGCAAAAAGGGGAAAAAGGGGAATAAGGGGAAACTGCCAGGGGAATAAGGGGAAAAAGGGGAAAAAGGGGAACTGCCAGGGCAAAAAGGGGAAAAAGGGGAACTGCCAGGGGAAAAAGGGGAACTGCCAGGGCTAAAAGGGGAAAAAGGGGAACTGCCAGGGGAATAAGGGGAAACTGCCAGGGGAATAAGGGGAAAAAAGGGGAAACTGCCAGGGGAAAATGGGGAATAAGGGGAAACTGCCAGGGGAAAAAGGGGAAACTGCCAGGGGAAAAAGGGGGAAAAAAGGGGAAAAAGGGGAAACTGCCAGGGGAAAAAGGGGAAAAAGGGGAAACTGCCGGGGCAAAACGGGGAAACTGCCAGGGGAATTAGGGGAATCTGCCAGGGGAATAAGGGGAATCTGCCAGGGGAATAAGGGGAATAAGGGGAAACTGCCAGGGGAATAAGGGGAATAAGGGGAAACTGCCAGGGGAATAAGGGGAATAAGGGGAAACTGCCAGGGCAAAACGGGGAAACTGCCAGGGGAATAAGGGGAATCTGGCAGGGGAATAAGGGGAAACTGCCAGGGGAATAAGGGGAATAAGGGGAAACTGCCAGGGGAATAAGGGGAAACTGCCAGGGGAAAAAGGGGAAACTGCCGGGGGAAAAAGAGGAAAAAGGGGAAAAATGGGAAACTGCCGGGGGAAAAAGGGGGAACTGCCGGGGGAAAAAGGGGGAACTGCCGGGACAAAAAGGGGAAACTGCCAGGGCAAAACGGGGAAACTGCCAGGGGAAAACGGGGAAACTGCCAGGGCAAAACGGGGAAACTGCCAGGGCAACAAGGGGAAACTGCCAGGGCAAAAAGGGGAAACTGCCAGGGCAAAAAGGGGAAACCGCCAGGGGAATAAGGGGAATAAGGGGGATAAGGGGAATAAGGGGAAACTGCCAGGGGAATAAGGGGAATAAGGGGAATCTGCCAGGGGAATAAGGGGAATCTGCCAGGGGAATAAGGGGAATAAGGGGAATAAGGGGAAACTGCCAGGGCAAAAAGGGGAATAAGGGGAATAAGGGGAAACTGCCAGGGCAAAAAGGGGAATAAGGGGAATAAGGGGAAACTGCCAGGGCAAAAAGGGGAAAAAGGGGAATAAGGGGAAACTGCCAGGGGAATAAGGGGAAAAAGGGGAAAAAGGGGAACTGCCAGGGCAAAAAGGGGATAAAGGGAAACTGCCAGGGGAAAAAGGGGAAACTGCCAGGGGAAAAAGGGGAAACTGCCAAGGGAAAAAGGGGAATCTGCCAGGGGAATAAGGGGTAACTGCCAGGGGAATAAGGGGAAACTGCCAGGGGAATAAGGGAAATAAGGGGAATAAGGGGAATAAGGGGAATAAGGGGAATAAGGGGAAACTGCCAGGGCAAAAAGGGGAATAAGGGGAATAAGGGGAAACTGCCAGGGCAAAAAGGGGAAAAAGGGGAATAAGGGGAAACTGCCAGGGGAATAAGGGGAAAAAGGGGAAAAAGGGGAACTGCCAGGGCAAAAAGGGGAAAAAGGGGAACTGCCAGGGGAAAAAGGGGAACTGCCAGGGCTAAAAGGGGAAAAAGGGGAACTGCCAGGGGAATAAGGGGAAACTGCCAGGGGAATAAGGGGAAAAGGGGGAAAAAGGGGAAACTGCCAGGGCAAAAAGGAGAAAAAAGGGGAAACTGCCAGGGGAAAATGGGGAATAAGGGGAAACTGCCAGGGGAAAAAGGGGAAACTGCCAGGGGAAAAAGGGGAAAAAAAAAGGGGAAAAAGGGGAAACTGCCAGGGGAAAAAGGGGAAAAAGGGGAACTGCCAGGGGAAAAAGGGGAAAAAGGGGAACTGCCAGGGGAAAAAGGGGAATAAGGGGAAACTGCCAGGGGAAAAGGGGGAATAAGGGGAAACTGCCAGGGGAACAAGGGGAACAAGGGGAAACTGCCAGGGGAACAAGGGGAAACTGCCAGGGGGAAAAGGGAGAAAAGGGGAAAAATGGGGAAAAGGGGGAAAAGGGGAAAAAGGGGAACTGCCAGGGGAAAAAGGGGAAAAAGGGGAACTGCCAGGGGAAAAAGGGGAATAAGGGGAAACTGCCAGGGGAAAAGGGGGAATAAGGGGAAACTGCCAGGGGAACAAGGGGAACAAGGGGAAACTGCCAGGGGAACAAGGGGAAACTGCCAGGGGGAAAAGGGGGAAAAGGGGAAAAAGGGGGAAAAGGGGGAAAAGGGGAAAAAGGGGAACTGCCAGGGGAAAAAGGGGAAAAAGGGAAACTGCCAGGGGAAAAGGGGAAACTGCCAGGGGAAAAAGGGGAAAAAGGGGAAAAAGGGGAAACTGCCAGGGGAAAAGGGGGAATAAGGGGAAACTGCCAGGGGAATAAGGGGAATAAGGGGAAACTGCCAGGGGAAACTGCCAGGGGAATAAGGGGAAACTGCCAGGGGAATAAGGGGAATAAGGGGAAACTGCCAGGGGAAACTGCCAGGGGGAAAATGGGAAACTGCCAGGGGGAAAAGGGAAAACTACCAGGGGGAAAAGGGAAAACTGCCAGGTGGAAAAGGGGAAACTGCCAGGGAGAAAAGGGGAAACTGCCAGGGGGAAAAGGGGGAAACTGCCAGGGCAAAACGGGGAAACTGCCAGGGCAAAACGGGGAAACTGCCAGGGGAATAAGGGGAATCTGGCAGGGGAATAAGGGGAATCTGCCAGGGGAATAAGGGGAATCTGCCAGGGGAATAAGGGGAATCTGCCAGGGGAATAAGGGGAATCTGCCAGGGGAATAAGGGGAATAAGGGGAAACTGCCAGGGGAATAAGGGGAATAAGGGGAAACTGCCAGGGGAATAAGGGGAATAAGGGGAAACTGCCAGGGGAATAAGGGGAAACTGCCAGGGCAAAACGGGGAAACTGCCAGGGCAAAACGGGGAAACTACCAGGGCAGAACGGGGAACAAGGGGAACAAGGGGAAACTGCCAGGGCAAAAAGGGGAAACTGCCAGGGGGAAAAGGGGAAACTGCCAGGGGAATAAGGGGAATAAGGGGAATAAGGGGAATAAGGGGAATCTGCCAGGGGAATAAGGGGAATAAGGGGAATCTGCCAGGGGAATAAGGGGAATAAGGGGAAACTGCCAGGGGAATAAGGGGAATAAGGGGAAACTGCCAGGGGAATAAGGGGAATAAGGGGAAACTGCCAGGGGAATAAGGGGAAACTGCCAGGGCAAAAAGGGGAAACTGCCAGGGGAATAAGGGGAATAAGGGGAATAAGGGGAATAAGGGGAATAAGGGGAATAAGGGGAATAAGGGGAATAAGGGGAAACTGCCAGGGGAATAAGGGGAATCTGCCAGGGGAATAAGGGGAAACTGCCAGGGGAATAAGGGGAAACTGCCAGGGGAAAAAGGGGAAACTGCCAGGGGAAAAAGGGGAAAAAGGGGAAAAAGGGGAAACTGCCAGGGGGAAAAGGGGAATAAGGGGAATAAGGGGAAACTGCCAGGGCAAAAAGGGGAAAAAGGGGAATAAGGGGAAACTGCCAGGGGAATAAGGGAAATAAGGGGAAACTGCCAGGGCAAAAAGGGGAAACTGCCAGGGGAAAAAGGGGAATCTGCCAGGGGAATAAGGCGTAACTGCCAGGGGAATAAGGGGAAACTGCCAGGGGAATAAGGGAAATAAGGGGAATAAGGGGAATAAGGGGAATAAGGGGAAACTGCCAGGGCAAAAAGGGGAATAAGGGGAAAAAGGGGAACTGCCAGGGCAAAAAGGGGAAAAAGGGGAACTGCCAGGGGAAAAAGGGGAAACTGCCAGGGGAAAAAGGGGAAACTGCCAGGGGAAAAAGGGGAATCTGCCAGGGGAATAAGGGGTAACTGCCAGGGGAATAAGGGGAAACTGCCAGGGGAATAAGGGAAATAAGGGGAATAAGGGGAATAAGGGGAATAAGGGGAATAAGGGGAATAAGGGGAAACTGCCAGGGCAAAAAGGGGAATAAGGGGAATAAGGGGAAACTGCCAGGGCAAAAAGGGGAAAAAGGGGAACTGCCAGGGGAAAAAGGGGAACTGCCAGGGCAAAAAGGGTAAAAAGGGGAACTGCCAGGGGAATAAGGGTAAACTGCCAGGGGAATAAGGGGAAAAGGGGGAAAAAGGGGAAACTGCCAGGGCAAAAAGGAGAAAAAAGGGGAAACTGCCAGGGGAAAAAGGGGAATAAGGGGAAACTGCCAGGGCAAAAAGGGGAAACTGCCAGGGGAAAAAGGGGAAACTGCCAGGGGAAAAAGGGGAAAAAGGGGAAAAAGGGGAAACTGCCAGGGGGAAAAGGGGAAACTGCCAGGGGGAAAAGGGGGAAAAGGGGAAACTGCCAGGGGGAAAAGGGGGAAAAGGGGAAAAAGGGGAACTGCCAGGGGAAAAAGGGGAAAAAGGGGAACTGCCTGGGGAAAAAGGGGAATAAGGGGAAACTGCCAGGGCAAAACGGGGAATAAGGGGAAACTGCCAGGGGAACAAGGGGAACAAGGGGAAACTGCCAGGGGAACAAGGGGAAACTGCCAGGGGGAAAAGGGGGAAAAGGGGAAAAAGGGGTAAAAGGGGAACTGCCAGGGGAAAAAGGGGAACTGCCAGGGGAAAAAGGGGAATCTGCCAGGGGAATAAGGGGTAACTGCCAGGGGAATAAGGGGAAACTGCCAGGGGAATAAGGGGAAGCTGCCAGGGGAATAAGGGAAATAAGGGGAATAAGGGGAATAAGGGGAATAAGGGGAAACTGCCAGGGCAAAAAGGGGAAAAAGGGGAATAAGGGGAAACTGCCAGGGGAATAAGGGGAAAAAGGGGAAAAAGGGGAACTGCCAGGGCAAAAAGGGGAAAATGGGGAAACTGCCAGGGGAAAAAGGGGAAACTGCCAGGGGAAAAAGGGGAAACTGCCAAGGGAAAAAGGGGAATCTGCCAGGGGAATAAGGGGTAACTGCCAGGGGAATAAGGGGAAACTGCCAGGGGAATAAGGGAAATAAGGGGAATAAGGGGAATAAGGGGAATAAGGGGAATAAGGGGAATAAGGGGAAACTGCCAGGGGAAAAAGGGGAATAAGGGGAATAAGGGGAAACTGCCAGGGCAAAAAGGGGAAAAAGGGGAATAAGGGGAAACTGCCAGGGGAATAAGGGGAAAAAGGGGAAAAAGGGGAAAAAGGGGAACTGCCAGGGCAAAAAGGGGAAAAAGGGGAACTGCCAGGGCAAAAAGGGGAAAAAGGGGAACTGCCAGGGGAAAAAGGGGAACTGCCAGGGCAAAAAGGGGAAAAAGGGGAACTGCCAGGGGAATAAGGGGAAACTGCCAGGGGAATAAGGGGAAAAGGGGGAAAAAGGGGAAACTGCCAGGGCAAAAAGGAGAAAAAAGGGGAAACTTCCAGGGGAAAAAGGGGAATAAGGGGAAACTGCCAGGGGAAAAAGGGGAATAAGGGGAAACTGCCAGGGGAAAAGGGGGAAAAAAAAGGGGAAAAAGGGGAAACTGCCAGGGGAAAAAGGGGAAAAAAAAAGGGGAAAAAGGGGAAACTGCCAGGGGAAAAAGGGGAAAAAGGGGAAACTGCCAGGGCAAAAAGGGGAAACTGCCAGGGGGAAAAGGGGAAACTGCCAGGGGGAATAGGGGGAAAAGGGGAAAAAGGGCAACTGCCAGGGGAAAAAGGGGAAAAAGGGGAACTGCCAGGGGAAAAAGGGGAATAAGGGGAAACTGCCAGGGGAAAAGGGGGAATAAGGGGAAACTGCCAGGGGAACAAGGGGAACAAGGGGAAACTGCCAGGGGAACAAGGGGAAACTGCCAGGGTGAAAAGGGGGAAAAGGGGAAAAAGGGGGAAAAGGGGGAAAAGGGGGAAAAGGGGAAAAAGGGGAAAAAGGGGAAAAAGGGGAAAAAGGGGAACTGCCAGGGGAAAAAGGGGAAAAAGGGAAACTGCCAGGGGAAAAGGGGAAACTGCCAGGGGAAAAAGGGGAAAAAGGGGAACTGCCAGGGGAAAAAGGGGAAAAAGGGGAAACTGCCAGGGGAAAAGGGGGAATAAGGGGAACTGCCAGGGGAAAAAGGGGAAAAAGGGGAAACTGCCAGGGGAAAAGGGGGAATAAGGGGAAACTGCCAGGGGAATAAGGGGAATAAGGGGAAACTGCCAGGGGAAACTGCCAGGGGAATAAGGGGAAACTGCCAGGGGAATAAGGGGAATAAGGGGAAACTGCCAGGGGAACAAGGGGAAACTGCCAGGGCAAAACGGGGAAACTGCCAGGGGAATAAGGGGAATCTGGCAGGGGAATAAGGGGAATCTGCCAGGGGAATAAGGGGAAACTGCCAGGGGAATAAGGGGAAACTGCCAGGGGAATAAGGGGAATAAGGGGAAACTGCCAGGGGAATAAGGGGAAACTGCCAGGGGAAAAAGGGGAAACTGCCGGGGGAAAAAGGGGAAACTGCCGGGGGAAAAAGGGGAAACTGCCGGGGGAAAAAGGGGAAAAAGGGGAAAAAGGGGAAACTGCCGGGGGAAAAAGGGGGAACTGCCGGGGGAAAAAGGGGGAACTGCCGGGGCAAAAAGGGGAAACTGCCGGGGCAAAACAGGGAAACTGCCAGGGGAAAAAGGGGAAAAAGGGGAAAAAGGGGAAAAAGGGGAAAAAGGGGAAAAAGGGGAAAAAGGGGAAAAAGGGGAAAAAGGGGAACTGCCAGGGCAAAACGGGGAAACTGCCAGGGCAAAACGGGGAAACTGCCAGGGGAAAACGGGGAAACTGCCAGGGGAAAACGGGGAAAATGCCAGGGGAAAACGGGGAACAAGGGGAAACTGCCAGGGCAACAAGGGGAAACTGCCAGGGCAACAAGGGGAAACTGCCAGGGCAAAACGGGGAATAAGGGGAAACTGCCAGGGCAAAACGGGGAATAAGGAAAAACTGCCACGGCAAAACGGGGAAGAAGGGGAAACTGCCAGGGCAAAACGGGGAATAAGGGGAAACTGCCAGGGCAAAACGGGGAAACTGCCAGGGCAAAACGGGGAAACTGCCAGGGGAAAAAGGGGAAACTGCCAGGGGAAAAAGGGGAAAACGGGGAAACTGCCAGGGCAAAACGGGGAAACTGCCAGGGCAAAACGGGGAAACTGCCAGGGGAATAAGGGGAACAAGGGGAACAAGGGGAACAAGGGGAAACTGCCAGGGGAACAAGGGGAACAAGGGGAAACTGCCAGGGCAAAACGGGGAATAAGGGGAAACTGCCAGGGCAAAACGGGGAAACTGCCAGGGCAAAAAGGGGAATAAGGGGAAACTGGCAGGGCAAAACGGGGAAACTGCCAGGGCATAACGGGGAAACTGCCAGGGCAAAACGGGGAATAAGGGGAAACTGCCAGGGGAAAAAGGGGAAACTGCCAGGGGAAAAAGGGGAAAAAGGGGAAAAAGGGGAAACTGCCAGGGGGAAAAGGGGAATAAGGGGAATAAGGGGAAACTGCCAGGGCAAAAAGGGGAAAAAGGGGAATAAGGGGAAACTGCCAGGGGAATAAGGGAAATAAGGGGAAACTGCCAGGGCAAAAAGGGGAAACTGCCAGGGGAAAAAGGGGAATCTGCCAGGGGAATAAGGCGTAACTGCCAGGGGAATAAGGGGAAACTGCCAGGGGAATAAGGGAAATAAGGGGAATAAGGGGAATAAGGGGAATAAGGGGAAACTGCCAGGGCAAAAAGGGGAATAAGGGGAAAAAGGGGAACTGCCAGGGCAAAAAGGGGAAAAAGGGGAACTGCCAGGGGAAAAAGGGGAAACTGCCAGGGGAAAAAGGGGAAACTGCCAGGGGAAAAAGGGGAATCTGCCAGGGGAATAAGGGGTAACTGCCAGGGGAATAAGGGGAAACTGCCAGGGGAATAAGGGAAATAAGGGGAATAAGGGGAATAAGGGGAATAAGGGGAATAAGGGGAATAAGGGGAAACTGCCAGGGCAAAAAGGGGAATAAGGGGAATAAGGGGAAACTGCCAGGGCAAAAAGGGGAAAAAGGGGAACTGCCAGGGGAAAAAGGGGAACTGCCAGGGCAAAAAGGGTAAAAAGGGGAACTGCCAGGGGAATAAGGGTAAACTGCCAGGGGAATAAGGGGAAAAGGGGGAAAAAGGGGAAACTGCCAGGGCAAAAAGGAGAAAAAAGGGGAAACTGCCAGGGGAAAAAGGGGAATAAGGGGAAACTGCCAGGGCAAAAAGGGGAAACTGCCAGGGGAAAAAGGGGAAACTGCCAGGGGAAAAAGGGGAAAAAGGGGAAAAAGGGGAAACTGCCAGGGGGAAAAGGGGAAACTGCCAGGGGGAAAAGGGGGAAAAGGGGAAACTGCCAGGGGGAAAAGGGGGAAAAGGGGAAAAAGGGGAACTGCCAGGGGAAAAAGGGGAAAAAGGGGAACTGCCTGGGGAAAAAGGGGAATAAGGGGAAACTGCCAGGGCAAAACGGGGAATAAGGGGAAACTGCCAGGGGAACAAGGGGAACAAGGGGAAACTGCCAGGGGAACAAGGGGAAACTGCCAGGGGGAAAAGGGGGAAAAGGGGAAAAAGGGGTAAAAGGGGAACTGCCAGGGGAAAAAGGGGAACTGCCAGGGGAAAAAGGGGAATCTGCCAGGGGAATAAGGGGTAACTGCCAGGGGAATAAGGGGAAACTGCCAGGGGAATAAGGGGAAGCTGCCAGGGGAATAAGGGAAATAAGGGGAATAAGGGGAATAAGGGGAATAAGGGGAAACTGCCAGGGCAAAAAGGGGAAAAAGGGGAATAAGGGGAAACTGCCAGGGGAATAAGGGGAAAAAGGGGAAAAAGGGGAACTGCCAGGGCAAAAAGGGGAAAATGGGGAAACTGCCAGGGGAAAAAGGGGAAACTGCCAGGGGAAAAAGGGGAAACTGCCAAGGGAAAAAGGGGAATCTGCCAGGGGAATAAGGGGTAACTGCCAGGGGAATAAGGGGAAACTGCCAGGGGAATAAGGGAAATAAGGGGAATAAGGGGAATAAGGGGAATAAGGGGAATAAGGGGAATAAGGGGAAACTGCCAGGGGAAAAAGGGGAATAAGGGGAATAAGGGGAAACTGCCAGGGCAAAAAGGGGAAAAAGGGGAATAAGGGGAAACTGCCAGGGGAATAAGGGGAAAAAGGGGAAAAAGGGGAAAAAGGGGAACTGCCAGGGCAAAAAGGGGAAAAAGGGGAACTGCCAGGGCAAAAAGGGGAAAAAGGGGAACTGCCAGGGGAAAAAGGGGAACTGCCAGGGCAAAAAGGGGAAAAAGGGGAACTGCCAGGGGAATAAGGGGAAACTGCCAGGGGAATAAGGGGAAAAGGGGGAAAAAGGGGAAACTGCCAGGGCAAAAAGGAGAAAAAAGGGGAAACTTCCAGGGGAAAAAGGGGAATAAGGGGAAACTGCCAGGGGAAAAAGGGGAATAAGGGGAAACTGCCAGGGGAAAAGGGGGAAAAAAAAGGGGAAAAAGGGGAAACTGCCAGGGGAAAAAGGGGAAAAAAAAAGGGGAAAAAGGGGAAACTGCCAGGGGAAAAAGGGGAAAAAGGGGAAACTGCCAGGGCAAAAAGGGGAAACTGCCAGGGGGAAAAGGGGAAACTGCCAGGGGGAATAGGGGGAAAAGGGGAAAAAGGGCAACTGCCAGGGGAAAAAGGGGAAAAAGGGGAACTGCCAGGGGAAAAAGGGGAATAAGGGGAAACTGCCAGGGGAAAAGGGGGAATAAGGGGAAACTGCCAGGGGAACAAGGGGAACAAGGGGAAACTGCCAGGGGAACAAGGGGAAACTGCCAGGGTGAAAAGGGGGAAAAGGGGAAAAAGGGGGAAAAGGGGGAAAAGGGGGAAAAGGGGAAAAAGGGGAAAAAGGGGAAAAAGGGGAAAAAGGGGAACTGCCAGGGGAAAAAGGGGAAAAAGGGAAACTGCCAGGGGAAAAGGGGAAACTGCCAGGGGAAAAAGGGGAAAAAGGGGAACTGCCAGGGGAAAAAGGGGAAAAAGGGGAAACTGCCAGGGGAAAAGGGGGAATAAGGGGAACTGCCAGGGGAAAAAGGGGAAAAAGGGGAAACTGCCAGGGGAAAAGGGGGAATAAGGGGAAACTGCCAGGGGAATAAGGGGAATAAGGGGAAACTGCCAGGGGAAACTGCCAGGGGAATAAGGGGAAACTGCCAGGGGAATAAGGGGAATAAGGGGAAACTGCCAGGGGAACAAGGGGAAACTGCCAGGGCAAAACGGGGAAACTGCCAGGGGAATAAGGGGAATCTGGCAGGGGAATAAGGGGAATCTGCCAGGGGAATAAGGGGAAACTGCCAGGGGAATAAGGGGAAACTGCCAGGGGAATAAGGGGAATAAGGGGAAACTGCCAGGGGAATAAGGGGAAACTGCCAGGGGAAAAAGGGGAAACTGCCGGGGGAAAAAGGGGAAACTGCCGGGGGAAAAAGGGGAAACTGCCGGGGGAAAAAGGGGAAAAAGGGGAAAAAGGGGAAACTGCCGGGGGAAAAAGGGGGAACTGCCGGGGGAAAAAGGGGGAACTGCCGGGGCAAAAAGGGGAAACTGCCGGGGCAAAACAGGGAAACTGCCAGGGGAAAAAGGGGAAAAAGGGGAAAAAGGGGAAAAAGGGGAAAAAGGGGAAAAAGGGGAAAAAGGGGAAAAAGGGGAAAAAGGGGAACTGCCAGGGCAAAACGGGGAAACTGCCAGGGCAAAACGGGGAAACTGCCAGGGGAAAACGGGGAAACTGCCAGGGGAAAACGGGGAAAATGCCAGGGGAAAACGGGGAACAAGGGGAAACTGCCAGGGCAACAAGGGGAAACTGCCAGGGCAACAAGGGGAAACTGCCAGGGCAAAACGGGGAATAAGGGGAAACTGCCAGGGCAAAACGGGGAATAAGGAAAAACTGCCACGGCAAAACGGGGAAGAAGGGGAAACTGCCAGGGCAAAACGGGGAATAAGGGGAAACTGCCAGGGCAAAACGGGGAAACTGCCAGGGCAAAACGGGGAAACTGCCAGGGGAAAAAGGGGAAACTGCCAGGGGAAAAAGGGGAAAACGGGGAAACTGCCAGGGCAAAACGGGGAAACTGCCAGGGCAAAACGGGGAAACTGCCAGGGGAATAAGGGGAACAAGGGGAACAAGGGGAACAAGGGGAAACTGCCAGGGGAACAAGGGGAACAAGGGGAAACTGCCAGGGCAAAACGGGGAATAAGGGGAAACTGCCAGGGCAAAACGGGGAAACTGCCAGGGCAAAAAGGGGAATAAGGGGAAACTGGCAGGGCAAAACGGGGAAACTGCCAGGGCATAACGGGGAAACTGCCAGGGCAAAACGGGGAATAAGGGGAAACTGCCAGGGCAAAACGGGGAAACTGCCAAGGCAAAACGGGGAAACTGCCAGGGCAAAACGGGGAACTGCCAGGGCAAAACGGGGAAACTGCCAGGGCAAAACGGGGAAACTGCCAGGGCAAAACGGGGAAACTGCCAGGGCAAAACGGGGAATAAGGGGAAACTGCCAGGGCAAAACGGGGAAACTGCCAGGGGAAAACGGGGAAAACGGGGAAAAAGGGGAAAAAGGGGAAAAAGGGGAAAAAGGGGAAAAAGGGGAAAAAGGGGAACCTGCCAGGGCAAAAAGGGGAACTGCCAGGGCAAAAAGGGGAACTGCCAGGGCAAAAAGGGCAAAAAGGGCAAAACGGGGAACTGCCAGGGCAAAACGGGAAACTGCCAGGGCAAAACGGGGAAACTGCCAGGGCAAAACGGGGAAACTGCCAGGGGAAAACGGGGAAACTGCCAGGGGAAAACGGGGAAACTGCCAGGGGAAAACGAGGAAAACGGGGAAACTGCCAGGGGAAAACGGGGAAACTGCCAGGGGAAAACGGGGAAACTGCCAGGGGAACAAGGGGAAACTGCCAGGGGAACAAGGGGAACAAGGGGAAACTGCCAGGGGAACAAGGGGAACAAGGGGAAACTGCCAGGGGAACAAGGGGAAACTGCCAGGGCAAAAAGGGGAACAAGGGGAAACTGCCAGGGCAAAACGGGGAAACTGCCAGGGCAACAAGGGGAAACTGCCAGGGCGAAACGGGGAAACTGCCAGGGGAAAACGGGGAAAACGGGGAAACTGCCAGGGGAAAACGGGGAAACTGCCAGGGGAAAACGGGGAAACTGCCAGGGGAAACTGCCAGGGGAACAAGGGGAAACTGCCAGGGTAAACTGCCAGGGGAACAAGGGGAACAAGGGGAAACTGCCAGGGGAACAAGGGGAAACTGCCAGGGGAACAAGGGGAAACTGCCAGGGGAACAAGGGGAAACTGCCAGTGCAAAACGGGGAAACTGCCAGGGCAAAACGGGGAAACTGCCAGGGCAAAACGGGGAAACTGCCAGGGGAAAAAGGGGAAAACGGGGAAACTGCCAGGGCAAAACGGGGAAACTGCCAGGGGAAAACGGGGAAACTGCCAGGGGAAAACGGGGAAACTGCCAGGGGAAAACGGGGAACAAGGGGAACTGCCAGGGGAACAAGGGGAACTGCCAGGGGAACAAGGGGAACTGCCAGGGCAAAAAGGGGAACTGCCAGGGCAAAACGGGGAAACTGCCAGGGCAAAACGGGGAAACTGCCAGGGCAAAAAGGGGAAAACGGGGAAACTGCCAGGGGAAAACGGGGAAACTGCCAGGGGAACGAGGGGAAACTGCCAGGGGAACAAGGGGAACGAGGGGAAACTGCCAGGGGAACAAGGGGAACGAGGGGAAACTGCCAGGGCAACAAGGGGAACCTGCCAGGGCAACAAGGGGAACAAGGGGAAACTGCCAGGGGAACAAGGGGAAACTGCCAGGGCGAAACGGGGAAACTGCCAGGGCGAAACTGGGAAACTGCCAGGGCAAAACGGGGAAACTGCCAGGGTGAAACGGGGATACTGCCAGGGCAAAACGGGGAATAAGGGGAAACTGCCAGGGCAAAACGGGGAATAAGGGGAAACTGCCAGGGCAAAACGGGGAAACTGCCAGGGCAAAACGGGGAAACTGCCAGGGCAAAACGGGGAAACTGCCAGGGGAAAACGGGGAAACTGCCAGGGGAAAACGGGGAAAACGGGGAAACTGCCAGGGCAAAACGGGGAAACTGCCAGGGCAAAACGGGGAACAAGGGGAACAAGGGGAACAAGGGGAACAAGGGGAAACTGCCAGGGCAAAACGGGGAATAAGGGGAAACTGCCAGGGCAAAACGGGGAATAAGGGGAAACTGCCAGGGCAAAACGGGGAAACTGCCAGGGCAAAACGGGGAAACTGCCAGGGCAAAACGGGGAATCTGCCAGGGCAAAACGGGGAATAAGGGGAAACTGCCAGGGCAAAACGGGGAAACTGCCAGGGCAATACGGGGAAACTGCCAGGGGAAAACGGGGAAACTGCCAGGGGAAAACGGGGAAACTGCCAGGGGAAAACGGGGAATAAGAGGAAACTGCCAGGGCAAAACGGGGAAACTGCCAGGGCAAAACGGGGACTAAGGGGAAACTGCCAGGGCAAAACGGGGAAACTGCCAGGGGAAAAAGGGGAAACTGCCAGGGGAAAACGGGGAAACTGCCAGGGGAAAACGGGGAAAAAGGGGAAAAAGGGGAAAAAGGGGAAAAAGGGGAAAAAGGGGAAAAAGGGGAAAAAGGGGAAAAAGGGGAAAAAGGGGAAATAGGGGAAAAAGGGGAAAAAGGGGAAAAAGGGGAACTGCCAGGGCAAAAAGGGCAAAAAGGGGAACTGCCAGGGCAAAAAGGGGAAACTGCCAGGGGAATAAGGGGAATAAGGGGAATAAGGGGAATAAGGGGAAACTGCCAGGGCAAAAAGGGGAATAAGGGGAAACTGCCAGGGCAAAAAGAGCAAAAAGGGGAACTGCCAGGGCAAAAAGCGGAACTGCCAGGGCAAAAAGGGGAACTGCCAGGGCAAAACGGGGAAACTGCCAGGGGAAAACGGGGAAACTGCCAGGGGAACTTACAGGGGAACAAGGGGAACTTGCAGGGGAACAAGGGGAACTTGCAGGGGAACAAGGGGAACTGCCAGGGCAAAAAGGAGAAACTGCCAGGGCAAAACGGGGAAACTGCCAGGGCAAAACGGGGAAACTGCCAGGGCAAAACGGGGAAAACGGGGAAACTGCCAGGGGAAAACGGGGAAACTGCCAGGGGAAAACGGGGAAACTGCCAGGGGAACAAAGGGAACGAGGGGAAACTGCCAGGGGAACAAGGGGAACGAGGGGAAACTGCCAGGGGAACAAGGGGAACGAGGGGAAACTGCCAGGGCAACAAGGGGAACGAGGGGAAACTGCCAGGGCAACAAGGGGAAACTGCCAGGGCAACAAGGGGAAACTGCCAGGGCAACAAGGGGAAACTGCCAGGGCAAAACGGGGAACAAGGGGAAACTGCCAGGGCAACAAGGGGAAACTGCCAGGGCAACAAGGGGAAACTGCCAGGGCAAAACGGGGAATAAGAGGAAACTGCCAGGGCAAAACGGGGAAGAAGGGGAAACTGCCAGGGCAAAACGGGGAATAAGGGGAAACTGCCAGGGCAAAACGGGGAAACTGCCAGGGCAAAACGGGGACTAAGGGGAAACTGCCAGGGCAAAACGGGGAAACTGCCAGGGGAAAAAGGGGAAACTGCCAGGGGAAAACGGGGAAACTGCCAGGGGAAAACGGGGAAAAAGGGGAAAAAGGGGAAAGAGGGGAAAAAGGGGAAAAAGGGGAAAAAGGGGAAAAAGGGGAAATAGGGGAAAAAGGGGAAAAAGGGGAAAAAGGGGAACTGCCAGGGCAAAAAGGGCAAAAAGGGGAACTGCCAGGGCAAAAAGGGGAAACTGCCAGGGGAATAAGGGGAATAAGGGGAATAAGGGGAATAAGGGGAATAAGGGGAAACTGCCAGGGCAAAAAGGGGAATAAGGGGAAACTGCCAGGGCAAAAAGAGCAAAAAGGGGAACTGCCAGGGCAAAAAGCGGAACTGCCAGGGCAAAAAGGGGAACTGCCAGGGCAAAACGGGGAAACTGCCAGGGGAAAACGGGGAAACTGCCAGGGGAACTTACAGGGGAACAAGGGGAACTTGCAGGGGAACAAGGGGAACTTGCAGGGGAACAAGGGGAACTGCCAGGGCAAAAAGGAGAAACTGCCAGGGCAAAACGGGGAAACTGCCAGGGCAAAACGGGGAAACTGCCAGGGCAAAACGGGGAAAACGGGGAAACTGCCAGGGGAAAACGGGGAAACTGCCAGGGGAAAACGGGGAAACTGCCAGGGGAACAAAGGGAACGAGGGGAAACTGCCAGGGGAACAAGGGGAACGAGGGGAAACTGCCAGGGGAACAAGGGGAACGAGGGGAAACTGCCAGGGCAACAAGGGGAACGAGGGGAAACTGCCAGGGCAACAAGGGGAAACTGCCAGGGCAACAAGGGGAAACTGCCAGGGCAACAAGGGGAAACTGCCAGGGCAAAACGGGGAACAAGGGGAAACTGCCAGGGCAACAAGGGGAAACTGCCAGGGCAACAAGGGGAAACTGCCAGGGCAAAACGGGGAATAAGAGGAAACTGCCAGGGCAAAACGGGGAAGAAGGGGAAACTGCCAGGGCAAAACGGGGAATAAGGGGAAACTGCCAGGGCAAAACGGGGAAACTGCCAGGGCAAAACGGGGACTAAGGGGAAACTGCCAGGGCAAAACGGGGAAACTGCCAGGGGAAAACGGGGAAACTGCCAGGGGAAAACGGGGAAAAAGGGGAAAAAGGGGAAAAAGGGGAAAAAGGGGAAAAAGGGGAAAAAGGGGAAAAAGGGGAAAAAGGGGAAAAAGGGGAACTGCCAGGGCAAAAAGGGCAAAAAGGGGAACTGCCAGGGCAAAAAGGGGAAACTGCCAGGGGAATAAGGGGAATAAGGGGAATAAGGGGAATAAGGGGAATAAGGGGAAACTGCCAGGGCAAAAAGGGGAATAAGGGGAAACTGCCAGGGCAAAAAGAGCAAAAAGGGGAACTGCCAGGGCAAAAAGCGGAACTGCCAGGGCAAAAAGGGGAACTGCCAGGGCAAAACGGGGAAACTGCCAGGGGAAAACGGGGAAACTGCCAGGGGAACTTACAGGGGAACAAGGGGAACTTGCAGGGGAACAAGGGGAACTTGCAGGGGAACAAGGGGAACTGCCAGGGCAAAAAGGAGAAACTGCCAGGGCAAAACAAGGAAACTGCCAGGGCAAAACGGGGAAACTGCCAGGGCAAAACGGGGAAAACGGGGAAACTGCCAGGGGAAAACGGGGAAACTGCCAGGGGAAAACGGGGAAACTGCCAGGGGAACAAAGGGAACGAGGGGAAACTGCCAGGGGAACAAGGGGAACGAGGGGAAACTGCCAGGGGAACAAGGGGAACGAGGGGAAACTGCCAGGGCAACAAGGGGAACGAGGGGAAACTGCCAGGGCAACAAGGGGAAACTGCCAGGGCAACAAGGGGAAACTGCCAGGGCAACAAGGGGAAACTGCCAGGGCAAAACGGGGAACAAGGGGAAACTGCCAGGGCAACAAGGGGAAACTGCCAGGGCAACAAGGGGAAACTGCCAGGGCAAAACGGGGAATAAGAGGAAACTGCCAGGGCAAAACGGGGAAGAAGGGGAAACTGCCAGGGCAAAACGGGGAATAAGGGGAAACTGCCAGGGCAAAACGGGGAAACTGCCAGGGCAAAAAGGGGAAACTGCCAGGGGAAAAAGGGGAAAACGGGGAAACTGCCAGGGCAAAACGGGGAAACTGCCAGGGCAAAACGGGGAAACTGCCAGGGGAATAAGGGGAAAAAGGGGAAACTGCCAGGGGAACAAGGGGAACAAGGGGAAACTGCCAGGGGAACAAGGGGAACAAGGGGAAACTGCCAGGGCAAAACGGGGAATAAGGGGAAACTGCCAGGGCAAAACGGGGAAACTGCCAGGGGAAAAAGGGGAATAAGGGGAAACTGGTAGGGCAAAACGGGGAAACTGCCAGGGCATAACGGGGAAACTGCCAGGGCAAAATGGGGAATAAGGAGAAACTGCCAGGGCAAAACGGGGAAACTGCCAGGGCAAAACAGGGAAACTGCCAGGGCAAAAAGGGGAACTGCCAGGGCAAAACGGGGAAACTGCCAGGGCAAAACGGGGAAACTGCCAGGGCAAAACGGGGAAAACGGGGAAACTGCCAGGGCAAAACGGGAAACTGCCAAGGGAAAACGGGGAAACTGCCAGGGCAAAACGCGGAAACTGCCAGGGGAAAACGGGGAAACTGCCAGGGGAAAACGGGGAAACTGCCAGGGGAAAACGGGGAACAAGGGGAACTGCCAGGGGAACAAGGGGAACTGCCAGGGCAAAAAGGGGAACTGCCAGGGCAAAACGGGGAAACTGCCAGGGCAAAAAGGGGAAAACGGGGAAACTGCCAGGGCAAAACGGGGAAACTGCCAGGGCAAAAAGGGGAAACTGCCAGGGTAACAAGGGGAACGAGGGGAAACTGCCAGGGGAACAAGGGGAACGAGGGGAAACTGCCAGGGCAACGAGGGCAACAAGGGGAAACTGCCAGGGCAACAAGGGGAACCTGCCAGGGCAACAAGGGGAACAAGGGGAAACTGCCAGGGGAACAAGGGGAAACTGCCAGGGCGAAACGGGGAAACTGCCAGGGCGAAACGGGGAAACTGCCAGGGCGAAACGGGGAATAAGGGGAAACTGCCAGGGCAAAACGGGGAATAAGGGGAAACTGCCAGGGCAAAACGGGAAAACTGCCAGGGCAAAACGGGGAATCTGCCAGGGCAAAACGGGGAATAAGGGGAAACTGCCAGGGCAAAACGGGGAATAAGGGGAAACTGCCAGGGCAAAACGGGGAAACTGCCAGGGCAAAACGGGGAATAAGGGGAAACTGCCAGGGCAAAACGGGGAAAAAGGGGAAACTGCCAGGGCAAAACGGGGAAACTGCCAGGGCAATACGGGAAACTGCCAGGGCAAAACGGGGAAACTGCCAGGGCAAAACGGGGAATAAGGGGAAACTGCCAGGGCAAAACGGGGAAACTGCCAGGGCAAAACGGGGAAACTGCCAGGGCAAAAAGGGGAAACAGCCAGGGCAAAACGGGGAAACTGCCAGGGCAAAACGGGGAAACTGCCAGGGCAAAACGGGGAAAAAGGGGAAAAAGGGGAAAAAGGGAAAAAAGGGGAAAAAGGGGAAAAAGGGGAAAAAGGGGAAAAAGGGGAAAAAGGGGAAAAAGGGGAACTGCCAGGGGAAAAAGGGGAACTGCCAGGGCAAAAAGGGGAACTGCCAGGGCAAAAAGGGGAACTGCCAGGGCAAAAAGGGCAAAAAGGGCAAAAAGGGGAACTGCCAGGGCAAAACGGGGAACTGCCAGGGCAAAACGGGAAACTGCCAGGGCAAAACGGGGAAACTGCCAGGGCAAAACGGGGAAACTGCCAGGGAAAAACGGGGACTAAGGGGAAACTGCCAGGGCAAAACGGGGACTAAGGGGAAACTGCCAGGGCAAAACGGGGAAACTGCCAGGGCAAAAAGGGGAAACTGCCAGGGGAAAAAGGGGAAAAAGGGGAAAAAGGGGAAAAAGGGGAAAAAGGGGAAAAAGGGGAAAAAGGGGAAAAAGGGGAAAGAGGGGAAAAAGGGGAAAAAGGGGAAAAAGGGGAACTGCCAGGGCAAAAAGGGCAAAAAAAGGAACTGCCAGGGCAAAAAGGGCAAAAAGGGGAACTGCCAGGGCAAAAAGAGCAAAAAGGGGAACTGCCAGGGCAAAAAGAGCAAAAAGGGGAACTGCCAGGGCAAAAAGGGGAACTGCCAGGGCAAAAAGGGCAAAAAGGGCAAAAAGGGCAAAAAGGGGAACTGCCAGGGCAAAAAGGGGAACTGCCAGGGTAAAAAGGGCAAAAAGGGCAAAAAGGGCAAAAAGGGCAAAAAGGGGAACTGCCAGGGGAAAAAGGGGAACTGCCAGGGGAAAAAGGGGAACTGCCAGGGGAAAAAGGAGAAACTGCCAGGGCAAAACGGGGAAACTGCCAGGGCAAAACGGGGAAACTGCCAGGGCAAAACGGGGAAAACGGGGAAACTGCCAGGGGAAAACGGGGAAACTGCCAGGGGGAAACGGGGAAACTGCCAGGGGGAAACGGGGAAACTGCCAGGGGGAAACGGGGAAACTGCCAGGGGAACGAGGGGAAACCGCCAGGGGAACAAGGGGAACGAGGGGAAACCGCCAGGGGAACAAGGGGAACGAGGGGAAACTGCCAGGGCAACAAGGGGAAACTGCCAGGGCAACAAGGGGAAACTGCCAGGGCAACAAGGGGAAACTGCCAGGGCAAAACGGGCAACAAGGGGAAACTGCCAGGGCAACAAGGGGAAACTGCCAGGGCAAAACGGGGAAACTGCCAGGGCAAAACGGGGAAACTGCCAGGGCAAAACGGGGAAACTGCCAGGGGAAAAAGGGGAAAACGGCGAAACTGCCAGGGCAAAACGGGGAAACTGCCAGGGCAAAACGGGGAAACTGCCAGGGGAATAAGGGGAACAAGGGGAACAAGGGGAAACTGCCAGGGCAAAACGGGGAATAAGGGGAAACTGCCAGGGCAAAACGGGGAAACTGCCAGGGCAAAAAGGGGAATAAGGGGAAACTGCCAGGGCAAAAAGGGGAACTGCCAGTGCAAAAAGGGCAAAAAGGGCAAAACGGGGAACTGCCAGGGCAAAACGGGAAACTGGCAGGGCAAAACGGGGAAACTGCCAGGGCAAAACGGGGAAACTGCCAGGGGAAAAAGGGGAAACTGCCAGGGCAAAACGGGGAAACTGCCAGAGGAAAACGGGGAAACTGCCAGGGGAAAACGGGGAAACTGCCAGGGGAAAACGGGGAAACTGCCAGGGGAAAACGGGGAAAACGGTGAAACTGCCAGGGGAAAACGGGGAAACTGCCAGGGGAAAACGGGGAAACTGCCAGGGGAAATTGCCAGGGGAACAAGGGGAAACTGCCAGGGGAAACTGCCAGGGGAACAAGGGGAAACTGCCAGGGGAACAAGGGGAACAAGGGGAAACTGCCAGGGGAACAAGGGGAAACTGCCAGGGCAAAACGGGGAAACTGCCAGGGGAAAAAAGGGAAACTGCCAGGGCAAAACGGGGAAACTGCCAGGGCAAAAGGGGGAAACTGCCAGGGCAAAAGGGGGAAACTGCCAGGGCAAAAAGGGCAAAAAGGGCAAAAAGGGGAACTGCCAGAGCAAAACGGGGAACTGCTAGGGCAAAACGGGGAAACTGCCAGGGCAAAACGGGGAAACTGCCAGGGGAAAACGGGGAAACTGCCAGGGGAACAAGGGGAACTGCCAGGGCAAAAAGTGGAACTGCCAGGGCAAAACGGGGAAACTGCCAGGGCAAAACGGGGAAACTGCCAGGGCAAAAAGGGGAAAACGGGGAAACTGCCAGGGGAAAACGGGGAAACTGCCAGGGGAACAAGGGGAACGAGGGGAAACTGCCAGGGGAACAAGGGGAACGAGGGGAAACTGCCAGGGCAACGAGGGGAAACTGCCAGGGCAGCAAGGGGAAACTGCCAGGGCAACAAGGGGAACCTGCCAGGGCAACAAGGGGAACAAGGGGAAACTGCCAGGGGAACAAGGGGAAACTGCCAGGGCAACAAGGGGAAACTGCCAGGGCGAAACGGGGAAACTGCCAGGGCGAAACAGGGAAACTGCCAGGGGAAAACGGGGAAACTGCCGGGGGAAAACGGGGAAAACGGGGAAACTGCCAGGGCAAAACAGGGAAACTGCCAGGGCAAAACGGGGAACAAGGGGAACAAGGGGAACAAGGGGAAACTGCCAGGGCAAAACGGGGAATAAGGGGAAACTGCCAGGGCAAAACGGGGAAACTGCCAGGGCAAAACGGGGAAACTGCCAGGGCAAAAGGGGGAAACTGCCAGGGCAAAAAGGGCAAAAAGGGCAAAAAGGGGAACTGCCAGGGCAAAACGGGGAACTGCCAGGGGAAAACAAGAAACTGCCAGGGCAAAACGGGAAACTGCCAGGGCAAAACGGGGAAACTGCCAGGGCAAAACGGGGAAACTGCCAGGGCAAAACGGGGAAACTGCCAGGGGAAAAAGGGGAAAACAAGGAAACTGCCAGGGCAAAACGGGGAAACTGCCAGGGCAAAACGGGCAAACTGCCAGGGGAAAACGGGGAAACTGCCAGGGGAACAAGGGGAACTGCCAGGGCAAAAAGTGGAACTGCCAGGGCAAAACGGGGAAACTGCCAGGGCAAAACGGGGAAACTGCCAGGGCAAAACGGGGAAACTGCCAGGGGAAAAAGGGGAAAATGGGGAAACTGCCAGGGCAAAACGGGGAAACTGCCAGGGCAAAACGGGGAAACTGCCAGGGGAAAACGGGGAAACTGACAGGGGAACAAGGGGAACTGCCAGGGCAAAAAGTGGAACTGCCAGGGCAAAACGGGGAAACTGCCAGGGCAAAACGGGGAAACTGCCAGGGCAAAAAGGGGAACGAGGGGAAACTGCCAGGGGAACAAGGGGAACGAGGGGAAACTGCCAGGGGAACAAGGGGAACGAGGGGAAACTGCCAGGGCAACGAGGGGAAACTGCCAGGGCAGCAAGGGGAAACTGCCAGGGCAACAAGGGGAACCTGCCAGGGGAACAAGGGGAACAAGGGGAAACTGCCAGGGGAACAAGGGGAAACTGCCAGGGCAACAAGGGGAAACTGCCAGGGCGAAACGGGGAAACTGCCAGGGCAAAACGGGGAATAAGGGGAAACTGCCAGGGCAAAACGGGGAATAAGGGGAAACTGCCAAGGCAAAACGGGGAAACTGCCAGGGCAAAACGGGGAAACTGCCAGGAGAAAACGGGGAAACTGCCAGGGGAAAACGGGGAAACTGCCAGGGGAAAACGGGGAAACTGCCGGGGGAAAACGGGGAAAACGGGGAAACTGCCAGGGCAAAACAGGGAAACTGCCAGGGCAAAACGGGGAACAAGGGGAACAAGGGGAACAAGGGGAAACTGCCAGGGCAAAACGGGGAATAAGGGGAAACTGCCAGGGCAAAACGGGGAAACTGCCAGGGCAAAACGGGGAAACTGCCAGGGCAAAATGGGGAAACTGCCAGGGCAAAACGGGGAAACTGCCAGGGCAAAACGGGGAAACTGCCAGGGCAAAACGGGGAATAAGGGGAAACTGCCAGGGCAAAACGGGGAAACTGCCAGGGCAAAACGGGGAATAAGGGGAAACTGCCAGGGCAAAACGGGGAATAAGCGGAAACTGCCAGGGCAACACAGGGAAACTGCCAGGGGAATAAGGGGAACAAGGGGAACAAGGGGAACAAGGGGAACAAGGGGAACAAGGGGAAACTGCCAGGGCAACAAGGGGAAACTGCCAGGGCGAAACGGGGAAACTGCCAGGGCGAAACGGGGAAACTGCCAGGGCAAAACGGGGAAACTGCCAGGGCAAAACGGGGAATAAGGGGAAACTGCCAGGGCAAAACGGGGAATAAGGGGAAACTGCCAGGGCAAAACGGGGAATAAGGGGATCAAGGGGAACAAGGGGAAACTGCCAGGGCAAAACGGGGAATAAGGGGAAACTGCCAGGGCAAAACGGGGAAACTGCCAGGGCAAAACGGGGAAAAAGGGGAAACTGCCAGGGCAACAAGGGGAAACTGCCAGGGCAAAAAGGGGAACTGCCAGGGCAAAAAGGGGAACTGCCAGGGCAAAAATGGCAAAAAGGGCAAAAAGGGGAACTGCCAGGGCAAAAGGGGGAACTGCCAGGGCAAAACGGGAAACTGCCAGGGCAAAACGGGGAAACTGCCAGGGCAACAAGGGGAAACTGCCAGGGCAACAAGGGGAAACTGCCAGGGCAACAAGGGAAAACTGCCAGGGCAAAACGGGGAACAAGGGGAAACTGCCAGGGCAACAAGGGGAATAAGGGGAAACTGCGAGGGCAAAACGGGGAATAAGGGGAAACTGCGAGGGCAAAACGGGGAATAAGGGGAAACTGCGAGGGCAAAACGGGGAATAAGGGGAAACTGCGAGGGCAAAACGGGGAATAAGGGGAAACTGCGAGGGCAAAACGGGGAACAAGGGGAAACTGCCAGGGCAACAAGGGGAAACTGCCAGGGCAAAACGGGGAATAAGGGGAAACTGCCAGGGCAAAACGGGGAATAAGGTGAAACTGCGAGGGCAAAACGGGGAATAAGGGGAAACTGCGAGGGCAAAACGGGGAATAAGGGGAAACTGCCAGGGCAAAACGGGGAAACTGCCAGGGCAAAACGGGGAAACTGCCAGGGGAAAAAGGGGAAACTGCCAGGGGAAAACGGGGAAACTGCCAGGGCAAAAGGGGGAATAAGGGGAAACTGCCAGGGCAAAACGGGGAATAAGGGGAAACTGCGAGGGCAAAACGGGGAATAAGGGGAAACTGCGAGGGCAAAACGGGGAATAAGGGGAAACTGCCAGGGCAAAACGGGGAAACTGCCAGGGCAAAACGGGGAAACTGCCAGGGGAAAAAGGGGAAACTGCCAGGGGAAAACGGGGAAACTGCCAGGGCAAAAGGGGGAAACTGCCAGGGCAAAAAGGGCAAAAAGGGCAAAACGGGGAACTGCCAGGGCAAAACGGGGAACTGCCAGGGCAAAACAAGAAACTGCCAGGGCAAAACGGGAAACTGCCAGGGCAAAACGGGGAAACTGCCAGGGCAAAAAGTGGAACTGCCAGGGCAAAACGGGGAAACTGCCAGGGCAAAACGGGGAAACTGCCAGGGCAAAAAGGGGAACGAGGGGAAACTGCCAGGGGAACAAGGGGAACGAGGGGAAACTGCCAGGGGAACAAGGGGAACGAGGGGAAACTGCCAGGGCAACGAGGGGAAACTGCCAGGGCAGCAAGGGGAAACTGCCAGGGCAACAAGGGGAACCTGCCAGGGGAACAAGGGGAACAAGGGGAAACTGCCAGGGGAACAAGGGGAAACTGCCAGGGCAACAAGGGGAAACTGCCAGGGCGAAACGGGGAAACTGCCAGGGCAAAACGGGGAATAAGGGGAAACTGCCAGGGCAAAACGGGGAATAAGGGGAAACTGCCAAGGCAAAACGGGGAAACTGCCAGGGCAAAACGGGGAAACTGCCAGGAGAAAACGGGGAAACTGCCAGGGGAAAACGGGGAAACTGCCAGGGGAAAACGGGGAAACTGCCGGGGGAAAACGGGGAAAACGGGGAAACTGCCAGGGCAAAACAGGGAAACTGCCAGGGCAAAACGGGGAACAAGGGGAACAAGGGGAACAAGGGGAAACTGCCAGGGCAAAACGGGGAATAAGGGGAAACTGCCAGGGCAAAACGGGGAAACTGCCAGGGCAAAACGGGGAAACTGCCAGGGCAAAATGGGGAAACTGCCAGGGCAAAACGGGGAAACTGCCAGGGCAAAACGGGGAAACTGCCAGGGCAAAACGGGGAATAAGGGGAAACTGCCAGGGCAAAACGGGGAAACTGCCAGGGCAAAACGGGGAATAAGGGGAAACTGCCAGGGCAAAACGGGGAATAAGCGGAAACTGCCAGGGCAAAACAGGGAAACTGCCAGGGGAATAAGGGGAACAAGGGGAACAAGGGGAACAAGGGGAACAAGGGGAAACTGCCAGGGCAACAAGGGGAAACTGCCAGAGCGAAACGGGGAAACTGCCAGGGCGAAACGGGGAAACTGCCAGGGCAAAACGGGGAAACTGCCAGGGCAAAACGGGGAATAAGGGGAAACTGCCAGGGCAAAACGGGGAATAAGGGGAAACTGCCAGGGCAAAACGGGGAATAAGGGGATCAAGGGGAACAAGGGGAAACTGCCAGGGCAAAACGGGGAATAAGGGGATCAAGGGGAACAAGGGGAAACTGCCAGGGCAAAACGGGGAATAAGGGGAAACTGCCAGGGCAAAACGGGGAAACTGCCAGGGCAAAACGGGGAAAAAGGGGAAAAAGGGGAAAAAGGGGAAAAAGGGGAAAAAGGGGAAAAAGGGGAAAAAGGGGAAAAAGGGGAACTGCCAGGGCAAAAAGGGGAACCTGCCAGGGCAAAAAGGGGAACTGCCAGGGCAAAAAGGGGAACTGCCAGGGCAAAAATGGCAAAAAGGGCAAAAAGGGGAACTGCCAGGGCAAAAGGGGGAACTGCCAGGGCAAAACGGGAAACTGCCAGGGCAAAACGGGGAAACTGCCAGGGCAACAAGGGGAAACTGCCAGGGCAACAAGGGGAAACTGCCAGGGCAACAAGGGAAAACTGCCAGGGGAAAACGGGGAACAAGGGGAAACTGCCAGGGCAACAAGGGGAAACTGCGAGGGCAAAACGGGGAATAAGGGGAAACTGCGAGGGCAAAACGGGGAATAAGGGGAAACTGCGAGGGCAAAACGGGGAATAAGGGGAAACTGCGAGGGCAAAACGGGGAATAAGGGGAAACTGCGAGGGCAAAACGGGGAATAAGGGGAAACTGCGAGGGCAAAACGGGGAACAAGGGGAAACTGCCAGGGCAACAAGGGGAAACTGCCAGGGCAAAACGGGGAATAAGGGGAAACTGCCAGGGCAAAACGGGGAATAAGGTGAAACTGCGAGGGCAAAACGGGGAATAAGGGGAAACTGCGAGGGCAAAACGGGGAATAAGGGGAAACTGCCAGGGCAAAACGGGGAAACTGCCAGGGCAAAACGGGGAAACTGCCAGGGGAAAAAGGGGAAACTGCCAGGGGAAAACGGGGAAACTGCCAGGGCAAAAGGGGGAATAAGGGGAAACTGCCAGGGCAAAACGGGGAATAAGGGGAAACTGCGAGGGCAAAACGGGGAATAAGGGGAAACTGCGAGGGCAAAACGGGGAATAAGGGGAAACTGCCAGGGCAAAACGGGGAAACTGCCAGGGCAAAACGGGGAAACTGCCAGGGGAAAAAGGGGAAACTGCCAGGGGAAAACGGGGAAACTGCCAGGGCAAAAGGGGGAAACTGCCAGGGCAAAAAGGGCAAAAAGGGCAAAACGGGGAACTGCCAGGGCAAAACGGGGAACTGCCAGGGCAAAACAAGAAACTGCCAGGGCAAAACGGGAAACTGCCAGGGCAAAACGGGGAAACTGCCAGGGCAAAACGGGGAAACTGCCAGGGCAAAACGGGGAAACTGCCAGGGGAAAAACGGGAAAACGGGGAAACTGCCAGGGCAAAACGGGGAAACTGCCAGGGCAAAACGGGGAAACTGCCAGGGCAAAACGGGGAATAAGGGGAAACTGCCAGGGCAAAACGGGGAAACTGCCAGGGGAATAAGGGGAACTGCCAGGGGAACAACGGGAACGAGGGGAAACTGCCAGGGCAACGAGGGGAAACTGCCAGGGCAGCAAGGGGAAACTGCCAGGGCAACAAGGGGAACCTGCCAGGGGAACAAGGGGAACAAGGGGAAACTGCCAGGGGAACAAGGGGAAACTGCCAGGGCAACAAGGGGAAACTGCCAGGGCGAAACGGGGAAACTGCCAGGGCAAAACGGGGAATAAGGGGAAACTGCCAGGGCAAAACGGGGAATAAGGGGAAACTGCCAGGGCAAAACGGGGAAACTGCCAGGGCAAAACGGGGAATAAGGGGAAACTGCCAGGGCAAAACGGGGAAACTGCCAGGGCAAAACGGGGAATAAGGGGAAACTGCCAGGGCAAAACGGGGAATAAGCGGAAACTGCCAGGGCAAAACAGGGAAACTGCCAGGGCGAAACGGGGAAACTGCCAGGGCGAAACGGGGAAACTGCCAGGGCAAAACGGGGAAACTGCCAGGGCAAAACGGGGAATAAGGGGAAACTGCCAGGGCAAAACGGGGAATAAGGGGAAACTGCCAGGGCAAAACGGGGAAACTGCCAGGAGAAAACGGGGAAACTGCCAGGGCAAAACGGGGAAACTGCCAGGGGAAAACGGGGAAACTGCCGGGCGAAAATGGGGAAAACGGGGAAACTGCCAGGGCAAAACAGGGAAACTGCCAGGGCAAAACGGGGAATAAGGGGATCAAGGGGAACAAGGGGAAACTGCCAGGGCAAAACGGGGAATAAGGGGAAACTGCCAGGGCAAAACGGGGAAACTGCCAGGGCAAAACGGGGAAACTGCCAGGGCAAAACGGGGAAACTGCCAGGGCAAAACGGGGAAAAAGGGGAAAAAGGGGAACTGCCAGGGCAAAAAGGGGAACCTGCCAGGGCAAAAAGGGGAACTGCCAGGGCAAAAAGGGGAACTGCCAGGGCAAAAATGGCAAAAAGGGCAAAAAGGGGAACTGCCAGGGCAACAAGGGGAAACTGCCAGGGGAAAACGGGGAACAAGGGGAAACTGCCAGGGCAACAAGGGGAAACTGCCAGGGCAAAACGGGGAATAAGGGGAAACTGCCAGGGCAAAACGGGGAATAAGGGGAAACTGCGAGGGCAAAACGGGGAATAAGGGGAAACTGCGAGGGCAAAACGGGGAATAAGGGGAAACTGCGAGGGCAAAACGGGGAATAAGGGGAAACTGCGAGGGCAAAACGGGGAACAAGGGGAAACTGCCAGGGCAAAACGGGGAATAAGGGGAAACTGCGAGGGCAAAACGGGGAATAAGGGGAAACTGCGAGGGCAAAACGGGGAATAAGGGGAAACTGCCAGGGCAAAACGGGGAAACTGCCAGGGCAAAACGGGGAAACTGCCAGGGGGAAAGGGGAAACTGCCAGGGGAAAACGGGGAAACTGCCAGGGCAAAAGGGGGAATAAGGGGAAACTGCCAGGGCAAAACGGGGAATAAGGGGAAACTGCGAGGGCAAAACGGGGAATAAGGGGAAACTGCGAGGGCAAAACGGGGAATAAGGGGAAACTGCCAGGGCAAAACAAGGAAACTGCCAGGGCAAAACGG
The DNA here is from genome assembly GCF_987193195.1 of Phasianus colchicus. NCBI lineage: Eukaryota > Metazoa > Chordata > Aves > Galliformes > Phasianidae > Phasianus > Phasianus colchicus. Next base: position 92,764,689 of record NC_143476.1, on the reverse strand, counting down.
GGAAACTGCCAGGGGAAAAAGGGGAAACTGCCAGGGGAAAACGGGGAAACTGCCAGGGGAAAAGGGGGAAACTGCCAGGGCAAAAAGCGCAAAAAGGGCAAAACGGGGAACTGCCAGGGCAAAACGGGGAACTGCCTGGGCAAAACAAGAAACTGCCAGGGCAAAACGGGAAACTGCCAGGGAAAAACGGGGAAACTGCCAGGGGAAAACGGGGAAACTGCCGGGGGAAAACGGGGAAAACGGGGAACAAGGGGAACAAGGGGAAACTGCCAGGGCAAAACGGGGAAACTGCCACGGCAAAACGGGGAAACTGCCAGGGCAAAATGGGGAAACTGCCAGGGCAAAACGGGGAATAAGGGGAAACTGCCAGGGCAAAAAGGGGAACTGCCAGGGCAAAAAGGGGAACTGCCAGGGCAAAACGGGGAAACTGCCAGGGGAAAAAGGGGAAAACGGGGAAACTGCCAAGGCAAAACGGGGAAACTGCCAGGGCAAAACGGGGAATAAGGGGAAACTGCCAGGGCAAAACGGGGAATAAGGGGAAACTGCCAGGGCAAAACGGGGAAACTGCCAGGGGAATAAGGGGAACAAGGGGAACAAGGGGAACAAGGGGAAACTGCCAGGGCAACAAGGGGAAACTGCCAGGGCAAAACGGGGAAACTGCCAGGGCGAAACGGGGAAACTGCCAGGGCGAAACGGGGAATAAGGGGAAACTGCCAGGGCAAAACGGGGAATAAGGGGAAACTGCCAGGGCAAAACGGGGAAACTGCCAGGGCAAAACGGGGAAACTGCCAGGAGAAAACGGGGAAACTGCCAGGGGAAAACGGGGAAACTGCCAGGGGAAAACGGGGAAACTGCCGGGCGAAAATGGGGAAAACGGGGAAACTGCCAGGGCAAAACAGGGAAACTGCCAGGGCAAAACGGGGAATAAGGGGAACAAGGGGAACAAGGGGAACAAGGGGAAACTGCCAGGGCAAAACGGGGAATAAGGGGAAACTGCCAGGGCAAAACGGGGAAACTGCCAGGGCAAAACGGGGAAACTGCCAGGGCAAAACGGGGAATAAGGGGAAACTGCCAGGGCAAAACGGGGAAACTGCCAGGGGAAAAAGGGGAAAAAGGGGAAAAAGGGGAAAAAGGGGAAAAAGGGGAAAAAGGGGAACTGCCAGGGCAAAAAGGGGAACCTGCCAGGGCAAAAAGGGGAACTGCCAGGGCAAAAAGGGGAACTGCCAGGGTAAAAATGGCAAAAAGGGCAAAAAGGGGAACTGCCAGGGCAAAACGGGGAACTGCCAGGGCAAAACGGGAAACTGCCAGGGCAAAACGGGGAAACTGCCAGGGCAACAAGGGGAAACTGCCAGGGCAACAAGGGGAAACTGCCAGGGCAAAACGGGGAATAAGGGAAACTGCCAGGGCAAAACGGGGAATAAGGGGAAACTGCGAGGGCAAAACGGGGAATAAGGGGAAACTGCGAGGGCAAAACGGGGAAACTGCCAGGGCAAAACGGGGAAACTGCCAGGGGAAAAAGGGGAAACTGCCAGGGGAAAACGGGGAAACTGCCAGGGCAAAACGGGGAAACTGCCAGGGCAAAACGGGGAAACTGCCAGGGCAAAAAGGGGAACTGCCAGGGCAAAAAGGGCAAAAAGGGCAAAACGGGGAACTGCCAGGGCAAAACGGGGAACTGCCAGGGCAAAACGGGAAACTGCCAGGGCAAAACGGGGAAACTGCCAGGGCAAAACGGGGAAACTGCCAGGAGAAAAAGGGGAAAACGGGGAAACTGCCAGGGGAAAACGGGGAAACTGCCAGGGGAAAACGGGGAAACTGCCAGGGGAAACTGCCAGGGGAAACTGCCAGGGGAACAAGGGGAACAAGGGGAAACTGCCAGGGGTACAAGGGGAACAAGGGGAAACTGCCAGGGGAACAAGGGGAAACTGCCAGGGGAAAAAGGGGAAACTGCCAGGGGAACAAGGGGAAACTGCCAGGGCAAAAAGGGGAAACTGCCGGGGCAAAACGGGGAAACTGCCAGGGGAAAAAGGGGAAACTGCCAGGGGAAAACGGGGAACCTGCCAGGGGAAAACGGGGAACCTGCCAGGGGAAAACGGGGAAAACGGGGAAACTGCCAGGGCAAAACGGGGAAACTGCCAGGGCTAAACGGGGAAACTGCATGGGCAAAACGGGGAACAAGGGGAAACTGCCAGGGGAACAAGGGGAAACTGCCAGGGGAACAAGGGGAACAAGGGGAAACTGCCAGGGCAAAACGGGGAATAAGGGGAAACTGCCAGGGGAACAAGGGGAACAAGGGGAAACTGCCAGGGGAACAAGGGGAAACTGCCAGGGCAAAACGGGGAAACTGCCAGGGCAAAAAGGGGAACTGCCAGGGCAAAAAGGGGAAACTGCCAGGGCAAAAAGGGGAAACTGCTAGGGCAAAACGGGGAAACTGCCAGGGCAAAACGGGGAAACTGCCAGGGGAAAAAGGGGAAAACGGGGAAACTGCCAGGGGAAAACGGGGAAACTGCCAGGGGAAAACGGGGAAACTGCCAGGGGAATAAGGGGAAACTGCCAGGGGAATAAGGGGAAACTGCCAGGGCAAAACGGGGAATAAGGGGAATCTGCCAGGGCAAAACGGGGAATAAGGGGAAACTGCCAGGGCAAAACGGGGAAACTGCCAGGGGAAAAAGGGGAAACTGCCAGGGGAAAAAGGGGAAAACGGGGAAACTGCCAGGGGAAAACGGGGAAACTGCCAGGGGAAGACGGGGAAACTGCCAGGGGAAGACGGGGAAACTGCCAGGGGAAGACGGGGAAACTGCCAGGGGAAACTGCCAGGGGAAACTGCCAGGGGAAACTGCCAGGGGAACAAGGGGAAACTGCCAGGGGAAAACGGGGAACCTGCCAGGGGAAAACGGGGAACCTGCCAGGGGAAAACGGGGAAAACGGGGAAACTGCCAGGGCAAAACGGGGAAACTGCCAGGGCTAAACGGGGAAACTGCATGGGCAAAACGGGGAACAAGGGGAAACTGCCAGGGGAACAAGGGGAAACTGCCAGGGGAACAAGGGGAACAAGGGGAAACTGCCAGGGCAAAACGGGGAATAAGGGGAAACTGCCAGGGGAACAAGGGGAACAAGGGGAAACTGCCAGGGGAACAAGGGGAAACTGCCAGGGCAAAACGGGGAAACTGCCAGGGCAAAAAGGGGAACTGCCAGGGCAAAAAGGGGAAACTGCCAGGGCAAAAAGGGGAAACTGCTAGGGCAAAACGGGGAAACTGCCAGGGCAAAACGGGGAAACTGCCAGGGGAAAAAGGGGAAAACGGGGAAACTGCCAGGGGAAAACGGGGAAACTGCCAGGGGAAAACGGGGAAACTGCCAGGGGAATAAGGGGAAACTGCCAGGGGAAAACGGGGAACAAGGGGAAACTGCCAGGGCAACAAGGGGAAACTGCCAGGGCAAAACGGGGAATAAGGGGAAACTGCCAGGGCAAAACGGGGAATAAGGGGAAACTGCGAGGGCAAAACGGGGAATAAGGGGAAACTGCGAGGGCAAAACGGGGAATAAGGGGAAACTGCGAGGGCAAAACGGGGAATAAGGGGAAACTGCGAGGGCAAAACGGGGAACAAGGGGAAACTGCCAGGGCAAAACGGGGAATAAGGGGAAACTGCGAGGGCAAAACGGGGAATAAGGGGAAACTGCGAGGGCAAAACGGGGAATAAGGGGAAACTGCCAGGGCAAAACGGGGAAACTGCCAGGGCAAAACGGGGAAACTGCCAGGGGGAAAAGGGGAAACTGCCAGGGGAAAACGGGGAAACTGCCAGGGCAAAAGGGGGAATAAGGGGAAACTGCCAGGGCAAAACGGGGAATAAGGGGAAACTGCGAGGGCAAAACGGGGAATAAGGGGAAACTGCGAGGGCAAAACGGGGAATAAGGGGAAACTGCCAGGGCAAAACAAGGAAACTGCCAGGGCAAAACGGGGAAACTGCCAGGGGAAAAAGGGGAAACTGCCAGGGGAAAACGGGGAAACTGCCAGGGGAAAAGGGGGAAACTGCCAGGGCAAAAAGCGCAAAAAGGGCAAAACGGGGAACTGCCAGGGCAAAACGGGGAACTGCCTGGGCAAAACAAGAAACTGCCAGGGCAAAACGGGAAACTGCCAGGGAAAAACGGGGAAACTGCCAGGGGAAAACGGGGAAACTGCCGGGGGAAAACGGGGAAAACGGGGAACAAGGGGAACAAGGGGAAACTGCCAGGGCAAAACGGGGAAACTGCCACGGCAAAACGGGGAAACTGCCAGGGCAAAATGGGGAAACTGCCAGGGCAAAACGGGGAATAAGGGGAAACTGCCAGGGCAAAAAGGGGAACTGCCAGGGCAAAAAGGGGAACTGCCAGGGCAAAACGGGGAAACTGCCAGGGGAAAAAGGGGAAAACGGGGAAACTGCCAAGGCAAAACGGGGAAACTGCCAGGGCAAAACGGGGAATAAGGGGAAACTGCCAGGGCAAAACGGGGAATAAGGGGAAACTGCCAGGGCAAAACGGGGAAACTGCCAGGGGAATAAGGGGAACAAGGGGAACAAGGGGAACAAGGGGAAACTGCCAGGGCAACAAGGGGAAACTGCCAGGGCAAAACGGGGAAACTGCCAGGGCGAAACGGGGAAACTGCCAGGGCGAAACGGGGAATAAGGGGAAACTGCCAGGGCAAAACGGGGAATAAGGGGAAACTGCCAGGGCAAAACGGGGAAACTGCCAGGGCAAAACGGGGAAACTGCCAGGAGAAAACGGGGAAACTGCCAGGGGAAAACGGGGAAACTGCCAGGGGAAAACGGGGAAACTGCCGGGCGAAAATGGGGAAAACGGGGAAACTGCCAGGGCAAAACAGGGAAACTGCCAGGGCAAAACGGGGAATAAGGGGAACAAGGGGAACAAGGGGAACAAGGGGAAACTGCCAGGGCAAAACGGGGAATAAGGGGAAACTGCCAGGGCAAAACGGGGAAACTGCCAGGGCAAAACGGGGAAACTGCCAGGGCAAAACGGGGAATAAGGGGAAACTGCCAGGGCAAAACGGGGAAACTGCCAGGGGAAAAAGGGGAAAAAGGGGAAAAAGGGGAAAAAGGGGAAAAAGGGGAAAAAGGGGAACTGCCAGGGCAAAAAGGGGAACCTGCCAGGGCAAAAAGGGGAACTGCCAGGGCAAAAAGGGGAACTGCCAGGGTAAAAATGGCAAAAAGGGCAAAAAGGGGAACTGCCAGGGCAAAACGGGGAACTGCCAGGGCAAAACGGGAAACTGCCAGGGCAAAACGGGGAAACTGCCAGGGCAACAAGGGGAAACTGCCAGGGCAACAAGGGGAAACTGCCAGGGCAAAACGGGGAATAAGGGAAACTGCCAGGGCAAAACGGGGAATAAGGGGAAACTGCGAGGGCAAAACGGGGAATAAGGGGAAACTGCGAGGGCAAAACGGGGAAACTGCCAGGGCAAAACGGGGAAACTGCCAGGGGAAAAAGGGGAAACTGCCAGGGGAAAACGGGGAAACTGCCAGGGCAAAACGGGGAAACTGCCAGGGCAAAACGGGGAAACTGCCAGGGCAAAAAGGGGAACTGCCAGGGCAAAAAGGGCAAAAAGGGCAAAACGGGGAACTGCCAGGGCAAAACGGGGAACTGCCAGGGCAAAACGGGAAACTGCCAGGGCAAAACGGGGAAACTGCCAGGGCAAAACGGGGAAACTGCCAGGAGAAAAAGGGGAAAACGGGGAAACTGCCAGGGGAAAACGGGGAAACTGCCAGGGGAAAACGGGGAAACTGCCAGGGGAAACTGCCAGGGGAAACTGCCAGGGGAACAAGGGGAACAAGGGGAAACTGCCAGGGGTACAAGGGGAACAAGGGGAAACTGCCAGGGGAACAAGGGGAAACTGCCAGGGGAAAAAGGGGAAACTGCCAGGGGAACAAGGGGAAACTGCCAGGGCAAAAAGGGGAAACTGCCGGGGCAAAACGGGGAAACTGCCAGGGGAAAAAGGGGAAACTGCCAGGGGAAAACGGGGAACCTGCCAGGGGAAAACGGGGAACCTGCCAGGGGAAAACGGGGAAAACGGGGAAACTGCCAGGGCAAAACGGGGAAACTGCCAGGGCTAAACGGGGAAACTGCATGGGCAAAACGGGGAACAAGGGGAAACTGCCAGGGGAACAAGGGGAAACTGCCAGGGGAACAAGGGGAACAAGGGGAAACTGCCAGGGCAAAACGGGGAATAAGGGGAAACTGCCAGGGGAACAAGGGGAACAAGGGGAAACTGCCAGGGGAACAAGGGGAAACTGCCAGGGCAAAACGGGGAAACTGCCAGGGCAAAAAGGGGAACTGCCAGGGCAAAAAGGGGAAACTGCCAGGGCAAAAAGGGGAAACTGCTAGGGCAAAACGGGGAAACTGCCAGGGCAAAACGGGGAAACTGCCAGGGGAAAAAGGGGAAAACGGGGAAACTGCCAGGGGAAAACGGGGAAACTGCCAGGGGAAAACGGGGAAACTGCCAGGGGAATAAGGGGAAACTGCCAGGGGAATAAGGGGAAACTGCCAGGGCAAAACGGGGAATAAGGGGAATCTGCCAGGGCAAAACGGGGAATAAGGGGAAACTGCCAGGGCAAAACGGGGAAACTGCCAGGGGAAAAAGGGGAAACTGCCAGGGGAAAAAGGGGAAAACGGGGAAACTGCCAGGGGAAAACGGGGAAACTGCCAGGGGAAGACGGGGAAACTGCCAGGGGAAGACGGGGAAACTGCCAGGGGAAGACGGGGAAACTGCCAGGGGAAACTGCCAGGGGAAACTGCCAGGGGAAACTGCCAGGGGAACAAGGGGAAACTGCCAGGGGAAAACGGGGAACCTGCCAGGGGAAAACGGGGAACCTGCCAGGGGAAAACGGGGAAAACGGGGAAACTGCCAGGGCAAAACGGGGAAACTGCCAGGGCTAAACGGGGAAACTGCATGGGCAAAACGGGGAACAAGGGGAAACTGCCAGGGGAACAAGGGGAAACTGCCAGGGGAACAAGGGGAACAAGGGGAAACTGCCAGGGCAAAACGGGGAATAAGGGGAAACTGCCAGGGGAACAAGGGGAACAAGGGGAAACTGCCAGGGGAACAAGGGGAAACTGCCAGGGCAAAACGGGGAAACTGCCAGGGCAAAAAGGGGAACTGCCAGGGCAAAAAGGGGAAACTGCCAGGGCAAAAAGGGGAAACTGCTAGGGCAAAACGGGGAAACTGCCAGGGCAAAACGGGGAAACTGCCAGGGGAAAAAGGGGAAAACGGGGAAACTGCCAGGGGAAAACGGGGAAACTGCCAGGGGAAAACGGGGAAACTGCCAGGGGAATAAGGGGAAACTGCCAGGGGAATAAGGGGAAACTGCCAGGGCAAAACGGGGAATAAGGGGAATCTGCCAGGGCAAAACGGGGAATAAGGGGAAACTGCCAGGGCAAAACGGGGAAACTGCCAGGGGAAAAAGGGGAAACTGCCAGGGGAAAAAGGGGAAAACGGGGAAACTGCCAGGGGAAAACGGGGAAACTGCCAGGGGAAGACGGGGAAACTGCCAGGGGAAGACGGGGAAACTGCCAGGGGAAGACGGGGAAACTGCCAGGGGAAACTGCCAGGGGAAACTGCCAGGGGAAACTGCCAGGGGAACAAGGGGAACAAGGGGAAACTGCCAGGGGAACAAGGGGAACAAGGGGAAACTGCCAGGGGAACAAGGGTAAACTGCCAGGGGAACAAGGGGAAACTGCCAGGGCAAAAAGGGGAAACTGCCAGGGCAAAACGGGGAATAAGGGGAATCTGCCAGGGCAAAACGGGGAATAAGGGGAAACTGCCAGGGCAAAACGGGGAAACTGCCAGGGGAAAAAGGGGAAACTGCCAGGGGAAAAAGGGGAAAACGGGGAAACTGCCAGGGGAAAACGGGGAAACTGCCAGGGGAAAACGGGGAAACTGCCAGGGGAAGACGGGGAAACTGCCAGGGGAAGACGGGGAAACTGCCAGGGGAAGACGGGGAAAACGGGGAAACTGCCAGGGGAAAACGGGGAAACTGCCAGGGGAAAACAGGGAAACTGCCAGGGGAAACTGCCAGGGGAAACTGCCAGGGGAAACTGCCAGGGGAACAAGGGGAACAAGGGGAAACTGCCAGGGGAACAAGGGGAACAAGGGTAAACTGCCAGGGGAACAAGGGGAAACTGCCAGGGGAACAAGGGGAAACTGCCAGGGCAAAAAGGGGAAACTGCCAGGGCAAAACGTGGAAACTGCCAGGGGAAAACGGGGAACCTGCCAGGGGAAAACGGGGAAACTGCCAGGGGAAAACGGGGAAACTGCCAGGGCAAAACGGGGAAACTGCCAGGGGAAAAAGGGGAAAAAGGGGAAAAAGGGGAAAAAGGGGAAAAAGGGGAAAAAGGGGAAAAAGGGGAAAAAGGGGAAAAAGGGGAAAAAGGGGAAAAAGGGGAACTGCCAGGGCAAAAAGGGGAACCTGCCAGGGCAAAAAGGGGAACTGCCAGGACAAAAAGGGGAACTGCCAGGGCAAAAAGGGGAACTGCCAGGGAAAAAAGGGGAACTGCCAGGGCAATAAGGGCAAAAAGGGCAAAAAGGGGAACTGCCAGGGCAAAACGGGGAACTGCCAGGGCAAAACGGGGAAACTGCCAGGGCAAAACGGGGAAACTGCCAGGGGAAAAAGGGGAAAACGGGGAAACTGCCAGGGGAAAAAGGGGAAAACGGGGAAACTGCCAGGGCAAAACGGGGAAACTACCAGGGCAAAACGGGGAAACTGCCAGGGCAAAACGGGGAAACTGCCATGGGAAAAAGGGGAAAACGGGGAAACTGCCAAGGCAAAACGGGGAAACTGCCAGGGCAAAACGGGGAAACTGCCAGGGCAAAACGGGGAAACTGCCAGGGGAAAAAGGGGAAAACGGGGAAACTGCCAGGGTAAAACGGGGAATAAGGGGAAACTGCCAGGGCAAAACGGGGAAACTGCCAGGGCAAAACGGGGAATAAGGGGAAACTGCCAGGGCAAAACGGGGAATAAGGGGAAACTGCCAGGGGAAAACGGGGAAACTGCCAGGGCAAAACGGGGAAACTGCCAGGGCAAAACGGGGAAACTGCTAGGGGAAAAAGGGGAAAAAGGGGAAAAAGGGGAAAAAGGGGAAAAAGGGGAAAAAGGGGAAAAAGGGGAAAAAGGGGAACTGCCAGGGCAAAAAGGGGAACCTGCCAGGGCAAAAAGGGGAACTGCCAGGACAAAAAGGGGAACTGCCAGGGCAAAAAGGGGAACTGCCAGGGAAAAAAGGGGAACTGCCAGGGAAAAAAGGGCAAAAAGGGCAAAAAGGGGAACTGCCAGGGCAAAACGGGGAACTGCCAGGGCAAAACGGGAAACTGCCAGGGGAAAACGGGGAAACTGCCAGGGCAAAACGGGGAAACTGCCAGGGCAAAACGGGGAAACTGCCAGGGGAAAAAGGGGAAACTGCCAGGGGAAAAAGGGGAAAACGGGGAAACTGCCAGGGCAAAACGGGGAAACTGCCAGGGGAAAAAGGGGAAAACGGGGAAACTGCCAGGGGAAAAAGGGGAAAACGGGGAAACTGCCAGGGCAAAACGGGGAAACTGCCAGGGGAAAAAGGGGAAAACGGGGAAACTGCCAGGGGAAAAAGGGGAAAACGGGGAAACTGCCAAGGCAAAACGGGGAAACTGCCAGGGCAAAACGGGGAAACTGCCCGGGCAAAACGGGGAAACTGCCAGGGGAAAAAGGGGAAAACGGGGAAACTGCCAGGGGAAGACGGGGAAACTGCCAGGGGAAGACGGGGAATAAGGGGAAACTGCCAGGGCACAACGGGGAATAAGGGGAAACAGCCAGGGCAAAACGGGGAAACTGCCAGGGCAAAACGGGGAATAAGGGGAAACTGCCAGGGCAAAACGGGGAATAAGGGGAAACTGCCAGGGCAAAACGGGGAAACTGCCAGGGCAAAACGGGGAATAAGGGGAAACTGCCAGGGCAAAACGGGGAATAAGGGGAAACTGCCAGGGCAAAACGGGGAATAAGGGGAAACTGCCAGGGCAAAAAGGGGAAACTGCCAGGGCAAAAAGGGGAACTGCCAGGGGAAAAAGGGGAACTGCCAGGGCAAAAATTTGAACCTGCCAGGGCAAAAAGGGGAACTGCCAGGGGAAAAAGGGGAACTGCCAGGGCAAAAATTTGAACCTGCCAGGGCAAAAAGGGGAACTGCCAGGGGAAAAAGGGGAAACTGCCAGGGCAAAACGGGGAAACTGCTAGGGCAAAACGGGGAAACTGCCAGGGGAAAAAGGGGAAACTGCCAGGGGAAAACGGGGAACCTGCCAGGGGAAAACGGGGAAACTGCCAGGGGAAAACGGGGAAACTGCCAGGGGAAAACGGGGAAAATGGGGAAACTGCCAGGGCAAAACGGGGAAACTGCCAGGGCAAAACGGGGAACAAGGGGAAACTGCCAGGGGAACAAGGGGAAACTGCCAGGGGAACAAGGGGAACAAGGGGAAACTGCCAGGGCAAAACGGGGAATAAGGGGAAACTGCCAGGGGAACAAGGGGAACAAGGGGAAACTGCCAGGGGAACAAGGGGAACAAGGGGAAACTGCCAGGGCAAAAAGGGGAAACTGCCAGGGCAAAACGGGGAAACTGCCAGGGCAAAACGGGGAAACTGCCAGGGCAAAACGGGGAAACTGCCAGGGCAAAAAGGGGAACTGCCAGGGCAAAAAGGGGAACTGCCAGGGCAAAAAGGGGAAACTGCTAGGGCAAAACGGGGAAACTGCCAGGGCAAAACGGGGAAACTGCCAGGGGAAAAAGGGGAAAACAGGGAAACTGCCAGGGCAAAACGGGGAAACTGCCAGGGGAAAAAGGGGAAACTGCCAGGGGAAAACGGGGAAACTGCCAGGGCAAAACGGGGAATAAGGGGAATCTGCCAGGGCAAAACGGGGAATAAGGGGAAACTGCCAGGGCAAAACGGGGAAACTGCCAGGGCAAAACGGGGAAACTGCCAGGGCAAAACGGGGAACTGCCAGGGGAAAAAGGGGAAACTGCCAGGGCAAAACGGGGAAACTGCCAGGGCAAAACGGGGAAACTGCCAGGGCAAAACGGGGAAACTGCCAGGGGAAAACGGGGAAACTGCCAGGGGAAAAAGGGGAAAATGGGGAAACTGCCAGGGGAAGACGGGGAAACTGCCAGGGGAAAACGGGGAAACTGCCAGGGCAAAACGGGGAATAAGGGGAAACTGCCAGGGCACAACGGGGAATAAGGGGAAACTGCCAGGGCAAAACGGGGAATAAGGGGAAACTGCCAGGGCAAAACGGGGAAACTGCCAGGGCAAAACGGGGAAACTGCCAGGGCAAAAAGGGGAAACTGCCAGGGCAAAAAGGGGAACTGCCAGGGCAAAAAGGGGAACTGCCAGGGCAAAACGGGGAAACTGCTAGGGCAAAACGGGGAAACTGCCAGGGCAAAACGGGGAAACTGCCAGGGGAAAACGGGGAAACTGCCAGGGGAAAACGGGGAATAAGGGGAATCTGCCAGGGCAAAACGGGGAATAAGGGGAAACTGCCAGGGCAAAACGGGGAAACTGCCAGGGCAAAAAGGGGAACCTGCCAGGGCAAAAAGGGGAACTGCCAGGGCAAAAAGGGCACAAAGTGCAAAAAGGGGAACTGCCAGGGCAAAACGGGGAACTGCCAGGGCAGAACAAGAAACTGCCAGGGCAAAACGGGGAAACTGCCAGGGCAAAACGGGGAAAACGGGGAAACTGCCAGGGCAAAACGGGGAAACTGCCAGGGGAAAACGGGGAAACTGCCAGGGCAAAACGGGGAAACTGCCAGGGGAAGAAGGGGAAAACGGGGAAACTGCCAGGGGAAAACGGGGAAACTGCCAGGGGAAAACGGGGAATAAGGGGAAACTGCCAGGGCAAAACGGGGAATACGGGGAAACTGCCAGGGCAAAACGGGGAAACTGCCAGGGCAAAACGGGGTAACTGCCAGGGCAAAAAGGGGAAACTGCCAGGGCAAAAAGGGGAAACTGCCAGGGCAAAAAGGGGAACTGCCAGGGGAAAAAGGGGAAACTGCCAGGGGAAAAAGGGGAAAACGGGGAAACTGCCAGGGCAAAACGGGGAAACTGCCAGGGCAAAACGGGGAATAAGGGGAAACTGCCAGGGCAAAACGGGGAATAAGGGGAAACTGCCAGGGCAAAACGAGGAAACTGCCAGGGCAAAACGGGGTAACTGCCAGGGCAAAAAGGGGAAACTGCCAGGGCAAAAAGGGGAAACTGCCAGGGGAAAAAGGGGAAACTGCCAGGGCAAAACGGGGAAACTGCCAGGGCAAAACGGGGAATAAGGGGAAACTGCCAGGGCAAAACGGGGAAACTGCCAGGGCAAAACGGGGAATAAGGGGAAACTGCCAGGGCAAAACGGGGAAACTGCCAGGGCAAAAAGGGGAAACTGCCAGGGCAAAAAGGGGAACTGCCAGGGGAAAAAGGGGAACTGCCAGGGCAAAACGGGGAACCTGCCAGGGCAAAAAGGGGAACTGCCAGGGGAAAAAGGGGAAACTGCCAGGGCAAAAAGGGGAACTGCCAGGGGAAAAAGGGGAACTGCCAGGGGAAAAAGGGGAAACTGCCAGGGCAAAACGGGGAAAATGCCAGGGGAAAACGGGGAAACTGCCAGGGGAACACGGGGAAACTGCCAGGGGAACACGGGGAAACTGCCAGGGGAACGAGGGGAACGAGGGGAAACTGCCAGGGCAACGAGGGGAACCTGCCAGGGCAACAAGGGGAACCTGCCAGGGCAAAACGGGGAAACTGCCAGGGCAAAACGGGGAACAAGGGGAAACTGCCAGGGCAACAAGGGGAAACTGCCAGGGCAACAAGGGGAAACTGCCAGGGCAAAACGGGGAAACTGCCAGGGGAAAACGGGGAAAACGGGGAAAATGCCAGGGGAAAACGGGGAAACTGCCAGGGCAAAACGGGGAATAAGGGGAAACTGCCAGGGCAAAACGGGGAATAAGGGGAAACTGCCAGGGCAAAACGGGGAATACGGGGAAACTGCCAGGGTAAAACGGGGAAACTGCCAGGGCAAAACGGGGTAACTGCCAGGGCAAAAAGGGGAACTGCCAGGGGAAGACGGGGAAACTGCCAGGGCAAAACGGGGAAACTGCCAGGGCAAAACGGGGAATAAGGGGAAACTGCCAGGGCACAACGGGGAATAAGGGGAAACTGCCAGGGCAAAACGGGGAAACTGCCAGGGCAAAAAGGGGAAACTGCCAGGGCAAAACGGGGAATAAGGGGAAACTGCCAGGGCAAAACGGGGAATAAGGGGAAACTGCCAGGGCAAAACGGGGCAACTGCCAGGGCAAAACGGGGCAACTGCCAGGGCAAAACGGGGAAGCTGCCAGGGCAAAACGGGGAATAAGGGGAAACTGCCAGGGCAAAACGGGGAAACTGCCAGGGCAAAACGGGGAAACTGCCAGGGCAAAACAAGGAAACTGCCAGGGGAAGACGGGGAAACTGCCAGGGGAAGACGGGGAAACTGACAGGGCAAAACGGGGAAACTGCCAGGGCAAAACGGGGAATAAGGGGAAACTGCCAGGGCAAAACGGGGAAACTGCCAGGGCAAAAAAAGGAAACTGCCAGGGCAAAAAGGGGAAACTGCCAGGGCAAAACGGGGAAACTGCCAGGGCAAAACGGGGAAACTGCCAGGGCAAAACGGGGAAACTGCCAGGGCAAAACGGGGAATAAGGGGAAACTGCCAGGGCAAAACGGGGAAACTGCCAGGGCAAAACGGGGAATAAGGGGAAACTGCCAGGGCAAAACGGGGAATAAGGGGAAACTGCCAGGGCAAAACGGGGAAACTGCCAGGGCAAAACGGGGAATAAGGGGAAACTGCCAGGGCAAAACGGGGAAACTGCCAGGGCAAAACGGGGAATAAGGGGAAACTGCCAGGGCAAAACGGGGAATAAGGGGAAACTGCCAGGGCAAAACGGGGAAACTGCCAGGGCAAAACGGGGAAACTGCCAGGGCAAAACGGGGAAACTGTCCGGGCAAAAAGGGGAAACTGCCAGGGCAAAAAGGGGAACTGCCAGGGCAAAAAGGGGAACCTGCCAGGGCAAAAAGGGGAACTGCCAGGGGAAAAAGGGGAAACTGCCAGGGCAAAACGGGGAAACTGCCAGGGCAAAATGGGGAAAATGCCAGGGGAAAACGGGGAAACTGCCAGGGGAAAAAGGGGAAAACGGGGAAACTGCCAGGAGAAAACGGGGAAACTGCCAGGGCAAAATGGGGAAACTGCCAGGGCACAACGGGGAATAAGGGGAAACTGCCAGGGCACAACGGGGAATAAGGGGAAACTGCCAGGGCAAAACGGGGAATAAGGGGAAACTGCCAGGGCAAAACGGGGAAACTGCCAGGGCAAAAAGGGGAAACTGCCAGGGCAAAACGGGGAATAAGGGGAAACTGCCAGGGCAAAACGGGGAATAAGGGGAAAGTGCCAGGGCAAAACGGGGCAACTGCCAGGGCAAAACGGGGAAACTGCCAGGGCAAAACGGGGAATAAGGGGAAACTGCCAGGGCAAAACGGGGAAACTGCCAGGGCAAAACGGGGAAACTGCCAGGGCAAAACGGGGAATAAGGGGAAACTGCCAGGGCAAAACGGGGAATAAGGGGAAACTGCCAGGGCAAAACGGGGAAACTGCCAGGGCAAAACGGGGAAACTGTCCGGGCAAAAAGGGGAAACTGCCAGGGCAAAAAGGGGAACTGCCAGGGCAAAAAGGGGAACTGCCAGGGCAAAAAGGGGAACCTGCCAGGGCAAAAAGGGGAACTGCCAGGGGAAAAAGGGGAAACTGCCAGGGCAAAACGGGGAAACTGCCAGGGCAAAACGGGGAAACTGCCAGGGCAAAACGGGGAAAATGCCAGGGGAAAACGGGGAAACTGCCAGGGGAAAAAGGGGAAAACGGGGAAACTGCCAGGGGAAAACGGGGAAACTGCCAGGGCAAAATGGGGAAACTGCCAGGGCACAACGGGGAATAAGGGGAAACTGCCAGGGCACAACGGGGAATAAGGGGAAACTGCCAGGGCAAAACGGGGAATAAGGGGAAACTGCCAGGGCAAAACGGGGAAACTGCCAGGGCAAAACGGGGAAACTGCCAGGGCAAAACGGGGAATAAGGGGAAACTGCCAGGGCAAAACGGGGAAACTGCCAGGGCAAAAAGGGGAAACTGCCAGGGCAAAACGGGGAATAAGGGGAAACTGCCAGGGCAAAACGGGGAATAAGGGGAAACTGCCAGGGCAAAACGGGGCAACTGCCAGGTCAAAACGGGGAAACTGCCAGGGCAAAACGGGGAATAAGGGGAAACTGCCAGGGCAAAACGGGGAAACTGCCAGGGCAAAACGGGGAAACTGCCAGGGGAAGACGGGGAAACTGCCAGGGGAAGACGGGGAAACTGCCAGGGGAAGAAGGGGAAACTGCCAGGGGAAGACGGGGAAACTGCCAGGGCAAAACGGGGAAACTGCCAGGGCAAAACGGGGAATAAGGGGAAACTGCCAGGGCAAAACGGGGAAACTGCCAGGGCAAAACGGGGAAACTGCCAGGGCAAAACGGGGAAACTGCCAGGGCAAAACGGGGAAACTGCCAGGGGAAGACGGGGAAACTGCCAGGGCAAAACGGGGAAACTGCCAGGGCAAAACGGGGAAACTGCCAGGGCAAAACGGGGAATAAGGGGAAACTGCCAGGGCAAAACGGGGAAACTGCCAGGGCACAACGGGGAATAAGGGGAAACTGCCAGGGCACAACGGGGAATAAGGGGAAACTGCCAGGGCAAAACGGGGAATAAGGGGAAACTGCCAGGGCAAAACGGGGAAACTGCCAGGGCAAAACGGGGAAACTGCCAGGGCAAAACGGGGAATAAGGGGAAACTGCCAGGGCACAACGGGGAATAAGGGGAAACTGCCAGGGCAAAACGGGGAAACTGCCAGGGCAAAACGGGGAAACTGCCAGGGCAAAACGGGGAATAAGGGGAAACTGCCAGGGCAAAACGGGGAATAAGGGGAAACTGCCAGGGGAAAACGGGGAAACTGCCAGGGCAAAACGGGGAAACTGCCAGGGCAAAAAGGGGAAACTGCCAGGGCAAAAAGGGGAAACTGCCAGGGCAAAAAGGGGAACTGCCAGGGGAAAAAGGGGAACTGCCAGGGGAAAATGGGGAAACTGCCAGGGCAAAACGGGGAAACTGCCAGGGCAAAACGGGGAAAAAGGGGAAACTGCCAGGGCAAAACGGGGAAACTGCCAGGGCAAAACGGGGAAACTGCCAGGGGAAGACGGGGAAACTGCCAGGGGAAGACGGGGAAACTGCCAGGGGAAGAAGGGGAAACTGCCAGGGGAAGACGGGGAAACTGCCAGGGCAAAACGGGGAAACTGCCAGGGCAAAACGGGGAAACTGCCAGGGCAAAACGGGGAATAAGGGGAAACTGCCAGGGCAAAACAGGGAAACTGCCAGGGCAAAACGGGGAAACTGCCAGGGCAAAACGGGGAAACTGCCAGGGCAAAACGGGGAATAAGGGGAAACTGCCAGGGCAAAACGGGGAATAAGGGGAAACTGCCAGGGCAAAACGGGGAATAAGGGGAAACTGCCAGGGCAAAACGGGGAAACTGCCAGGGCAAAAAGGGGAAACTGCCAGGGCAAAAAGGGGAACTGCCAGGGCAAAACGGGGAATAAGGGGAAACTGCCAGGGCAAAACGGGGAATAAGGGGAAACTGCCAGGGGAAAACGGGGAAACTGCCAGGGCAAAACGGGGAAACTGCCAGGGCAAAAAGGGGAAACTGCCAGGGCAAAAAGGGGAAACTGCCAGGGCAAAAAGGGGAACTGCCAGGGCAAAAAGGGGAACTGCCAGGGCAAAAAGGGGAACCTGCCAGGGCAAAAAGGGGAACTGCCAGGGGAAAAAGGGGAAACTGCCAGGGCAAAAAGGGGAACTGCCAGGGGAAAAAGGGGAACTGCCAGGGGAAAATGGGGAAACTGCCAGGGCAAAACGGGGAAACTGCCAGGGCAAAACGGGGAAACTGCCAGGGGAAAAAGGGCAATAAGGGGAAACTGCCAGGGCAAAACGGGGAAACTGCCAGGGCAAAACGGGGAATAAGGGGAAACTGCCAGGGCAAAACGGGGAATAAGGGGAAACTGCCAGGGCAAAACGGGGAATAAGGGGAAACTGCCAGGGCAAAACGGGGAAACTGCCAGGGCAAAAAGGGGAAACTGCCAGGGCAAAAAGGGGAACTGCCAGGGGAAAAAGGGGAACCTGCCAGGGCAAAAAGGGGAACTGCCAGGGCAAAACGGGGAAACTGCCAGGGGAAGACGGGGAAACTGCCAGGGGAAGACGGGGAAACTGCCAGGGGAAAAAGGGCAAAACGGGGAAACTGCCAGGGGAAAACGGGGAAACTGCCAGGGGAAAACGGGGAAACTGCCAGGGGAAAACGGGGAATAAGGGGAAACTGCCAGGGCAAAACGGGGAATAAGGGGAAACTGCCAGGGCAAAACGGGGAAACTGCCAGGGCAAAACGGGGAAACTGCCAGGGCAAAATGGGGAAACTGCCAGGGCAAAACGGGGAATAAGGGGAAACTGCCAGGGCAAAACGGGGAATAAGGGGAAACTGCCAGGGCAAAACGGGGAAACTGCCAGGGCAAAACGGGGAAACTGCCAGGGGAAAAAGGGGAACTGCCAGGGCAAAAAGGGGAACCTGCTAGGGCAAAAAGGGGAACCTGCCAGGGCAAAAAGGGGAACTGCCAGGGAAAAAGGGGAACTGCCAGGGCAAAAAGGGTACAAAGGGCAAAAAGGGGAACTGCCAGGGCAAAACGGGGAACTGCCAGGGCAAAACGGGGAACTGCCAGGGCAAAACGGGAAACTGCCAGGGCAAAACGGGGAAACTGCCAGGGCAAAACGGGGAACCTGCCAGGGCAAAAAGGGGAACTGCCAGAGCAAAAAGGGCACAAAGGGCAAAAAGGGGAACTGCCAGGGCAAAAAGGGGAACTGCCAGGGCAAAAAGGGGAACTGCCAGGGCAAAACGGGGAAACTGCCAGGGCAAAAAGGGGAACTGCCAGGGGAAAAAGGGGAAACTGCCAGGGGAAAAAGGGGAAACTGCCAGGGCAAAACGGGGAAACTGCCAGGGGAAAACGGGGAAACTGCCAGGGGAAGACGGGGAAACTGCCAGGGGAAAACGGGGAAACTGCCAGGGCAAAACGGGGAAACTGCCAGGGCAAAACGGGGAATAAGGGGAAACTGCCAGGGCAAAACGGGGAAACTGCCAGGGCAAAACGGGGAAACTGACAGGGCAAAACGGGGAATAAGGTTAAACTGCCAGGGCAAAACGGGGAAACTGCCAGGGCAAAACGGGGAAACTGCCAGGGGAAAACGGGGAAACTGCCAGGGGAAAACGGGGAAACTGCCAGGGCAAAACGGGGAAACTGCCAGGGCAAAACGGGGAATAAGGGGAAACTGCCAGGGCAAAACGGGGAATAAGGGGAAACTGCCAGGGCAAAACGGGGAAACTGCCAGGGCAAAATGGGGAAACTGTCCGGGCAAAAAGGGGAAACTGCTAGGGCAAAAAGGGGAACTGCCAGGGGAAAAGGGGGAACCTGCCAGGGCAAAACGGGGAAACTGCCAGGGGAAAAAGGGGAACTGCCAGGGGAAAAAGGGGAAACTGCCAGGGCAAAACGGGGAAACTGCCAGGGCAAAACGGGGAAAATGCCAGGGGAAAACGGGGAAACTGCCAGGGGAAAAAGGGGAAAACGGGGAAACTGCCAGGGGAAAACGGGGAAACTGCCAGGGGAAGACGGGGAAACTGCCAGGGGAAAACGGGGAAACTGCCAGGGGAAAACGGGGAAACTGCCAGGGCAAAATGGGGAAACTGCCAGGGCACAACGGGGAATAAGGGGAAACTGCCAGGGCACAACGGGGAATAAGGGGAAACTGCCAGGGCAAAACGGGGAAACTGCCAGGGCAAAACGGGGAATAAGGGGAAACTGCCAGGGCAAAACGGGGAAACTGCCAGGGCAAAACGGGGAACTGCCAGGGGAAAAAGGGGAAACTGCCAGGGGAAAACGGGGAAACTGCCAGGGCAAAACGGGGAAACTGCCAGGGGAAAACGGGGAAACTGCCAGGGGAAGACGGGGAAACTGCCAGGGGAAAACGGGGAAATTGCCAGGGGAAAACGGGGAATAAGGGGAAACTGCCAGGGCACAACGGGGAATAAGGGGAAACTGCCAGGGCAAAACGGGGAAACTGCCAGGGCAAAACGGGGAATAAGGGGAAACTTCCAGGGCAAAACGGGGAATAAGGGGAAACTGCCAGGGCAAAACGGGGAATAAGGGGAAACTGCCAGGGCAAAACGGGGAAACTGCCAGGGCAAAACGGGGAAACTGCCAGGGCAAAACGGGGAAACTGCCAGGGCAAAAAGGGGAAACTGCCAGGGCAAAAAGGGGAACTGCCAGGGGAAAAAGGGGAACCTGCCAGGGGAAAAAGGGGAACTGCCAGGGGAAAAAGGGGAAACTGCCAGGGCAAAAAGGGGAACTGCCAGGGGAAAAAGGGGAACTGCCAGGGGAAAACGGGGAAACTGCCAGGGCAAAACGGGGAAAATGCCAGGGGAAAACGGGGAAACTGCCAGGGGAAAAAGGGCAAAACGGGGAAACTGCCAGGGGAAAACGGGGAAACTGCCAGGGGAAGACGGGGAAACTGCCAGGGGAAAACGGGGAAACTGCCAGGGGAAAACGGGGAAACTGCCAGGGCAAAACGGGGAATAAAGGGAAACTGCCAGGGCAAAACGGGGAATAAGGGGAAACTGCCAGGGCAAAACGGGGAAACTGCCAGGGGAAAACGGGGAAACTGCCAGGGGAAAACGGGGAAACTGCCAGGGCAAAATGGGGAAACTGCCAGGGCACAACGGGGAATAAGGGGAAACTGCCAGGGCACAACGGGGAATAAGGGGAAACTGCCAGGGCAAAACGGGGAAACTGCCAGGGCAAAATGGGGAAACTGTCCGGGCAAAAAGGGGAAACTGCTAGGGCAAAAAGGGGAACTGCCAGGGGAAAAAGGGGAACCTGCCAGGGCAAAACGGGGAAACTGCCAGGGGAAAAAGGGGAACTGCCAGGGGAAAAAGGGGAAACTGCCAGGGGAAAACGGGGAAACTGCCAGGGCAAAACGGGGAAAATGCCAGG
Organism: Phasianus colchicus; assembly: GCF_987193195.1. Taxonomy (NCBI): domain Eukaryota; kingdom Metazoa; phylum Chordata; class Aves; order Galliformes; family Phasianidae; genus Phasianus; species Phasianus colchicus. The sequence continues at coordinate 92,744,539 of NC_143476.1, read as the reverse complement.
GGAAAACGGGGAAACTGCCAGGGGAAAAAGGGGAAAACGGGGAAACTGCCAGGGGAAAACGGGGAAACTGCCAGGGGAAGACGGGGAAACTGCCAGGGGAAAACGGGGAAACTGCCAGGGGAAAACGGGGAAACTGCCAGGGCAAAATGGGGAAACTGCCAGGGCACAACGGGGAATAAGGGGAAACTGCCAGGGCACAACGGGGAATAAGGGGAAACTGCCAGGGCAAAACGGGGAAACTGCCAGGGCAAAACGGGGAATAAGGGGAAACTGCCAGGGCAAAACGGGGAAACTGCCAGGGCAAAACGGGGAACTGCCAGGGGAAAAAGGGGAAACTGCCAGGGGAAAACGGGGAAACTGCCAGGGCAAAACGGGGAAACTGCCAGGGGAAAACGGGGAAACTGCCAGGGGAAGACGGGGAAACTGCCAGGGGAAAACGGGGAAATTGCCAGGGGAAAACGGGGAATAAGGGGAAACTGCCAGGGGAAAACGGGGAAACTGCCAGGGGAAGACGGGGAAACTGCCAGGGGAAAACGGGGAAACTGCCAGGGGAAAACGGGGAAACTGCCAGGGCAAAATGGGGAAACTGCCAGGGCACAACGGGGAATAAGGGGAAACTGCCAGGGCACAACGGGGAATAAGGGGAAACTGCCAGGGCAAAACGGGGAAACTGCCAGGGCAAAACGGGGAATAAGGGGAAACTGCCAGGGCAAAACGGGGAAACTGCCAGGGCAAAACGGGGAACTGCCAGGGGAAAAAGGGGAAACTGCCAGGGGAAAACGGGGAAACTGCCAGGGCAAAACGGGGAAACTGCCAGGGGAAAACGGGGAAACTGCCAGGGGAAGACGGGGAAACTGCCAGGGGAAAACGGGGAAATTGCCAGGGGAAAACGGGGAATAAGGGGAAACTGCCAGGGCACAACGGGGAATAAGGGGAAACTGCCAGGGCAAAACGGGGAATAAGGGGAAACTGCCAGGGCAAAACGGGGAAACTGCCAGGGCAAAACGGGGAAACTGCCAGGGCAAAACGGGGAAACTGCCAGGGCAAAAAGGGGAAACTGCCAGGGCAAAAAGGGGAACTGCCAGGGGAAAAAGGGGAACCTGCCAGGGGAAAAAGGGGAACTGCCAGGGGAAAAAGGGGAAACTGCCAGGGCAAAAAGGGGAACTGCCAGGGGAAAAAGGGGAACTGCCAGGGGAAAACGGGGAAACTGCCAGGGCAAAACGGGGAAAATGCCAGGGGAAAACGGGGAAACTGCCAGGGGAAAAAGGGCAAAACGGGGAAACTGCCAGGGGAAAACGGGGAAACTGCCAGGGGAAGACGGGGAAACTGCCAGGGGAAAACGGGGAAACTGCCAGGGGAAAACGGGGAAACTGCCAGGGCAAAACGGGGAATAAAGGGAAACTGCCAGGGCAAAACGGGGAATAAGGGGAAACTGCCAGGGCAAAACGGGGAAACTGCCAGGGGAAAACGGGGAAACTGCCAGGGGAAAACGGGGAAACTGCCAGGGCAAAATGGGGAAACTGCCAGGGCACAACGGGGAATAAGGGGAAACTGCCAGGGCACAACGGGGAATAAGGGGAAACTGCCAGGGCAAAACGGGGAAACTGCCAGGGCAATACGGGGAATAAGGGGAAACTGCCAGGGCAAAACGGGGAATAAGGGGAAACTGCCAGGGCAAAACGGGGAAACTGCCAGGGCAAAACGGGGAATAAGGGGAAACTGCCAGGGCAAAACGGGGAATAAGGGGAAACTGCCAGGGCAAAACGGGGAAACTGCCAGGGCAAAACGGGGAAACTGCCAGGGCAAAAAGGGGAAACTGCCAGGGCAAAACGGGGAAACTGCCAGGGCAAAACGGGGAAACTGCCAGGGGAAAACGGGGAAACTGCCAGGGGAAGACGGGGAAACTGCCAGGGGAAAACGGGGAAACTGCCAGGGGAAAACGGGGAATAAGGGGAAACTGCCAGGGCACAACGGGGAATAAGGGGAAACTGCCAGGGCAAAACGGGGAAACTGCCAGGGCAAAACGGGGAATAAGGGGAAACTGCCAGGGCAAAACGGGGAATAAGGGGAAACTGCCAGGGCAAAACGGGGAACTGCCAGGGCAAAAAGGGGAAACTGCCAGGGCAAAAAGGGGAACTGCCAGGGGAAAAAGGGGAACTGCCAGGGGAAAATGGGGAAACTGCCAGGGGAAAATGGGGAAACTGCCAGGGCAAAACGGGGAAAATGCCAGGGGAAAACGGGGAAACTGCCAGGGGAAAAAGGGCAAAACGGGGAAACTGCCAGGGGAAAACGGGGAATAAGGGGAAACTGCCAGGGCAAAACGGGGAATAAGGGGAAACTGCCAGGGCAAAACGGGGAAACTGCCAGGGCAAAACGGGGAAACTGCCAGGGCAAAACGGGGAAACTGCCAGGGCAAAACGCGGAATAAGGGGAAACTGCCAGGGCAAAACGGGGAATAAGGGGAAACTGCCAGGGCAAAACGGGGAAACTGCCAGGGCAAAACGGGGAAACTGCCAGGGCAAAACGGGGAAACTGCCAGGGGAAAAAGGGGAACTGCCAGGGCAAAAAGGGGAACCTGCTAGGGCAAAAAGGGGAACCTGCTAGGGCAAAAAGGGGAACCTGCCAGGGCAAAAAGGGGAACTGCCAGGGAAAAAGGGGAACTGCCAGGGCAAAAAGGGTACAAAGGGCAAAAAGGGGAACTGCCAGGGCAAAACGGGGAACTGCCAGGGCAAAACGGGAAACTGCCAGGGCAAAACGGGAAACTGCCAGGGCAAAACGGGGAAACTGCCAGGGCAAAACGGGGAACCTGCCAGGGCAAAAAAAAGAACTGCCAGAGCAAAAAGGGCACAAAGGGCAAAAAGGGGAACTGCCAGGGCAAAACGGGGAACTGCCAGGGCAAAACAAGAAACTTCCAGGGCAAAACGGGAAACTACCAGGGCAAAACGGGGAAACTGCCAGGGCAAAACGGGGAACCTGCCAGGGCAAAACGGGGAACTGCCAGGGCAAAAAGGGCACAAAGGGCAAAAAGGGGAACTGCCAGGGCAAAAAGGGGAACTGCCAGGGCAAAACGGGGAACTGCCAGGGCAAAACGGGGAAACTGCCAGGGCAAAACGGGGAAACTGCCAGGGCAAAACGGGGAAACTGCCAGGGCAAAACGGGGAAACTGCCAGGGCAAAAAAGGGGAAACTGCCAGGGCAAAAAGGGGAACTGCCAGGGCAAAAAGGGGAACAAGGGGAAACTGCCAGGGGAACAAGGGGAAACTGCCAGTACAACAAGGGGAAACTGCCAGGGCAACAAGTGGAAACTGCCAGGGCAAAAAGGGGAACTGCCAGGGGAAAAAGGGGAAACTGCCAGGGCAAAACGGGGAAACTGCCAGGGCAAAACGGGGAAACTGCCAGGGCAAAACGGGGAAACTGCCAGGGGAAAAAGGGGAAAACGGGGAAACTGCCAGGGCAAAACGGGGAAACTGCCAGGGCAAAACGGGGAAACTGCCAGGGCAAAACGGGGAATAAGGGGAAACTGCCAGGGCAAAACGGGGAATAAGGGGAAACTGCCAGGGCAAAACGAGGAAACTGCCAGGGCAAAACGGGGTAACTGCCAGGGCAAAACGGGGAAACTGCCAGGGCAAAAAGGGGAAACTGCCAGGGCAAAAAGGGGAACTACCAGGGGAAAAGGGGAACTGCCAGGGCAAAAAGGGTTCAAAGGGCAAAAAGGGGAACTGCCAGGGCAAAACGGGGAACTGCCAGGGCAAAACGGGAAACTGCCAGGGCAAAACGGGAAACTGCCAGGGCAAAACGGGGAAACTGCCAGGGCAAAACGGGGAACCTGCCAGGGCAAAAAGAAGAACTGCCAGAGCAAAAAGGGCACAAAGGGCAAAAAGGGGAACTGCCAGGGCAAAACGGGGAACTGCCAGGGCAAAACAAGAAACTTCCAGGGCAAAACGGGAAACTGCCAGGGCAAAACGGGGAAACTGCCAGGGCAAAACGGGGAAACTGCCAGGGCAAAACGGGGAACTGCCAGGGCAAAAAGGGCACAAAGGGCAAAAAGGGGAACTGCCAGGGCAAAACGGGGAACTGCCAGGGCAAAACGGGGAACTGCCAGGGCAAAACGGGAAACTGCCAGGGCAAAACGGGGAAACTGCCAGGGCAAAAAAGGGGAAACTGCCAGGGCAAAAAGGGGAACTGCCAGGGCAAAAAGGGGAACAAGGGGAAACTGCCAGGGGAACAAGGGGAAACTGCCAGTACAACAAGGGGAAACTGCCAGGGCAACAAGTGGAAACTGCCAGGGCAAAAAGGGGAACTGCCAGGGGAAAACGGGGAAACTGCCAGGGCAAAACGGGGAAACTGCCAGGGCAAAACGGGGAAACTGCCAGGGCAAAACGGGGAATAAGGGGAAACTGCCAGGGCAAAACGGGGAATAAGGGGAAACTGCCAGGGCAAAACGAGGAAACTGCCAGGGCAAAACGGGGTAACTGCCAGGGCAAAACGGGGAAACTGCCAGGGCAAAAAGGGGAAACTGCCAGGGCAAAAAGGGGAAACTGCCAGGGCAAAAAGGGGAAACTGCCAGGGGAAAAAGGGGAAACTGCCAGGGCAAAACGGGGAAACTGCCAGGGCAAAACGGGGAAACTGCCAGGGCAAAACGGGGAATAAGGGGAAACTGCCAGGGCAAAACGGGGAATAAGGGGAAACTGCCAGGGCAAAACGGGGAAACTGCCAGGGCAAAACGGGGAATAAGGGGAAACTGCCAGGGCAAAACGGGGAATAAGGGGAAACTGCCAGGGCAAAACGGGGAAACTGCCAGGGCAAAACGGGGAAACTGCCAGGGCAAAAAGGGGAACCTGCCAGGGCAAAAAGGGGAACCTGCCAGGGCAAAAAGGGGAACTGCCAGGGGAAAAAGGGGAACTGCCAGGGGAAAAAGGGGAAACTGCCAGGGGAAAAAGGGGAAACTGCCAGGGCAAAACGGGGAAAATGCCAGGGGAAAACGGGGAAACTGCCAGGGGAACACGAGGAAACTGCCAGGGGAACGAGGGGAAACTGCCAGGGGAACGAGGGGAAACTGCCAGGGGAACGAGGGGAAACTGCCAGGGGAACGAGGGGAAACTGCCAGGGGAACAAGGGGAACGAGGGGAACCTGCCAGGGCAACAAGGGGAACCTGCCAGGGCAACAAGGGGAACCTGCCAGGGCAACAAGGGGAACCTGACAGGGCAACAAGGGGAACCTGACAGGGCAACAAGGGGAACAAGGGGAAACTGCCAGGGCAACAAGGGGAAACTGCCAGGGCATAACGGGGAAACTGCCAGGGCAAAACGGGGAAACTGCCAGGGGAAAAAGGGGAAACTGCCAGGGCAAAACGGGGAAACTGCCAGGGCAAAACGGGGAATAAGGGGAAACTGCCAGGGCAAAACTGGGAATACGGGGAAACTGCCAGGGCAAAACGGGGAAACTGCCAGGGCAAAACGGGGTAACTGCCAGGGCAAAACGGGGAACTGCCAGGGCAAAAAGGGCACAAAGGGCAAAAAGGGGAACTGCCAGGGCAAAACGGGGAACTGCCAGGGCAAAAAGGGGAACTGCCAGGGCAAAAAGGGGAACTGCCAGGGCAAAACGGGGAACTGCCAGGCCAAAACGGGAAACTGCCAGGCCAAAACAGGGAAACTGCCAGGGGAAAACGGGGTAACTGCCAGGGCAAAAAGGGGAAACTGCCAGGGCAAAAAGGGGAACTGCCAGGGGAAAAAGGGGAACAAGGGGAAACTGCCAGGGGAACAAGGGGAAACTGCCAGTACAACAAGGGGAAACTGCCAGGGCAAAAAACGGAACTGCCAGGGGAAAAAGGGGAAACTGCCAGGGCAAAACGGGGAAACTGCCAGGGCAAAACGGGGAAACTGCCAGGGGAAAAAGGGGAAAACGGGGAAACTGCCAGGGCAAAACGGGGAAACTGCCAGGGCAAAACGGGGAATAAGGGGAAACTGCCAGGGCAAAACGGGGAATAAGGGGAAACTGCCAGGGCAAAACGGGGAATAAGGGGAAACTGCCAGGGCAAAACGGGGAAACTGCCAGGGCATAACGGGGAAACTGCCAGGGCAAAACGGGGAAACTGCCAGGGCAAAAAGGGGAACTGCCAGGGGAAAAAGGGGAAACTGCCAGGGGAAAAAGGGGAAACTGCCAGGGCAAAACGGGGAAACTGCCAGGGCAAAACGGGGAAACTTCCAGGGGAAAACGGGGAAACTGCCAGGGGAAGACGGGGAAACTGCCAGGGCAAAACGGGGAAACTGCCAGGGCAAAACGGGGAAACTGCCAGGGCAAAACGGGGAATAAGGGGAAACTGCCAGGGCAAAACGGGGAAACTGCCAGGGGAAAACGGGGAAACTGCCAGGGCAAAACGGGGAAACTGCCAGGGCAAAACGGGGAATAAGGGGAAACTGCCAGGGCAAAACGGGGAATAAGGGGAAACTGCCAGGGCAAAACGGGGAAACTGCCAGGGCAAAATGGGGAAACTGTCCGGGCAAAAAGGGGAAACTGCTAGGGCAAAAAGGGGAACTGCCAGGGGAAAAAGGGGAACTGCCAGGGCAAAAAGGGGAACCTGCCAGGGCAAAAAGGGGAACCTGCCAGGGCAAAACGGGGAAACTGCCAGGGGAAAAAGGGGAACTGCCAGGGGAAAAAGGGGAAACTGCCAGGGCAAAACGTGGAAACTGCCAGGGCAAAACGGGGAAACTGCCAGGGCAAAACGGGGAAACTGCCAGGGCAAAAAGGGGAACTGCCAGGGCAAAACGGGGAACTGCCAGGCCAAAACGGGAAACTGCCAGGGCAAAACAGGGAAACTGCCAGGGGAAAACGGGGTAACTGCCAGGGCAAAAAGGGGAAACTGCCAGGGCAAAAAGGGGAACTGCCAGGGGAAAAAGGGGAACAAGGGGAAACTGCCAGGGGAACAAGGGGAAACTGCCAGTACAACAAGGGGAAACTGCCAGGGCAAAAAGGGGAACTGCCAGGGGAAAAAGGGGAAACTGCCAGGGCAAAACGGGGAAACTGCCAGGGCAAAACGGGGAAACTGCCAGGGGAAAAAGGGGAAAACGGGGAAACTGCCAGGGCAAAACGGGGAAACTGCCAGGGCAAAACGGGGAAACTGCCAGGGCAAAACGGGGAATAAGGGGAAACTGCCAGGGCAAAACGGGGAAAACGGGGAAACTGCCAGGGCAAAACGGGGAAACTGCCAGGGCATAACGGGGAAACTGCCAGGGCAAAACGGGGAAACTGCCAGGGCAAAAAGGGGAACTGCCAGGGGAAAAAGGGGAAACTGCCACGGCAAAACGGGGAAACTGCCAGGGCAAAACGGGGAAACTGCCAGGGGAAAACGGGGAAACTGCCAGGGGAAGACGGGGAAACTGCCAGGGGAAAACGGGGAAACTGCCAGGGCAAAACGGGGAAACTGCCAGGGCAAAACGGGGAATAAGGGGAAACTGCCAGGGCAAAACGGGGAAACTGCCAGGGCAAAACGGGGAAACTGCCAGGGCAAAACGGGGAAACTGCCAGGGCAAAACGGGGAATAAGGGGAAACTGCCAGGGCAAAACGGGGAATAAGGGGAAACTGCCAGGGCAAAACGGGGAAACTGCCAGGGCAAAATGGGGAAACTGTCCGGGCAAAAAGGGGAAACTGCTAGGGCAAAAAGGGGAACTGCCAGGGGAAAAAGGGGAACTGCCAGGGCAAAAAGGGGAACCTGCCAGGGCAAAACGGGGAAACTGCCAGGGGAAAAAGGGGAACTGCCAGGGGAAAAAGGGGAAACTGCCAGGGCAAAACGGGGAAACTGCCAGGGCAAAACGGGGAAAATGCCAGGGGAAAACGGGGAAACTGCCAGGGGAAAAAGGGGAAAACGGGGAAACTGCCAGGGGAAAACGGGGAAACTGCCAGGGGAAGACGGGGAAACTGCCAGGGGAAGACGGGGAAACTGCCAGGGGAAGACGGGGAAACTGCCAGGGGAAGACGGGGAAACTGCCAGGGCAAAATGGGGAAACTGCCAGGGCACAACGGGGAATAAGGGGAAACTGCCAGGGCAAAACGGGGAAACTGCCAGGGCAAAACGGGGAATAAGGGGAAACTGCCAGGGCAAAACGGGGAAACTGCCAGGGCAAAACGGGGAATAAGGGGAAACTGCCAGGGCAAAACGGGGAAACTGCCAGGGGAAAAAGGGGAAACTGCCAGGGGAAAAAGGGGAACTGCCAGGGCAAAACGGGGAACTGCCAGGCCAAAACGGGAAACTGCCAGGGCAAAACAGGGAAACTGCCAGGGGAAAACGGGGTAACTGCCAGGGCAAAAAGGGGAAACTGCCAGGGCAAAAAGGGGAACTGCCAGGGGAAAAAGGGGAACAAGGGGAAACTGCCAGGGGAACAAGGGGAAACTGCCAGTACAACAAGGGGAAACTGCCAGGGCAAAAAGGGGAACTGCCAGGGGAAAAAGGGGAAACTGCCAGGGCAAAACGGGGAAACTGCCAGGGCAAAACGGGGAAACTGCCAGGGGAAAAAGGGGAAAACGGGGAAACTGCCAGGGCAAAACGGGGAAACTGCCAGGGCAAAACGGGGAAACTGCCAGGGCAAAACGGGGAATAAGGGGAAACTGCCAGGGCAAAACGGGGAATAAGGGGAAACTGCCAGGGCAAAACGGGGAAACTGCCAGGGCATAACGGGGAAACTGCCAGGGCAAAACGGGGAAACTGCCAGGGCAAAAAGGGGAACTGCCAGGGGAAAAAGGGGAAACTGCCACGGCAAAACGGGGAAACTGCCAGGGCAAAACGGGGAAACTGCCAGGGGAAAACGGGGAAACTGCCAGGGGAAGACGGGGAAACTGCCAGGGGAAAACGGGGAAACTGCCAGGGCAAAACGGGGAAACTGCCAGGGCAAAACGGGGAATAAGGGGAAACTGCCAGGGCAAAACGGGGAAACTGCCAGGGCAAAACGGGGAAACTGCCAGGGCAAAACGGGGAAACTGCCAGGGCAAAACGGGGAATAAGGGGAAACTGCCAGGGCAAAACGGGGAATAAGGGGAAACTGCCAGGGCAAAACGGGGAAACTGCCAGGGCAAAATGGGGAAACTGTCCGGGCAAAAAGGGGAAACTGCTAGGGCAAAAAGGGGAACTGCCAGGGGAAAAAGGGGAACTGCCAGGGCAAAAAGGGGAACCTGCCAGGGCAAAACGGGGAAACTGCCAGGGGAAAAAGGGGAACTGCCAGGGGAAAAAGGGGAAACTGCCAGGGCAAAACGGGGAAACTGCCAGGGCAAAACGGGGAAAATGCCAGGGGAAAACGGGGAAACTGCCAGGGGAAAAAGGGGAAAACGGGGAAACTGCCAGGGGAAAACGGGGAAACTGCCAGGGGAAGACGGGGAAACTGCCAGGGGAAGACGGGGAAACTGCCAGGGGAAGACGGGGAAACTGCCAGGGGAAGACGGGGAAACTGCCAGGGCAAAATGGGGAAACTGCCAGGGCACAACGGGGAATAAGGGGAAACTGCCAGGGCACAACGGGGAATAAGGGGAAACTGCCAGGGCAAAACGGGGAAACTGCCAGGGCAAAACGGGGAATAAGGGGAAACTGCCAGGGCAAAACGGGGAAACTGCCAGGGCAAAACGGGGAAACTGCCAGGGCAAAAAGGGGAACTGCCAGGGGAAAAAGGGGAAACTGCCAGGGGAAAAAGGGGAAACTGCCAGGGCAAAACGGGGAAACTGCCAGGGGAAAACGGGGAAACTGCCAGGGGAAGACGGGGAATAAGGGGAAACTGCCAGGGCACAACGGGGAATAAGGGGAAACTGCCAGGGCAAAACGGGGAAACTGCCAGGGCAAAACGGGGAATAAGGGGAAACTGCCAGGGCAAAACGGGGAATAAGGGGAAACTGCCAGGGCAAAACGGGGAAACTGCCAGGGCAAAACGGGGAAACTGCCAGGGCAAAACGGGGAAACTGCCAGGGCAAAAAGGGGAAACTGCCAGGGGAAAAAGGGGAACTGCCAGGGCAAAAAGGGGAACCTGCCAGGGCAAAAAGGGGAACTGCCAGGGGAAAAAGGGGAAACTGCCAGGGCAAAAAGGGGAACTGCCAGGGGAAAAAGGGGAAACTGCCAGGGCAAAACGGGGAAAATGCCAGGGGAAAACGGGGAAACTGCCAGGGGAAAAAGGGCAAAACGGGGAAACTGCCAGGGGAAAACGGGGAAACTGCCAGGGGAAGACGGGGAAACTGCCAGGGGAAGACGGGGAAACTGCCAGGGGAAAACGGGGAATAAGGGGAAACTGCCAGGGCAAAACGGGGAATAAGGGGAAACTGCCAGGGCAAAACGGGGAAACTGCCAGGGCAAAACGGGGAAACTGCCAGGGCAAAACGGGGAATAAGGGGAAACTGCCAGGGCAAAACGGGGAATAAGGGGAAACTGCCAGGGGAAAAAGGGGAAACTGCCAGGGCAAAACGGGGAAACTGCCAGGGGAAGACGGGGAAACTGCCAGGGGAAGACGGGGAAACTGCCAGGGGAAAACGGGGAAACTGCCAGGGGAAAACGGGGAAACTGCCAGGGCACAACGGGGAATAAGGGGAAACTGCCAGGGCACAACGGGGAATAAGGGGAAACTGCCAGGGCAAAACGGGGAAACTGCCAGGGCAAAACGGGGAATAAGGGGAAACTGCCAGGGCAAAACGGGGAAACTGCCAGGGCAAAACGGGGAAACTGCCAGGGCAAAAAGGGGAACTGCCAGGGGAAAAAGGGGAAACTGCCAGGGCAAAACGGGGAAACTGCCAGGGCAAAACGGGGAAACTGCCAGGGGAAAACGGGGAACCTGCCAGGGGAAGACGGGGAAACTGCCAGGGGAAGACGGGGAAACTGCCAGGGGAAGACGGGGAAACTGCCAGGGGAAGACGGGGAAACTGCCAGGGGAAAACGGGGAAACTGCCAGGGCACAACGGGGAATAAGGGGAAACTGCCAGGGCACAACGGGGAATAAGGGGAAACTGCCAGGGCAAAACGGGGAAACTGCCAGGGCAAAACGGGGAATAAGGGGAAACTGCCAGGGCAAAACGGGGAATAAGGGGAAACTGCCAGGGCAAAACGGGGAAACTTCCAGGGCAAAACGGGGAAACTGCCAGGGCAAAACGGGGAAACTGCCAGGGGAAAACGGGGAAACTGCCAGGGGAAGACGGGGAAACTGCCAGGGGAAGACGGGGAAACTGCCAGGGGAAAACGGGGAATAAGGGGAAACTGCCAGGGCAAAACAGGGAAACTGCCAGGGCAAAACGGGGAAACTGCCAGGGCAAAACGGGGAAACTGCCAGGGCAAAACGGGGAATAAGGGGAAACTGCCAGGGCAAAACGGGGAAACTGCCAGGGCAAAACGGGGAAACTGCCAGGGGAAAACGGGGAATAAGGGGAAACTGCCAGGGCACAACGGGGAATAAGGGGAAACTGCCAGGGCAAAACGGGGAAACTGCCAGGGCAAAACGGGGAATAAGGGGAAACTGCCAGGGCAAAACGGGGAATAAGGGGAAACTGCCAGGGCAAAACGGGGAAACTGCCAGGGCAAAACGGGGAAACTGCCAGGGCAAAAAGGGGAACTGCCAGGGGAAAAAGGGGAAACTGCCACGGCAAAACGGGGAAACTGCCAGGGCAAAACGGGGAAACTGCCAGGGGAAAACGGGGAAACTGCCAGGGGAAGACGGGGAAACTGCCAGGGGAAAACGGGGAAACTGCCAGGGCAAAACGGGGAAACTGCCAGGGCAAAACGGGGAATAAGGGGAAACTGCCAGGGCAAAACGGGGAAACTGCCAGGGCAAAACGGGGAAACTGCCAGGGCAAAACGGGGAAACTGCCAGGGCAAAACGGGGAATAAGGGGAAACTGCCAGGGCAAAACGGGGAATAAGGGGAAACTGCCAGGGCAAAACGGGGAAACTGCCAGGGCAAAATGGGGAAACTGTCCGGGCAAAAAGGGGAAACTGCTAGGGCAAAAAGGGGAACTGCCAGGGGAAAAAGGGGAACTGCCAGGGCAAAAAGGGGAACCTGCCAGGGCAAAACGGGGAAACTGCCAGGGGAAAAAGGGGAACTGCCAGGGGAAAAAGGGGAAACTGCCAGGGCAAAACGGGGAAACTGCCAGGGCAAAACGGGGAAAATGCCAGGGGAAAACGGGGAAACTGCCAGGGGAAAAAGGGGAAAACGGGGAAACTGCCAGGGGAAAACGGGGAAACTGCCAGGGGAAGACGGGGAAACTGCCAGGGGAAGACGGGGAAACTGCCAGGGGAAGACGGGGAAACTGCCAGGGCAAAATGGGGAAACTGCCAGGGCACAACGGGGAATAAGGGGAAACTGCCAGGGCACAACGGGGAATAAGGGGAAACTGCCAGGGCAAAACGGGGAAACTGCCAGGGCAAAACGGGGAATAAGGGGAAACTGCCAGGGCAAAACGGGGAAACTGCCAGGGCAAAACGGGGAAACTGCCAGGGCAAAAAGGGGAACTGCCAGGGGAAAAAGGGGAAACTGCCAGGGGAAAAAGGGGAAACTGCCAGGGCAAAACGGGGAAACTGCCAGGGGAAAACGGGGAAACTGCCAGGGGAAAACGGGGAATAAGGGGAAACTGCCAGGGCACAACGGGGAATAAGGGGAAACTGCCAGGGCAAAACGGGGAAACTGCCAGGGCAAAACGGGGAATAAGGGGAAACTGCCAGGGCAAAACGGGGAATAAGGGGAAACTGCCAGGGCAAAACGGGGAAACTGCCAGGGCAAAACGGGGAAACTGCCAGGGCAAAACGGGGAAACTGCCAGGGCAAAAAGGGGAAACTGCCAGGGGAAAAAGGGGAACTGCCAGGGCAAAAAGGGGAACCTGCCAGGGCAAAAAGGGGAACTGCCAGGGGAAAAAGGGGAAACTGCCAGGGCAAAAAGGGGAACTGCCAGGGGAAAAAGGGGAAACTGCCAGGGCAAAACGGGGAAAATGCCAGGGGAAAACGGGGAAACTGCCAGGGGAAAAAGGGCAAAACGGGGAAACTGCCAGGGGAAAACGGGGAAACTGCCAGGGGAAGACGGGGAAACTGCCAGGGGAAGACGGGGAAACTGCCAGGGGAAAACGGGGAATAAGGGGAAACTGCCAGGGCAAAACGGGGAATAAGGGGAAACTGCCAGGGCAAAACGGGGAAACTGCCAGGGCAAAACGGGGAAACTGCCAGGGCAAAACGGGGAATAAGGGGAAACTGCCAGGGCAAAACGGGGAATAAGGGGAAACTGCCAGGGGAAAAAGGGGAAACTGCCAGGGCAAAACGGGGAAACTGCCAGGGGAAGACGGGGAAACTGCCAGGGGAAGACGGGGAAACTGCCAGGGGAAAACGGGGAAACTGCCAGGGGAAAACGGGGAAACTGCCAGGGCACAACGGGGAATAAGGGGAAACTGCCAGGGCACAACGGGGAATAAGGGGAAACTGCCAGGGCAAAACGGGGAAACTGCCAGGGCAAAACGGGGAATAAGGGGAAACTGCCAGGGCAAAACGGGGAAACTGCCAGGGCAAAACGGGGAAACTGCCAGGGCAAAAAGGGGAACTGCCAGGGGAAAAAGGGGAAACTGCCAGGGCAAAACGGGGAAACTGCCAGGGCAAAACGGGGAAACTGCCAGGGGAAAACGGGGAACCTGCCAGGGGAAGACGGGGAACCTGCCAGGGGAAGACGGGGAAACTGCCAGGGGAAGACGGGGAAACTGCCAGGGGAAGACGGGGAAACTGCCAGGGGAAAACGGGGAAACTGCCAGGGCACAACGGGGAATAAGGGGAAACTGCCAGGGCACAACGGGGAATAAGGGGAAACTGCCAGGGCAAAACGGGGAAACTGCCAGGGCAAAACGGGGAATAAGGGGAAACTGCCAGGGCAAAACGGGGAATAAGGGGAAACTGCCAGGGCAAAACGGGGAAACTTCCAGGGCAAAACGGGGAAACTGCCAGGGCAAAACGGGGAAACTGCCAGGGGAAAACGGGGAAACTGCCAGGGGAAGACGGGGAAACTGCCAGGGGAAGACGGGGAAACTGCCAGGGGAAAACGGGGAATAAGGGGAAACTGCCAGGGCAAAACAGGGAAACTGCCAGGGCAAAACGGGGAAACTGCCAGGGCAAAACGGGGAAACTGCCAGGGCAAAACGGGGAATAAGGGGAAACTGCCAGGGCAAAACGGGGAAACTGCCAGGGCAAAACGGGGAAACTGCCAGGGGAAAAAGGGGAACCTGCTAGGGCAAAAAGGGGAACCTGCCAGGGCAAAAAGGGGAACTGCCAGGGAAAAAGGGGAACTGCCAGGGCAAAAAGGGTACAAAGGGCAAAAAGGGGAACTGCCAGGGCAAAACGGGGAACTGCCAGGGCAAAACGGGAAACTGCCAGGGCAAAACGGGGAAACTGCCAGGGCAAAACGGGGAACCTGCCAGGGCAAAACGGGGAACCTGCCAGGGCAAAAAGGGGAACTGCCAGGGCAAAAAGGGCACAAAGGGCAAAAAGGGGAACTGCCAGGGCAAAACGGGGAACTGCCAGGGCAAAACGGGAAACTGCCAGGGCAAAACGGGAAACTGCCAGGGGAAAACGGGGTAACTGCCAGGGGAAAACGGGGTAACTGCCAGGGCAAAAAAGGGGAAACTGCCAGGGCAAAAAGGGGAACTGCCAGGGCAAAAAGGGGAACAAGGGGAAACTGCCAGGGGAACAAGGGGAAACTGCCAGTACAACAAGGGGAAACTGCCAGGGCAACAAGTGGAAACTGCCAGGGCAAAAAGGGGAACTGCCAGGGGAAAAAGGGGAAACTGCCAGGGCAAAACGGGGAAACTGCCAGGGGAAAAAGGGGAAAACGGGGAAACTGCCAGGGCAAAACGGGGAAACTGCCAGGGCAAAACGGGGAAACTGCCAGAGTAAAACGGGGAATAAGGGGAAACTGCCAGGGCAAAACGGGGAATAAGGGGAAACTGCCAGGGCAAAACGGGGAATAAGGGGAAACTGCCAGGGCAAAACGGGGAAACTGCCAGGGCATAACGGGGAAACTGCCAGGGCAAAACGGGGAAACTGCCAGGGGAAAAAGGGGAAACTGCCAGGGGAAAAAGGGGAAACTGCCAGGGCAAAACGGGGAAACTGCCAGGGGAAAACGGGGAAAACGGGGAAACTGCCAGGGGAAAACGGGGAAAACGGGGAAACTGCCAGGGGAAAACGGGGAAACTGCCAGGGGAAAACGGGGAAACTGCCAGGGGAAAACGGGGAAACTGTCCGGGCAAAAAGGGGAATAAGGGGAAACTGCCAGGGCAAAACGGGGAATACGGGGAAACTGCCAGGGCAAAACGGGGAAACTGCCAGGGCAAAACGGGGAAACTGCCAGGGCAAAACGGGGAAACTGCCAGGGCAAAACTGGGAACCTGCCAGGGCAAAACTGGGAACCTGCCAGGGCAAAAAGGGCACAAAGGGCAAAAAGGGGAACTGCCAGGGCAAAACGGGGAACTGCCAGGGCAAAACGGGAAACTGCCAGGGCAAAACGGGGAAACTGCCAGGGGAAAACGGGGTAACTGCCAGGGCAAAAAGGGGAAACTGCCAGGGCAAAAAGGGGAACTGCCAGGGCAACAAGTGGAAACTGCCAGGGCAAAAAGGGGAACTGCCAGGGGAAAAAGGGGAAACTGCCAGGGCAAAACGGGGAAACTGCCAGGGGAAAAAGGGGAAAACGGGGAAACTGCCAGGGCAAAACGGGGAAACTGCCAGGGCAAAACGGGGAAACTGCCAGGGCAAAACGGGGAATAAGGGGAAACTGCCAGGGCAAAACGGGGAATAAGGGGAAACTGCCAGGGCAAAACGGGGAATAAGGGGAAACTGCCAGGGCAAAATGGGGAAACTGCCAGGGCATAACGGGGAAACTGCCAGGGCATAACGGGGAAACTGCCAGGGCAAAACGGGGAAACTGCCAGGGCAAAACGGGGAAACTGCCAGGGCAAAACGGGGAAACTGCCAGGGCAAAACGGGGAAACTGCCAGGGCAAAACGGGGAAACTGCCAGGGCAAAACGGGGAAACTGCCAGGGGAAGACGGGGAAACTGCCAGGGGAAGACGGGGAAACTGCCAGGGCAAAAAGGGGAAACTGCCAGGGCAAAACGGGGAATAAGGGGAAACTTTCAGGGCAAAACGGGGAAACTGCCAGGGCAAAACGGGGAAACTGCCAGGGCAAAACGGGGAATAAGGTTTAACTGCCAGGGCAAAACGGGGAAACTGCCAGGGCAAAACGGGGAAACTGCCAGGGCAAAACGGGGAAACTGCCAGGGCAAAACGGGGAAACTGCCAGGGCAAAACGGGGAATAAGGGGAAACTGCCAGGGCAAAACGGGGAAACTGCCAGGGCAAAACGGGGAATAAGGGGAAACTGCCAGGGCAAAACGGGGAATAAGGGGAAACTGCCAGGGCAAAACGGGGAATAAGGGGAAACTGCCAGGGCAAAACGGGGAAACTGCCAGGGCAAAACGGGGAAACTGCCAGGGCAAAACGGGGAAACTGCCAGGGCAAAACGGGGAATAAGGGGAAACTGCCAGGGCAAAACGGGGAAACTGCCAGGGCAAAACGGGGAAACTGCCAGGGCAAAACGGGGAAACTGCCAGGGCAAAACGGGGAAACTGCCAGGGGAAGACGGGGAATAAGGGGAAACTGCCAGGGCACAACGGGGAATAAGGGGAAACTGCCAGGGCAAAACGGGGAAACTGCCAGGGCAAAACGGGGAATAAGGGGAAACTGCCAGGGCAAAACGGGGAATAAGGGGAAACTGCCAGGGCAAAACGGGGAAACTGCCAGGGCAAAACGGGGAAACTGCCAGGGCAAAACGGGGAAACTGCCAGGGCAAAAAGGGGAACTGCCAGGGGAAAAAGGGGAACTGCCAGGGCAAAAAGGGGAACCTGCCAGGGCAAAAAGGGGAACTGCCAGGGGAAAAAGGGGAAACTGCCAGGGCAAAAAGGGGAACTGCCAGGGGAAAATGGGGAAACTGCCAGGGCAAAACGGGGAAAATGCCAGGGGAAAACGGGGAAACTGCCAGGGGAAAAAGGGCAAAACGGGGAAACTGCCAGGGGAAGACGGGGAAACTGCCAGGGGAAGACGGGGAAACTGCCAGGGGAAGACGGGGAAACTGCCAGGGGAAAACGGGGAATAAGGGGAAACTGCCAGGGCAAAACGGGGAATAAGGGGAAACTGCCAGGGCAAAACGGGGAATAAGGGGAAACTGCCAGGGCAAAACGGGGAAACTGCCAGGGCAAAACGGGGAAACTGCCAGGGCAAAACGGGGAAACTGCCAGGGCAAAACGGGGAATAAGGGGAAACTGCCAGGGCAAAACGGGGAAACTGCCAGGGCAAAAAGGGGAAACTGCCAGGGCAAAACGGGGAAACTGCCAGGGGAAGACGGGGAAACTGCCAGGGGAAAACGGGGAAACTGCCAGGGCAAAATGGGGAAACTGCCAGGGCACAACGGGGAATAAGGGGAAACTGCCAGGGCAAAACGGGGAAACTGCCAGGGCAAAACGGGGAATAAGGGGAAACTGCCAGGGCAAAACGGGGAAACTGCCAGGGCAAAACGGGGAAACTGCCAGGGCAAAAAGGGGAAACTGCCAGGGCAAAAAGGGGAACTGCCAGGGGAAAAAGGGGAACTGCCAGGGCAAAAAGGGGAACCTGCCAGGGCAAAAAGGGGAACTGCCAGGGGAAAAAGGGGAAACTGCCAGGGGAAAAAGGGGAACTGCCAGGGGAAAAAGGGGAACTGCCAGGGGAAAATGGGGAAACTGCCAGGGCAAAACGGGGAAAATGCCAGGGGAAAACGGGGAAAATGCCAGGGGAAAAAGGGCAAAACGGGGAAACTGCCAGGGGAAAACGGGGAAACTGCCAGGGCAAAAAGGGCACAAAGGGCAAAAAGGGGAACTGCCAGGGCAAAACGGGGAACTGCCAGGGCAAAACGGGAAACTGCCAGGGGAAAACGGGGAAACTGCCAGGGGAAAACGGGGTAACTGCCAGGGCAAAAAGGGGAAACTGCCAGGGCAAAAAGGGGAACTGCCAGGGCAACAAGTGGAAACTGCCAGGGCAAAAAGGGGAACTGCCAGGGGAAAAAGGGGAAACTGCCAGGGCAAAACGGGGAAACTGCCAGGGGAAAAAGGGGAAAACGGGGAAACTGCCAGGGCACAACGGGGAAACTGCCAGGGCAAAACGGGGAAACTGCCAGGGCAAAACGGGGAAACTGCCAGGGCAAAACGGGGAAACTGCCAGGGCAAAACGGGGAATAAGGGGAAACTGCCAGGGCAAAACGGGGAATAAGGGGAAACTGCCAGGGCAAAATGGGGAAACTGCCAGGGCATAACGGGGAAACTGCCAGGGCAAAACGGGGAAACTGCCAGGGGAAAAAGGGGAAACTGCCAGGGCAAAACGGGGAAACTGCCAGGGCAAAACGGGGAAACTGCCAGGGCAAAACGGGGAAACTGCCAGGGGAAGACGGGGAAACTGCCAGGGGAAGACGGGGAAACTGCCAGGGGAAGACGGGGAATAAGGTTAAACTGCCAGGGCAAAACGGGGAATAAGGGGAAACTTTCAGGGCAAAACGGGGAAACTGCCAGGGCAAAACGGGGAATAAGGTTAAACTGCCAGGGCAAAACGGGGAAACTGCCAGGGCAAAACGGGGAAACTGCCAGGGGAAAACGGGGAAACTGCCAGGGCAAAACGGGGAATAAGGGGAAACTGCCAGGGCAAAACGGGGAAACTGCCAGGGCAAAACGGGGAAACTGCCAGGGCAAAACGGGGAAACTGTCCGGGCAAAACGGGGAAACTGCCAGGGCAAAAAAAGGAACTGCCAGGGGAAAAAGGGGAACTGCCAGGGCAAAAAGGGGAACCTGCCAGGGCAAAAAGGGGAACCTGCCAGGGCAAAAAGGGGAACTGCCAGGGGAAAAAGGGGAAACTGCCAGGGGAAAACGGGGAAACTGCCAGGGCAAAACGGGGATAATGCCAGGGGAAAACGGGGAAAATGCCAGGGGAAAAAGGGGAAAACGGGGAAACTGCCAGGGGAAAACGGGGAAACTGCCAGGGGAAGACGGGGAAACTGCCAGGGGAAGACGGGGAAACTGCCAGGGGAAAACGGGGAAACTGCCAGGGGAAAACGGGGAAACTGCCAGGGCAAAATGGGGAAACTGCCAGGGCACAACGGGGAATAAGGGGAAACTGCCAGGGCACAACGGGGAATAAGGGGAAACTGCCAGGGCACAACGGGGAATAAGGGGAAACTGCCAGGGCAAAACGGGGAAACTGCCAGGGCAAAACGGGGAAACTGCCAGGGCAAAAAGGGGAACTGCCAGGGCAAAAAGGGGAACTGCCAGGGGAAAAAGGGGAAACTGCCAGGGCAAAACGGGGAAACTGCCAGGGCAAAACGGGGAAACTGCCAGGGGAAAACGGGGAAACTGCCAGGGCAAAACGGGGAAACTGCCATGGGAAGACGGGGAATAAGGGGAAACTGCCAGGGCACAACGGGGAATAAGGGGAAACTGCCAGGGCAAAACGGGGAAACTGCCAGGGCAAAACGGGGAATAAGGGGAAACTGCCAGGGCAAAACGGGGAATAAGGGGAAACTGCCAGGGCAAAACGGGGAATAAGGGGAAACTGCCAGGGCAAAACGGGGAAACTGCCAGGGCAAAACGGGGAAACTGCCAGGGCAAAACGGGGAAACTGCCAGGGCAAAAAGGGGAACTGCCAGGGGAAAAAGGGGAACTGCCAGGGCAAAAAGGGGAACCTGCCAGGGCAAAAAGGGGAACTGCCAGGGGAAAAAGGGGAAACTGCCAGGGCAAAAAGGGGAACTGCCAGGGGAAAATGGGGAAACTGCCAGGGCAAAACGGGGAAAATGCCAGGGGAAAACGGGGAAACTGCCAGGGGAAAAAGGGCAAAACGGGGAAACTGCCAGGGGAAAACGGGGAAACTGCCAGGGGAAGACGGGGAAACTGCCAGGGGAAGACGGGGAAACTGCCAGGGGAAAACGGGGAATAAGGGGAAACTGCCAGGGGAAAACGGGGAATAAGGGGAAACTGCCAGGGCAAAACGGGGAAACTGCCAGGGCAAAACGGGGAAACTGCCAGGGCAAAACGGGGAATAAGGGGAAACTGCCAGGGCAAAACGGGGAAACTGCCAGGGCAAAAAGGGGAAACTGCCAGGGCAAAACGGGGAAACTGCCAGGGGAAGACGGGGAAACTGCCAGGGGAAAACGGGGAAACTGCCAGGGCAAAATGGGGAAACTGCCAGGGCACAACGGGGAATAAGGGGAAACTGCCAGGGCACAACGGGGAATAAGGGGAAACTGCCAGGGCAAAACGGGGAAACTGCCAGGGCAAAACGGGGAATAAGGGGAAACTGCCAGGGCAAAACGGGGAATAAGGGGAAACTGCCAGGGCAAAACGGGGAAACTGCCAGGGGAAGACGGGGAAACTGCCAGGGGAAAACGGGGAAACTGCCAGGGCAAAATGGGGAAACTGCCAGGGCACAACGGGGAATAAGGGGAAACTGCCAGGGCACAACGGGGAATAAGGGGAAACTGCCAGGGCAAAACGGGGAAACTGCCAGGGCAAAACGGGGAATAAGGGGAAACTGCCAGGGCAAAACGGGGAATAAGGGGAAACTGCCAGGGCAAAACGGGGAATAAGGGGAAACTGCCAGGGCAAAACGGGGAAACTGCCAGGGCAAAACGGGGAAACTGCCAGGGCAAAACGGGGAAACTGCCAGGGCAAAAAGGGGAAACTGCCAGGGCAAAATGGGGAACTGCCAGGGCAAAAAGGGGAACCTGCCAGGGCAAAAAGGGGAACTGCCAGGGGAAAAAGGGGAAGCTGCCAGGGGAAAAAGGGGAACTGCCAGGGGAAAAAGGGGAACTGCCAGGGGAAAATGGGGAAACTGCCAGGGCAAAACGGGGAAAATGCCAGGGGAAAACGGGGAAACTGCCAGGGGAAAAAGGGCAAAACGGGGAAACTGCCAGGGGAAAACGGGGAAACTGCCAGGGGAAAACGGGGAAACTGCCAGGGGAAAACGGGGAAACTGCCAGGGGAAAACGGGGAAACTGCCAGGGGAAAACGGGGAAACTGCCAGGGGAAAACGGGGAATAAGGGGAAACTGCCAGGGCAAAACGGGGAATAAGGGGAAACTGCCAGGGCAAAACGGGGAATAAGGGGAAACTGCCAGGGCAAAACGGGGAAACTGCCAGGGCAAAACGGGGAAACTGCCAGGGCAAAACGGGGAATAAGGGGAAACTGCCAGGGCAAAACGGGGAATACGGGGAAACTGCCAGGGCAAAACGGGGAAACTGCCAGGGCAAAACGGGGAAACTGCCAGGGCAAAACGGGGAAACTGCCAGGGGAAAAAGGGGAACTGCCAGGGGAAAAAGGGGAACCTGCCAGGGCAAAAAGGGGAACCTGCCAGGGCAAAAAGGGGAACTGCCAGGGAAAAAGGGGAACTGCCAGGGCAAAAAGGGTACAAAGGGCAAAAAGGGGAACTGCCAGGGCAAAACGGGGAACTGCCAGGGCAAAACGGGAAACTGCCAGGGCAAAACGGGAAACTGCCAGGGCAAAACGGGGAAACTGCCAGGGCAAAACGGGGAACCTGCCAGGGCAAAAAGGGGAACTGCCAGAGCAAAAAGGGCACAAAGGGCAAAAAGGGGAACTGCCAGGGCAAAACGGGGAACTGCCAGGGCAAAACAAGAAACTTCCAGGGCAAAACGGGAAACTGCCAGGGCAAAACGGGGAAACTGCCAGGGCAAAACGGGGAAACTGCCAGGGCAAAACGGGGAAACTGCCAGGGCAAAACGGGGAACTGCCAGGGCAAAAAGGGCACAAAGGGCAAAAAGGGGAACTGCCAGGGCAAAACGGGGAACTGCCAGGGCAAAACGGGGAACTGCCAGGGCAAAACGGGGTAACTGCCAGGGCAAAAAAGGGGAAACTGCCAGGGCAAAAAGGGGAACTGCCAGGGCAAAAAGGGGAACAAGGGGAAACTGCCAGGGGAACAAGGGGAAACTGCCAGTGCAACAAGGGGAAACTGCCAGGGCAACAAGGGGAAACTGCCAGGGCAACAAGTGGAAACTGCCAGCCAAAAAGGGGAACTGCCAGGGGAAAAAGGGGAAACTGCCAGGGCAAAACGGGGAAACTGCCAGGGCAAAACGGGGAAACTGCCAGGGGAAAAAGGGGAAAACGGGGAAACTGCCAGGGCAAAACGGGGAAACTGCCAGGGCAAAACGGGGAAACTGCCAGGGCAAAACGGGGAATAAGGGGAAACTGCCAGGGCAAAACGGGGAATAAGGGGAAACTGCCAGGGCACAACGGGGAATAAGGGGAAACTGCCAGGGCAAAACGAGGAAACTGCCAGGGCAAAACGGGGAAACTGCCAGGGCAAAACGGGGAAACTGCCAGGGCAAAAAGGGGAACTGCCAGGGGAAAAAGGGGAAACTGCCAGGGCAAAACGGGGAAACTGCCAGGGCAAAACGGGGAATAAGGGGAAACTGCCAGGGCAAAACGGGGAAACTGCCAGGGCAAAACGGGGAAACTGCCAGGGCAAAAAGGGGAACCTGCCAGGGCAAAAAGGGGAACCTGCCAGGGGAAAAAGGGGAACTGCCAGGGGAAAAAGGGGAACTGCCAGGGGAAAAAGGGGAAACTGCCAGGGCAACAAGTGGAAACTGCCAGCCAAAAAGGGGAACTGCCAGGGGAAAAAGGGGAAACTGCCAGGGCAAAACGGGGAAACTGCCAGGGCAAAACGGGGAAACTGCCAGGGGAAAAAGGGGAAAACGGGGAAACTGCCAGGGCAAAACGGGGAAACTGCCAGGGCAAAACGGGGAAACTGCCAGGGCAAAACGGGGAATAAGGGGAAACTGCCAGGGCAAAACGGGGAATAAGGGGAAACTGCCAGGGCACAACGGGGAATAAGGGGAAACTGCCAGGGCAAAACGAGGAAACTGCCAGGGCAAAACGGGGAAACTGCCAGGGCAAAACGGGGAAACTGCCAGGGCAAAAAGGGGAACTGCCAGGGGAAAAAGGGGAAACTGCCAGGGCAAAACGGGGAAACTGCCAGGGCAAAACGGGGAATAAGGGGAAACTGCCAGGGCAAAACGGGGAAACTGCCAGGGCAAAACGGGGAAACTGCCAGGGCAAAAAGGGGAACCTGCCAGGGCAAAAAGGGGAACCTGCCAGGGGAAAAAGGGGAACTGCCAGGGGAAAAAGGGGAACTGCCAGGGGAAAAAGGGGAAACTGCCAGGGGAAAAAGGGGAAACTGCCAGGGCAAAACGGGGAAACTGCCAGGGGAAAACGGGGAAACTGCCAGGGGAACACGGGGAAACTGCCAGGGGAACGAGGGGAAACTGCCAGGGGAACGAGGGGAAACTGCCAGGGGAACGAGGGGAAACTGCCAGGGGAACGAGGGGAACGAGGGGAAACTGCCAGGGCAACGAGGGGAACCTGCCAGGGCAACAAGGGGAACCTGCCAGGGCAACAAGGGGAACCTGACAGGGCAACAAGGGGAACCTGACAGGGCAACAAGGGGAACAAGGGGAAACTGCCAGGGCAACAAGGGGAAACTGCCAGGGCAACAAGGGGAAACTGCCAGGGCAACAAGGGGAAACTGCCAGGGCAAAACGGGGAAACTGCCAGGGCAAAACGGGGAAACTGCCAGGGCAAAACGGGGAAACTGCCAGGGCAAAACGGGGAAACTGCCAGGGCAAAACGGGGAAACTGCCAGGGCAAAACGGGGAAACTGCCAGGGCAAAACGGGGAAACTGCCAGGGCAAAACGGGGAACTGCCAGGGCAAAAAGGGGAACAAGGGGAAACTGCCAGGGGAACAAGGGGAAACTGCCAGTACAACAAGGGGAAACTGCCAGGGCAACAAGGGGAAACTGCCAGGGCAACAAGGGGAAACTGCCAGGGCAAAAAGGGGAACTGCCAGGGCAAAACGGGGAAACTGCCAGGGCAAAACGGGGAAACTGCCAGGGCAAAAAGGGGAACTGCCAGGGCAACAAGGGGAAACTGCCAGGGCAACAAGGGGAAACTGCCAGGGCAACAAGGGGAAACTGCCAGGGGAAAACGGGGAAACTGCCAGGGGAAAACGGGGAAACTGCCAGGGGAAGACGGGGAAACTGCCAGGGGAAAACGGGGAAACTGCCAGGGGAAAACGGGGAAACTGCCAGGGCAAAACGGGGAATAAGGGGAAACTGCCAGGGCAAAACGGGGAAACTGCCAGGGCAAAACGGGGAAACTGCCAGGGCAAAACGGGGAATAAGGGGAAACTGCCAGGGCAAAACGGGGAATAAGGGGAAACTGCCAGGGCAAAACGGGGAAACTGCCAGGGCAAAACGGGGAAACTGTCCGGGCAAAAAGGGGAAACTGCCAGGGCAAAAAGGGGAAACTGCCAGGGCAAAAAGGGGAAACTGCCAGGGCAAAAAGGGGAAACTGCCAGGGGAAAAAGGGGAACTGCCAGGGGAAAAAGGGGAAACTGCCAGGGCAAAACGGGGAAACTGCCAGGGCAAAACAGGGGAAATGCCAGGGGAAAACGGGGAAACTGCCAGGGGAAAACGGGGAAAACGGGGAAACTGCCAGGGGAAAACGGGGAAACTGCCAGGGGAAGACGGGGAAACTGCCAGGGGAAAACGGGGAAACTGCCAGGGGAAAACGGGGAAACTGCCAGGGGAAAACGGGGAAACTGCCAGGGCACAACGGGGAAACTGCCAGGGCACAACGGGGAATAAGGGGAAACTGCCAGGGCAAAACGGGGAATAAGGGGAAACTGCCAGGGCAAAACGGGGAATAAGGGGAAACTGCCAGGGCAAAAAGGGGAACTGCCAGGGCAAAACGGGGAAACTGCCAGGGCAAAACGGGGAAACTGCCAGGGCAAAACGGGGCAACTGCCAGGGGAAAACGGGGAAACTGCCAGGGCAAAAAGGGGAAACTGCCAGGGCAAAAAGGGGAACTGCCAGGGCAAAAAGGGGAACTGCCAGGGCAAAAAGGGGTACCTGCCAGGGCAAAAAGGGGAACTGCCAGGGGAAAAAGGGGAAACTGCCAGGGCAAAAAGGGGAACTGCCAGGGGAAAAAGGGGAACTGCCTGGGGAAAATGGGGAAACTGCCAGGGCAAAACGGGGAAACTGCCAGGGCAAAACGGGGAAAATGCCAGGGGAAAAAGGGGAAACTGCCAGGGGAAGACGGGGAAACTGCCAGGGCAAAACGGGGAAACTGCCAGGGCAAAACGGGGAAACTGCCAGGGCAAAACGGGGAATAAGGGGTAACTGCCAGGGGAAAACGGGGAAACTGCCAGGGCAAAACGGGGAAACTGCCAGGGCAAAACGGGGAATAAGGGGAAACTGCCAGGGCAAAACGGGGAATAAGGGGAAACTGCCAGGGCAAAACGGGGAATAAGGGGAAACTGCCAGGGCAAAACGGGGAAACTGCCAGGGCAAAACGGGGAAACTGCCAGGGCAAAACGGGGAAACTGCCAGGGGAAAAAGGGGAACTGCCAGGGCAAAAAGGGGAACTGCCAGGGAAAAAGGGGAACTGCCAGGGAAAAAAGGGTACAAAGGGCAAAAAGGGGAACTGCCAGGGCAAAAAGGGGAACTGCCAGGGAAAAAGGGGAACTGCCAGGGAAAAAAGGGTACAAAGGGCAAAAAGGGGAACTGCCAGGGCAAAACGGGGAACTGCCAGGGCAAAACGGGGAACTGCCAGGGCAAAACGGGGAAACTGCCAGGGGAAAAAGGGGAACTGCCAGGGCAAAAAGGGGAACTGCCAGGGAAAAAGGGGAACTGCCAGGGAAAAAAGGGTACAAAGGGCAAAAAGGGGAACTGCCAGGGCAAAACGGGGAACTGCCAGGGCAAAACGGGGAACTGCCAGGGCAAAACGGGAAACTGCCAGGGCAAAACGGGAAACTGCCAGGGCAAAACGGGGAAACTGCCAGGGCAAAACGGGGAAACTGCCAGGGCAAAACGGGGAACTGCCAGGGCAAAAAGGGCACAAAGGTCAAAAAGGGGAACTGCCAGGGCAAAACGGGGAACTGCCAGGGCAAAACGGGGAACTGCCAGGGCAAAACGGGGAAACTGCCAGGGGAAAAAGGGGAACTGCCAGGGCAAAAAGGGGAACTGCCAGGGAAAAAGGGGAACTGCCAGGGAAAAAAGGGTACAAAGGGCAAAAAGGGGAACTGCCAGGGCAAAACGGGGAACTGCCAGGGCAAAACGGGGAACTGCCAGGGCAAAACGGGGAACTGCCAGGGCAAAAAGGGCACAAAGGTCAAAAAGGGGAACTGCCAGGGCAAAACGGGGAACTGCCAGGGCAAAACGGGGAACTGCCAGGGCAAAACGGGAAACTGCCAGGGCAAAACGGGAAACTGCCAGGGCAAAACGGGGAAACTGCCAGGGCAAAACGGGGAACCTGCCAGGGCAAAAAGGGGAACTGCCAGAGCAAAAAGGGCACAAAGGGCAAAAAGGGGAACTGCCAGGGCAAAACGGGGAACTGCCAGGGCAAAACAAGAAACTTCCAGGGCAAAACGGGAAACTGCCAGGGCAAAATGGGGAAACTGCCAGGGCAAAACGGGGAACTGCCAGGGCAAAAAGGGTACAAAGGGCAAAAAGGGGAACTGCCAGGGCAAAAAGGGGAACTGCCAGGGAAAAACGGGGAAACTGCCAGGGGAAAAAGGGGAACTGCCAGGGCAAAAAGGGGAACTGCCAGGGAAAAAGGGGAACTGCCAGGGAAAAAAGGGTACAAAGGGCAAAAAGGGGAACTGCCAGGGCAAAACGGGGAACTGCCAGGGCAAAACGGGGAACTGCCAGGGCAAAACGGGAAACTGCCAGGGCAAAACGGGAAACTGCCAGGGCAAAACGGGGAAACTGCCAGGGCAAAACGGGGAACTGCCAGGGCAAAAAGGGCACAAAGGTCAAAAAGGGGAACTGCCAGGGCAAAACGGGGAACTGCCAGGGCAAAACGGGGAACTGCCAGGGCAAAACGGGAAACTGCCAGGGCAAAACGGGAAACTGCCAGGGCAAAACGGGGAACCTGCCAGGGCAAAACGGGGAACCTGCCAGGGCAAAAAGGGGAACTGCCAGAGCAAAAAGGGCACAAAGGGCAAAAAGGGGAACTGCCAGGGCAAAACGGGGAACTGCCAGGGCAAAACAAGAAACTTCCAGGGCAAAACGGGAAACTGCCAGGGCAAAACGGGGAAACTGCCAGGGCAAAATGGGGAAACTGCCAGGGCAAAACGGGGAACTGCCAGGGCAAAAAGGGCACAAAGGGCAAAAAGGGGAACTGCCAGGGCAAAACGGGGAACTGCCAGGGCAAAACGGGAAACTGCCAGGGCAAAACGGGAAACTGCCAGGGCAAAACGGGAAACTGCCAGGGCAAAACGGGGAACCTGCCAGGGCAAAACGGGGAACTGCCAGGGCAAAAAGGGCACAAAGGGCAAAAAGGGGAACTGCCAGGGCAAAACGGGGAACTGCCAGGGCAAAACGGGAAACTGCCAGGGCAAAACGGGGAAACTGCCAGGGGAAAACGGGGAAACTGCCAGGGGAAAACGGGGAAACTGCCAGGGCAAAAAGGGGAACTGCCAGGGGAAAAAGGGGAACAAGGGGAAACTGCCAGGGGAACAAGGGGAAACTGCCAGTACAACAAGGGGAAACTGCCAGGGCAACAAAGGGAAACTGCCAGGGCAACAAGAGGAAACTGCCAGGGCAAAAAGGGGAACTGCCAGGGCAAAAAGGGGAAACTGCCAGGGCAAAACGGGGAAACTGCCAGGGCAAAACGGGGAAACTGCCAGGGCAAAAAGGGGAACTGCCAGGGGAAAAATGGGAACAAGGGGAAACTGCCAGGGGAACAAGGGGAAACTGCCAGGGCAACAAGGGGAAACTGCCAGGGCAACAAGTGGAAACTGCCAGGGCAAAAAGGGGAACTGCCAGGGGAAAAAGGGGAAACTGCCAGGGCAAAACGGGGAAACTGCCAGGGCAAAACGGGGAAACTGCCAGGGGAAAAAGGGGAAAACGGGGAAACTGCCAGGGCAAAACGGGGAAACTGCCAGGGCAAAACGGGGAATAAGGGGAATCTGCCAGGGCAAAACGGGGAATAAGGGGAATCTGCCAGGGCAAAACGGGGTAACTGCCAGGGCAAAACGGGGAAACTGCCAGGGCAAAACGGGGAAACTGCCAGGGCAAAACGGGGAAACTGCCAGGGCAAAACGGGGAAACTGCCAGGGCAAAACGGGGAAACTGCCAGGGCAAAACGGGGAAACTGCCAGGGGAAAACGGGGAAACTGCCAGGGCAAAACGGGGAAACTGCCAGGGCAAAACGGGGAAACTGCCAGGGCAAAACGGGGAAACTGCCAGGGCAAAACGGGGAAACTGCCAGGGCAAAACGGGGAAACTGCCAGGGCAAAACGGGGAAACTGCCAGGGCAAAACGGGGAAACTGCCAGGGCAAAACGGGGAATAAGGGGAAACTGCCAGGGCACAACGGGGAATAAGGGGAAACTGCCAGGGCAAAACGGGGAAACTGCCAGGGCAAAACGGGGAAACTGCCAGGGCAAAACGGGGAATAAGGGGAAACTGCCAGGGCAAAACGGGGAAACTGCCAGGGCAAAACGGGGAATAAGGGGAAACTGCCAGGGCAAAACGGGGAATAAGGGGAAACTGCCAGGGCAAAACGGGGAATAAGGGGAAACTGCCAGGGCAAAACGGGGAAACTGCCAGGGCAAAACGGGGAAACTGCCAGGGCAAAACGGGGAAACTGCCAGGGTAAAACGGGGAAACTGCCAGGGGAAAAAGGGGAACTGCCAGGGGAAAAAGGGGAAACTGCCAGGGCAAAACGGGGAAACTGCCAGGGGAAAACGGGGAAACTGCCAGGGGAAGACGGGGAAACTGCCAGGGGAAGACGGGGAAACTGCCAGGGCAAAACGGGGAAACTGCCAGGGCAAAACGGGGAATAAGGGGAAACTGCCAGGGCAAAACGGGGAAACTGCCAGGGCAAAACGGGGAAACTGCCAGGGCAAAACGGGGAAACTGCCAGGGCAAAACGGGGAAACTGTCCGGGCAAAACGGGGAAACTGTCCGGGCAAAAAGGGGAAACTGCCAGGGGAAAAAGGGGAACTGCCAGGGCAAAAAGGGGAACCTGCCAGGGCAAAAAGGGGAACCTGCCAGGGCAAAAAGGGGAAACTGCCAGGGCAAAAAGGGGAACTGCCAGGGCAAAAAGGGGAACTGCCAGGGGAAAAAGGGGAAACTGCCAGGGCAAAACGGGGAAACTGCCAGGGCAAAACGGGGAAACTGCCAGGGCAAAACGGGGAATAAGGGGAAACTGCCATGGCAAAACGGGGAATAAGGGGAAACTGCCAGGGCAAAACGTGGAAACTGCCAGGGCAAAACGGGGAAACTGCCAGGGCAAAACGGGGAAACTGCCAGGGCAAAACGGGGAAACTGCCAGGGCAAAAAGGGGAACTGCCAGGGCAAAAAGGGGAAACTGCCAGGGCAAAAAGGGGAACTGCCAGGGGAAAAAGGGGAAACTGCCAGGGCAAAAAGGGGAACTGCCAGGGCAAAAAGGGGAACTGCCAGGGGAAAATGGGGAAACTGCCAGGGCAAAACGGGGAAACTGCCAGGGCAAAACGGGGAATCTGCCAGGGCAAAACGGGGAAACTGCCAGGGCAAAACGGGGAAACTGCCAGGGGAAAAAGGGGAAAACAAGGAAACTGCCAGGGGAAAACGGGGAAACTGCCAGGGCAAAACGGGGAATAAGGGGAAACTGCCAGGGCAAAACGGGGAAACTGCCAGGGCAAAACGGGGAATAAGGGGAAACTGCCAGGGCAAAACGGGGAAACTGCCAGGGCAAAACGGGGAAACTGCCAGGGCAAAACGGGGAAACTGCCAGGGCAAAACGGGGAAACTGCCAGGGCAAAACGGGGAATAAGGGGAAACTGCCAGGGCAAAACAAGAAACTTCCAGGGCAAAACGGGGAAACTGCCAGGGCAAAACGGGGAATAAGGGGAAACTGCCAGGGCAAAACGGGGAAACTGCCAGGGCAAAACGGGGAAACTGCCAGGGGAAAACGGGGAAACTGCCAGGGGAAAAAGGGGAAAAAGGGGAACAAGGGGAACAAGGGGAACAAGGGGAACAAGGGGAACAAGGGGAACAAGGGGAACAAGGGGAACAAGGGGAACAAGGGGAACAAGGGGAACAAGGGGAACAAGGGGAAACTGCCAAGGCAAAACGTGGAAACTGCCAGGGCAAAACGGGGAAACTGCCAGGGCAAAACGGGGAAACTGCCAGGGGAAAAAGGGGAAAACGGGGAAACTGCCAGGGGAAAACGGGGAAACTGCCAGGGGAAAAAGGGGAAACTGCCAGGGGAAAATGGGGAAACTGCCAGGGCAAAACGGGGAATAAGGGGAAACTGCCAGGGCAAAACGGGGAATAAGGGGAAACTGCCAGGGCAAAACGGGGAAACTGCCAGGGCAAAACGGGGAAACTGCCAGGGCAAAACGGGGAATAAGGGGAAACTGCCAGGGCAAAACGGGGAAACTACCAGGGCAAAACGGGGAAACTGCCAGGGCAAAACGGGGAAACTGCCAGGGGAAAAAGGGGAACTGCCAGGGGAAAAAGGGGAAACTGCCAGGGCAAAAAGGGGAACCTGCTAGGGCAAAAAGGGGAACCTGCCAGGGCAAAAAGGGGAACTGCCAGGGAAAAAGGGGAACTGCCAGGGCAAAAAGGGGAACTGCCAGAGCAAAAAGGGCACAAAGGGCAAAAAGGGGAACTGCCAGGGCAAAACGGGGAACTGCCAGGGCAAAACAAGAAACTGCCAGGGCAAAACGGGAAACTGCCAGGGCAAAACGGGAAACTGCCAGGGCAAAACGGGGAAACTGCCAGGGCAAAACGGGGAAACTGCCAGGGGAAAACGGGGAAACTGCCAGGGGAAAACGGGGAAACTGCCAGGGGAAAACGGGGAAACTGCCAGGGGAAAACGGGGAACCTGCCAGGGCAAAACGGGGAAACTGCCAGGGCAAAACGGGGAAACTGCCAGGGCAAAAAGGGGAAACTGCCAGGGGAAAACGGGGAAACTGCCAGGGCAAAACGGGGAACTGCCAGGGCAAAACGGGGAATAAGGGGAAACTGCCAGGGCAAAACGGGAAACTTCCAGGGCAAAACGGGAAACTGCCAGGGCAAAACGGAGAAACTGCCAGGGCAAAACGGGGAAACTGCCAGGGCAAAACGGGGAAACTGCCAGGGGAAAACGGGGAAACTGCCAGGGCAATAAGGGCACAAAGGGCAAAAGGGGGAACAGCCAGGGCAAAACGGGGATCTGCCAGGGCAAAACGGGGAACTGCCAGGGCAAAACGGGGAAACTGCCAGGGCAAAACGGGGAAACTGCCAGGGCAAAACGGGGAAACTGCCAGGGGAAAAAGGGGAAAAAGGGGAAAAAGGGGAAAAAGGGGAAAAAGGGGAAAAAGGGGAAAAAGGGGAAAAAGGGGAAAAAGGGGAAAAAGGGGAAAAAGGGGAAAGAGGGGAAAAAGGGGAAAAAGGGGAAAAAAGGGGAACTGCCAGGGGAAAAAGGGGAACTGCCAGGGGAAAAAGGGGAACCTGCCAGGGCAAAAAGGGGAACTGCCAGGGCAAAACGGGGAACTGCCAGGGCAAAACGGGGAACTGCCAGGGCAAAACAAGGAACTGCCAGGGCAAAACGGGAAACTGCCAGGGCAAAACGGGGAAACTGCCAGGGCAAAACGGGGAAACTGCCAGGGGAAAAAGGGGAAAACGGGGAAACTGCTAGGGGAAAAAGGGGAAAACGGGGAAACTGCCAAGGCAAAACGGGGAAACTGCCAGGGCAAAACAGGGAAACTGCCAGGGGAAAACGGGGAAACTGCCAGGGGAAAAAGGGGAAAACGGGGAAACTGCCAGGGCAAAACGGGGAAACTGCCAGGGCAAAACGGGGAAACTGCCAGGGCAAAACGGGGAAACTGCCAGGGCAAAACGGGGAAACTGCCAGGGCAAAACGGGGAAACTGCCAGTGCAAAACGGGGAAACTGCCAGGGGAAAAAGGGGAACTGCCAGGGAAAAAAGGGGAACTGCCAGGGAAAAAAGGGGAACTGCCAGGGAAAAAAGGGCAAAAAGGGCAAAAAGTGGAACAGCCAGGGCAAAACGGGGAAACTGCCAGGGCAAAACGGGGAAACTGCCAGGGCAAAACGGGGAAACTGCCAGGGGAAAAAGGGGAAAACGGGGAAACTGCCAGGGGAAAACGGGGAAACTGCCAGGAGAAGACGGGGAAACTGCCAGGGGAACACGGGGAAACTGCCAGGGGAACACGGGGAAACTGCCAGGGGAAAAAGGGGAAAACGGGGAAACTGCCAGGGGAAAAAGGGGAAAAGTGCCAGGGCAAAACGGGGAAACTGCCAGGGGAAAAAGGGGAAAACGGGGAAACTGCCAGGGCAAAACGGGGAAACGGCCAGGGCAAAACGGGGAAACGGCCAGGGCAAAACGGGGAAACGGCCAGGGCAAAACGGGGAAACGGCCAGGGCAAAACGGGGAAACGGCCAGGGCAAAAAGGGGAAAACGGGGAAACTGCCAGGGGAACACGGGGAAACTGCCAGGGGAACACGGGGAAACTGCCAGGGGAACACGGGGAACGAGGGGAAACTGCCAGGTGTACGAGGGGAAACTGCCAGGGGAACGAGGGGAAACTGCCAGGGGAACAAGGGGAACGAGGGGAACCTGCCAGGGGAACAAGGGGAACGAGGGGAACCTGCCAGGGGAACAAGGGGAACGAGGGGAAACTGCCAGGGCAACGAGGGGAACCTGCCAGGGCAACAAGGGGAACCTGCCAGGGCAATAAGGGGAACCTGCCAGGGCAACAAGGGGAACCTGTCAGGGCAACAAGGGGAACAAGGGGAAACTGCCAGGGCAAAACGGGGAAACTGCCAGGGCAAAACGGGGAAACTGCCAGGGCAAAACGGGGAAACTGCCAGGGCAAAACGGGGAAACTGCCAGGGCAAAACGGGGAAACTGCCAGGGGAACGAGGGGAAACTGCCAGGGGAACGAGGGGAAACTGCCAGGGCAAAACGGGGAATAAGGGGAAACTGCCAGGGCAAAAAGGGGAAACTGCCAGGGGAAAAAGGGGAAACTGCCAGGGGAAAAAGGGGAACTGCCAGGGGAAAACGGGGAAACTGCCAGGGGAACACGGGGAAACTGCCAGGGGAACACGGGGAAACTGCCAGGGGAACGAGGGGAAACTGCCAGGGGAACGAGGGGAACGAGGGGAAACTGCCAGGGCAACGAGGGGAACCTGCCAGGGCAACAAGGGGAACAAGGGGAAACTGCCAGGGCAACAAGGGGAACAAGGGGAAACTGCCAGGGCAACAAGGGGAAACTGCCAGGGCAAAAAGGGGACACTGCCAGGGCAAAAAGGGGACACTGCCAGGGGAAAAAGGGGAAACTGCCAGGGCAAAACGGGGAACCTGCCAGGGCAAATCGGGGAAAATGCCAGGGGAAAACGGGGAAACTGCCAGGGGAACAAGGGGAAACTGCCAGGGGAACACGGGGAAACTGCCAGGGGAACGAGGGGAAACTGCCAGGGGAACGAGGGGAAACTGCCAGGGGAACGAGGGGAAACTGCCAGGGGAACGAGGGGAACGAGGGGAAACTGCCAGGGGAACAAGGGGAACGAGGGGAAACTGCCAGGGCAACGAGGGGAACCTGCCAGGGCAACAAGGGGAACCTGCCAGGGCAACAAGGGGAACAAGGGGAAACTGCCAGGGCAACAAGGGGAAACTGCCAGGGCAAAAAGGGGACACTGCCAGGGCAAAACGGGGAAACTGCCAGGGCAAAACGGGGAAACTGCCAGGGCAAAACAAGGAAACTGCCAGGGCAAAACGGGGAAACTGCCAGGGCAAAACGGGGAAACTGCCAGGGCAAAACGGGGAAACTGCCAGGGCAAAACGGGGAAACTGCCAGGGCAAAACGGGGAAAACGGGGAAACTGCCAGGGGAAAACGGGGAAACTGCCAGGGGAAAACGGGGAATAAGGGGAAACTGCCAGGGCAAAACGGGGAATACGGGGAATCTGCCAGGGCAAAACGGGGAATACGGGGAAACTGCCAGGGCAAAACGGGGAAACTGCCAGGGCAAAACGGGGTAACTGCCAGGGCAAAACGGGGTAACTGCCAGGGCAAAACGGGGAAACTGCCAGGGCAAAACGGGGAAACTGCCAGGGCAAAACGGGGAAACTGCCAGGGCAAAACGGGGAAACTGCCAGGGGAAAAAGGGGAACAAGGGGAAACTGCCAGGGGAACAAGGGGAAACTGCCAGGGGAACACGGGGAAACTGCCAGGGGAACAAGGGGAACGAGGGGAAACTGCCAGGTGTACGAGGGGAAACTGCCAGGGGAACGAGGGGAAACTGCCAGGGGAACAAGGGGAACGAGGGGAAACTGCCAGGGGAACAAGGGGAACGAGGGGAACCTGCCAGGGGAACAAGGGGAACGAGGGGAAACTGCCAGGGCAACGAGGGGAACCTGCCAGGGCAACAAGGGGAACCTGCCAGGGCAACAAGGGGAACCTGCCAGGGCAACAAGGGGAACCTGCCAGGGCAACAAGGGGAACCTGCCAGGGCAACAAGGGGAACAAGGGGAAACTGCCAGGGCAAAACGGGGAAACTGCCAGGGCAAAACGGGGAAACTGCCAGGGCAAAACGGGGAAACTGCCAGGGCAAAACGGGGAAACTGCCAGGGCAAAACGGGGAAACTGCCAGGGCAAAACGGGGAAACTGCCAGGGGAACACGGGGAAACTGCCAGGGGAACGAGGGGAAACTGCCGGGCAAAACGGGGAATAAGGGGAAACTGCCAGGGCAAAAAGGGGAAACTGCCAGGGGAAAAAGGGGAAACTGCCAGGGGAAAAAGGGGAACTGCCAGGGGAAAACGGGGAAACTGCCAGGGGAACACGGGGAAACTGCCAGGGGAACACGGGGAAACTGCCAGGGGAAAACGGGGAAACTGCCAGGGCAAAACGGGGAAACTGCCAGGGCAAAACGGGGAAACTGCCAGGGCAAAACGGGGAAACTGCCAGGGCAAAACAAGGAAACTGCCAGGGCAAAACGGGGAAACTGCCAGGGCAAAACGGGGAAACTGCCAGGGCAAAACGGGGAAACTGCCAGGGCAAAACGGGGAAAACGGGGAAACTGCCAGGGGAAAACGGGGAAACTGCCAGGGCAAAACGGGGAATACGGGGAAACTGCCAGGGCAAAACGGGGAATACGGGGAAACTGCCAGGGCAAAACGGGGAATACGGGGAAACTGCCAGGGCAAAACGGGGAAACTGCCAGGGCAAAACGGGGTAACTGCCAGGGCAAAACGGGGTAACTGCCAGGGCAAAACGGGGAAACTGCCAGGGCAAAACGGGGAAACTGCCAGGGCAAAACGGGGAAACTGCCAGGGGAAAAAGGGGAACAAGGGTAAACTGCCAGGGCAACAAGGGGAAACTGCCAGGGCAACAAGGGGAAACTGCCAGGGCAACAAGGGGAAACTGCCAGGGCAACAAGGGGAAACTGCCAGGGCAACAAGGGAAACTGCCAGGGGAAAAAGGGGAAACTGCCAGGGCAAAACGGGGTAACTGCCAGGGCAAAACGGGGAAACTGCCAGGGCAAAACGGGGAAACTGCCAGGGCAAAACGGGGAAACTGCCAGGGCAAAACGGGGAAACTGCCAGGGCAAAACGGGGAAACTGCCAGGGCAAAACGGGGAAACTGCCAGGGCAAAAAGGGGAACTGCCAGGGGAAAACGGGGAAACTGCCAGGGCAAAACGGGGAACTGCCAGGGGAAAAAAAGGAAACTGCCAGGGGAAAACGGGGAAACTGCCAGGGGAAAACGGGGAAACTGCCAGGGGAAAACGGGGAAACTGCCAGGGGTAAACGGGGAAACTGCCAGGGCAAAACGGGGAAACTGCCAGGGCAAAACGGGGAAACTGCCAGGGCACAACGGGGAATAAGGGGAAACTGCCAGGGCAAAACGGGGCAACTGCCAGGGCAAAACGGGGAAACTGCCAGGGCAAAACGGGGAAACTGCCAGGGCAAAACGGGGAATAAGGGGAAACTGCCAGGGCAAAACGGGGAATAAGGAGAAACTGCCAGGGCAAAACGGGGAATAAGGAGAAACTGCCAGGGCAAAACGGGGAAACTGCCAGGGCAAAACGGGGAAACTGCCAGGGCAAAAAGGGGAAACTGCCAGGGCAAAAAGGGGAACTGCCAGGGGAAAAAGGGGAAACTGCCAGGGCAAAACGGGGAAACTGCCAGGGGAAGACGGGGAAACTGCTAGGGGAAGACGGGGAAACTGCCAGGGGAAGACGGGGAAACTGCCAGGGGAAGACGGGGAAACTGCCAGGGGAAGACGGGGAAACTGCCAGGGGAAGACGGGGAAACTGCCAGGGGAAGACGGGGAAACTGCCAGGGGAAAACGGGGAATAAGGGGAAACTGCCAGGGCAAAACGGGGAAACTGCCAGGGCAAAACGGGGAAACTGCCAGGGCAAAACGGGGAAACTGCCAGGGCAAAAAGGGGAACTGCCAGGGCAAAAAGGGGAAACTGCCAGGGCAAAACGGGGAAACTGCCAGGGCAAAACGGGGAAACTGCCAGGGCAAAACATGGAACCTGCCAGGGCAAAAAGGGGAACTGCCAGGGGAAAAAGGGGAAACTGCCAGGGCAAAAAGGGGAACTGCCAGGGGAAAAAGGGGAAACTGCCAGGGAAAAACGGGGAAACTGCCAGGGGAAAAAGGGGAAACTGCCAGGGGAAAAAGGGGAAACTGCCAGGGGAAAAAGGGGAAACTGCCAGGGAAAAACGGGGAAACTGCCAGGGGAAAAAGGGGAACTGCCAGGGCAAAAAGGCGAAACTGCCAGGGCAAAACGGGGAAACTGCCAGGGCAAAACGGGGAAACTGCCAGGGCAAAAAGGGGAACTGCCAGGGGAAAAAAAGGAAACTGCCAGGGCAAAACGGGGAAACTGCCAGGGCAAAACGGGGAAACTGCCAGGGCAAAACGGGGAAACTGCCAGGGGAAAACGGGGAAACTGCCAGGGGAAAACGGGGAAACTGCCAGGGGTAAACGGGGAAACTGCCAGGGCAAAACGGGGAAACTGCCAGGGCAAAACGGGGAAACTGCCAGGGCAAAACAGGGAAACTGCCAGGGCACAACGGGGAATAAGGGGAAACTGCCAGGGCACAACGGGGAAACTGCCAGGGCAAAACGGGGAAACTGCCAGGGCAAAACGGGGAAAACGGGGAAACTGCCAGGGCAAAACGGGGAATAAGGGGAAACTGCCAGGGCAAAACGGGGAAACTGCCAGGGCAAAACGGGGAAACTGCCAGGGCAAAACGGGGAAACTGCCAGGGGAAAACGGGGAAACTGCCAGGGGAAAACGGGGAAACTGCCAGGGGAAAACGGGGAAACTGCCAGGGGAAGACGGGGAAACTGCCAGGGGAAAACGGGGAATAAGGGGAAACTGCCAGGGCAAAACGGGGAAACTGCCAGGGCAAAACGGGGAAACTGCCAGGGCAAAACGGGGAAAACGGGGAAACTGCCAGGGCAAAACGGGGAATAAGGGGAAACTGCCAGGGCAAAACGGTGAAACTGCCAGGGCAAAACGGGGAAACTGTCCGGGCAAAAAGGGGAAACTGCCAGGGGAAAAAGGGGAACTGCCAGGGCAAAAAGGGGAACCTGCCAGGGCAAAAGGGGGAACCTGCCAGGGCAAAAAGGGGAAACTGCCAGGGCAAAAAGGGGAAACTGCCAGGGCAAAAAGGGGAACTGCCAGGGGAAAAAGGGGAAACTGCCAGGGCAAAAAGGGGAACTGCCAGGGGAAAAAGGGGAACTGCCAGGGGAAAAAGGGGAAACTGCCAGGGCAAAACGGGGAAACTGCCAGGGCAAAACGGGGAAACTGCCAGGGCAAAACGGGGAAACTGCCAGGGGAAAAAGGGGAAAACGGGGAAACTGCCAGGGGAAAACGGGGAAACTCTCCGGGCAAAAAGGGGAAACTGCCAGGGGAAAAAGGGGAACTGCCAGGGCAAAAAG
Organism: Phasianus colchicus; assembly: GCF_987193195.1. Lineage (NCBI taxonomy): Eukaryota > Metazoa > Chordata > Aves > Galliformes > Phasianidae > Phasianus > Phasianus colchicus. Next base: position 92,706,537 of record NC_143476.1, on the reverse strand, counting down.
GGGAACCTGCCAGGGCAAAAAGGGGAACTGCCAGGGGAAAAAGGGGAAACTGCCAGGGGAAAAAGGGGAAACTGCCAGGGCAAAAAGGGGAACTGCCAGGGCAAAAAGGGGAACTGCCAGGGGAAAAAGGGGAAACTGCCAGGGCAAAACGGGGAAACTGCCAGGGCAAAACGGGGAAACTGCCAGGGCAAAACGGGAAAACTGCCAGGGCAAAACGGGAAAACTGCCAGGGGAAAAAGGGGAAAACGGGGAAACTGCCACGGGAAAACGGGGAAACTGCCAGGGGAAGACGGGGAAACTGCCAGGGGAAGACGGGGAAACTGCCAGGGGAAACAGGGGAACAAGGGGAAACTGCCTGGGCAAAACGGGGAAACTGCCAGGGGAAAACGGGGAAACTGCCAGGGGAAAAAGGGGAAAACGGGGAAACTGCCAGGGGAAGACGGGGAAACTGCCAGGGGAAAACGGGGAAACTGCCAGGGGAAAACGGGGAAACTGCCAGGGCAAAATGGGGAAACTGCCAGGGCAAAACGGGGAATAAGGGGAAACTGCCAGGGCAAAACGGGGAATAAGGGGAAACTGCCAGGGCAAAACGGGGAATAAGGGGAAACTGCCAGGGCAAAACGGGGAAACTGCCAGGGCAAAACGGGGAAACTGCCAGGGCAAAACGGGGAAACTGCCAGGGCAAAACGGGGAATAAGGGGAAACTGCCAGGGCAAAACGGGGAAACTGCCAGGGCAAAACGGGGAAACTGCCAGGGCAAAACGGGGAAACTGCCAGGGGAAAAAGGGGAAACTGCCAGGGCAAAAAGGGGAACCTGCCAGGGCAAAAAGGGGAACCTGCCAGGGCAAAAAGGGGAACTGCCAGAGCAAAAAGGGCACAAAGGGCAAAAAGGGGAACTGCCAGGGCAAAACGGGGAACTGCCAGGGCAAAACAAGAAACTTCCAGGGCAAAACAAGAAACTGCCAGGGGAAAACGGGGAACCTGCCAGGGGAAAACGGGGAACTGCCAGGGGAAAAAGGGCACAAAGGGCAAAAAGGGGAACTGCCAGGGCAAAACGGGGAACTGCCAGGGCAAAACGGGGAACTGCCAGGGCAAAACGGGGAACTGCCAGGGCAAAACGGGGAAACTGCCAGGGCAAAACGGGGAAACTGCCAGGGCAAAACGGGGAAACTGCCAGGGCAAAACGGGGAATAAGGGGAAACTGCCAGGGCAAAACGGGGAATAAGGGGAAACTGCCAGGGCAAAACAAGAAACTTCCAGGGCAAAACAGGAAACTGCCAGGGCAAAACGGGGAAACTGCCAGGGCAAAACGGGGAATAAGGGGAAACTGCCAGGGCAAAACGGGGAATAAGGGGAAACTGCCAGGGCAAAACGGGGAAACTGCAAGGGCAAAACGGGGAAACTGCCAGGGCAAAACGGGGAAACTGCCAGGGGAAAAAGGGGAACTGCCAGGGGAAAAAGGGGAACCGCCAGGGCAAAAAGGGGAACCTGCCAGGGCAAAAAGGGGAACCTGCCAGGGCAAAAAGGGGAACTGCCAGGGAAAAAGGGGAACTGCCAGGGAAAAAGGGGAACTGCCAGGGCAAAAAGGGTACAAAGGGCAAAACGGGGAACTGCCAGGGCAAAACAAGAAACTGCCAGGGCAAAACGGGAAACTGCCAGGGCAAAACGGGGAAACTGCCAGGGCAAAACGGGGAAACTGCCAGGGCAAAACGGGGAAACTGCCAGGGCAAAACGGGGAACCTGCCAGGGCAAAAAGGGGAACTGCCAGAGTAAAAAGGGCACAAAGGGCAAAAAGGGGAACTGCCAGGACAAAAAAGGGAAAACGGGGAAACTGCCAGGGGAAAAAGGGGAAAACGGGGAAACGGCCAGGGCAAAACGGGGAAACGGCCAGGGCAAAACGGGGAAACGGCCAGGGCAAAACGGGGAAACGGCCAGGGGAAAAAGGGGAAAACGGGGAAACGGCCAGGGCAAAACGGGGAAACGGCCAGGGCAAAACGGGGAAACGGCCAGGGCAAAACGGGGAAACGGCCAGGGCAAAACGGGGAAACGGCCAGGGCAAAACGGGGAAACTGCCAGGGGAACGAGGGGAAACTGCCAGGGGAACGAGGGGAACCTGCCAGGGGAACAAGGGGAACGAGGGGAACCTGCCAGGGGAACAAGGGGAACGAGGGGAACCTGCCAGGGGAACAAGGGGAACCTGCCAGGGCAACAAGGGGAACCTGCCAGGGCAACAAGGGGAACCTGCCAGGGCAACAAGGGGAACCTGCCAGGGCAACAAGGGGAACCTGCCAGGGCAACAAGGGGAACCTGCCAGGGCAAAACGGGGAAACTGCCAGGGCAAAACGGGGAAACTGCCAGGGCAAAACGGGAAAACTGCCAGGGCAAAACGGGAAAACTGCCAGGGGAAAAAGGGGAAAACGGGGAAACTGCCACGGGAAAACGGGGAAACTGCCAGGGGAAAATGGGGAAACTGCCAGGGGAAGACGGGGAAACTGCCAGGGGAAACAGGGGAACAAGGGGAAACTGCCTGGGCAAAACGGGGAAACTGCCAGGGGAAAACGGGGAAACTGCCAGGGGAAAAAGGGGAAAACGGGGAAACTGCCAGGGGAAAACGGGGAAACTGCCAGGGGAAAACGGGGAAACTGCCAGGGGAAAACGGGGAAACTGCCAGGGCAAAATGGGGAAACTGCCAGGGCAAAACGGGGAAACTGCCAGGGCAAAACGGGGAAACTGCCAGGGCAAAACGGGGAATAAGGGGAAACTGCCAGGGCAAAACGGGGAATAAGGGGAAACTGCCAGGGCAAAACGGGGAATAAGGGGAAACTGCCAGGGCAAAACGGGGAAACTGCCAGGGCAAAACGGGGAAACTGCCAGGGCAAAACGGGGAAACTGCCAGGGCAAAACGGGGAATAAGGGGAAACTGCCAGGGCAAAACGGGGAAACTGCCAGGGCAAAACGGGGAAACTGCCAGGGGAAAAAGGGGAAACTGCCAGGGGAAAAAGGGGAACTGCCAGGGCAAAAAGGGGAACCTGCCAGGGCAAAAAGGGGAACCTGCCAGGGCAAAAAGGGGAACTGCCAGAGCAAAAAGGGCACAAAGGGCAAAAAGGGGAACTGCCAGGGCAAAACGGGGAACTGCCAGGGCAAAACAAGAAACTTCCAGGGCAAAACAAGAAACTGCCAGGGCAAAACGGGGAAACTGCCAGGGGAAAACGGGGAAACTGCCAGGGGAAAACGGGGAAACTGCCAGGGGAAAACGGGGAACCTGCCAGGGGAAAACGGGGAACTGCCAGGGCAAAAAGGGCACAAAGGGCAAAAAGGGGAACTGCCAGGGCAAAACGGGGAACTGCCAGGGCAAAACGGGGAAACTGCCAGGGCAAAACGGGGAATAAGGGGAAACTGCCAGGGCAAAACGGGGAATAAGGGGAAACTGCCAGGGCAAAACAAGAAACTTCCAGGGCAAAACAGGAAACTGCCAGGGCAAAACGGGGAAACTGCCAGGGCAAAACGGGGAATAAGGGGAAACTGCCAGGGCAAAACGGGGAATAAGGGGAAACTGCCAGGGCAAAACGGGGAAACTGCAAGGGCAAAACGGGGAAACTGCCAGGGCAAAACGGGGAAACTGCCAGGGGAAAAAGGGGAACTGCCAGGGGAAAAAGGGGAACCGCCAGGGGAAAAAGGGGAACCTGCCAGGGCAAAAAGGGGAACCTGCCAGGGCAAAAAGGGGAACTGCCAGGGAAAAAGGGGAACTGCCAGGGAAAAAGGGGAACTGCCAGGGAAAAAGGGGAACTGCCAGGGAAAAAAGGGTACAAAGGGCAAAACGGGGAACTGCCAGGGCAAAACAAGAAACTGCCAGGGCAAAACGGGAAACTGCCAGGGCAAAACGGGGAAACTGCCAGGGCAAAACGGGGAAACTGCCAGGGCAAAACGGGGAAACTGCCAGGGCAAAACGGGGAAACTGCCAGGGCAAAACGGGGAACCTGCCAGGGCAAAAAGGGGAACTGCCAGAGTAAAAAGGGCACAAAGGGCAAAAAGGGGAACTGCCAGGACAAAAAAGGGAAAACGGGGAAACTGCCAGGGGAAAAAGGGGAAAACGGGGAAACGGCCAGGGCAAAACGGGGAAACGGCCAGGGCAAAACGGGGAAACGGCCAGGGCAAAACGGGGAAACTGCCAGGGGAAAAAGGGGAAAACGGGGAAACGGCCAGGGCAAAACGGGGAAACGGCCAGGGCAAAACGGGGAAACGGCCAGGGCAAAACGGGGAAACGGCCAGGGCAAAACGGGGAACCTGCCAGGGGAACGAGGGGAACCTGCCAGGGGAACGAGGGGAACCTGCCAGGGGAACGAGGGGAACGAGGGGAACCTGCCAGGGGAACGAGGGGAACGAGGGGAACCTGCCAGGGGAACAAGGGGAACGAGGGGAACCTGCCAGGGGAACAAGGGGAACGAGGGGAACCTGCCAGGGCAACAAGGGGAACCTGCCAGGGCAACAAGGGGAACCTGCCAGGGCAACAAGGGGAACCTGCCAGGGCAACAAGGGGAACCTGCCAGGGCAACAAGGGGAACCTGCCAGGGCAACAAGGGGAACCTGCCAGGGCAACAAGGGGAACCTGCCAGGGCAACAAGGGGAAACTGCCAGGGCAACAAGGGGAAACTGCCAGGGCAACAAGGGGAAAACGGGGAAACTGCCAGGGCAAAACGGGGAAACTGCCAGGGCAAAACGGGGAAACTGCCAGGGCAAAACGGGGAAACTGCCAGGGCAAAACGGGGAATAAGGGGAAACTGCCAGGGCAAAATGGGGAATAAGGGGAAACTGCCAGGGCAAAACGGGGAAACTGCCAGGGCAAAACGGGGAAACTGCCAGGGCAAAACGGGGAAACTGCCAGGGCAAAACGGGGAACAAGGGGAAACTGCCAGGGGAATAAGGGGAAACTGCCAGGGCAAAACGGGGAATAAGGGGAAACTGCCAGGGCAAAACGGGGAATAAGGGGAAACTGCCAGGGCAAAACGGGGAAACTGCCAGGGCAAAACGGGGAAACTGCCAGGGCAAAACGGGGAAAAAGGGGAAAAAGGGGAAAAAGGGGAAAAAGGGGAAAAAGGGGAAAAAGGGGAAAAAGGGGAAAAAGGGGAAAAAGGGGAAAAAGGGGAAAAAGGGGAAAAAGGGGAAAAAGGGGAAACTGCCAGGGCAAAAAGGGGATACTGCCAGGGGAAAAAGGGGAACTGCCAGGGGAAAAAGGGGAACTGCCAGGGGAAAAAGGGCAAAAAGGGCAAAACGGGGAACTGCCAGGGCAAAACGGGGAAACTGCCAGGGCAAAACGGGGAAACTGCCAGGGCAAAACGGGGGAACAAGGGGAAACTGCCAGGGCAAAACGGGGAAACTGCCAGGGCAAAAAGGGGAACTGCCAGGGCAAAAAGGGGAACTGCCAGGGCAAAAAGGGGAACTGCCAGGGCAAAACGGGGAAGCTGCCAGGGCAAAACGGGGAAACTGCCAGGGCAAAACGGGGAAACTGCCAGGGGAACAAGGGGAAACTGCCAGGGCAAAACGGGGAAACTGCCAGGGCAAAACGGGGAAACTGCCAGCGCAAAACGGGGAACTGCCAGGGCAAAACGGGGAACTGCCAGGGCAAAACGGGGAAACTGCCAGGGCAAAACGGGGAAACTGCCAGGGCAAAACGGGGAAACTGCCAGGGCAAAACGGGGAAACTGCCAGGGCAAAACGGGGAAACTGCCAGGGCAAAACGGGGGAACAAGGGGAAAATGCCAGGGCAAAACGGGGAAACTGCCAGGGGAAAAAGGGGAACAAGGGGAAACTGCCAGGGCAAAACGGGGAAACTGCCAGGGGAAGACGGGGAACAAGGGGAAACTGCCAGGGCAAAAAGGGGAACAAGGGGAAACTGCCAGGGCAAAACGGGGAAACTGCCAGGGCAAAACGGGGAAACTGCCAGGGCAAAACGGGGAACTGCCAGGGCAAAAGGGGGAAACTGCCAGGGCAAAACGGGGGAACAAGGGGAAACTGCCAGGGCAAAAGGGGGAAACTGCCAGGGCAAAACGGGGAATAAGGGGAAACTGCCAGGGGAACAAGGGGAACAAGGGGAAACTGCCAGGGCAAAAAGGGGAAACTGCCAGGGCAAAAAGGGGAAACTGCCAGGGCAAAAAGGGGAAACTGCCAGGGCAAAAAGGGGAAACTGCCAGGGCAAAAAGGGGAAACTGCCAGGGCAAAACGGGGAAACTGCCAGGGGAACAAGGGGAAACTGCCAGGGCAAAACGGGGAACAAGGGGAAACTGCCAGGGCAAAACGGGGAACAAGGGGAAACTGCCAGGGGAACAAGGGGAAACTGCCAGGGGAACAAGGGGAAACTGCCAGGGGAACAAGGGGAAACTGCCAGGGGAACAAGGGGAAACTGCCAGGGCAAAAAGGGGAAACTGCCAGGGCAAAAAGGGGAAACTGCCAGGGCAAAAAGGGGAAACTGCCAGGGCAAAAAGGGGAAACTGCCAGGGCAAAAAGGGGAAACTGCCAGGGCAAAAAGGGGAAAACGGGGAAACTGCCAGGGCAAAAAGGGGAAAACGGGGAAACTGCCAGGGCAAAACGGGGAAACTGCCAGGGCAAAACGGGGAAACTGCCAGGGCAAAACGGGGAACCTGCCAGGGCAAAACGGGGAACCTGCCAGGGCAAAACGGGGAACCTGCCAGGGCAAAACGGGGAACCTGCCAGGGCAAAACGGGGAACCTGCCAGGGGAACAAGGGGAACCTGCCAGGGGAACAAGGGGAACAAGGGGAAACTGCCAGGGGAACAAGGGGAAACTGCCAGGGGAACAAGGGGAAACTGCCAGGGGAACAAGGGGAAACTGCCAGGGGAACAAGGGGAAACTGCCAGGGGAACAAGGGGAAACTGCCAGGGGAACAAGGGGAAACTGCCAGGGGAACAAGGGGAAACTGCCAGGGGAACAAGGGGAAACTGCCAGTGCAAAACGGGGAAACTGCCAGGGCAAAACGGGAAACTGCCAGGGCAAAACGGGGAAACTGCCAGGGCAAAACGGGGAATAAGGAAAAACTGCCAGGGCAAAACGGGGAATAAGGAAAAACTGCCAGGGCAAAACGGGGAATAAGGGGAAACTGCCAGGGCAAAACGGGGAAACTGCCAGGGGAATAAGGGGAACAAGGGGAACAAGGGGAACAAGGGGAACAAGGGGAACAAGGGGAACAAGGGGAACAAGGGGAACAAGGGGAACAAGGGGAACAAGGGGAAACTGCCAGGGCAAAACGGGGAATAAGGGGAAACTGCCAGGGCAAAACGGGGAAACTGCCAGGGCAAAACGGGGAAACTGCCAGGGCAAAACGGGGAACTGCCAGGGCAAAACGGGGAAACTGCCAGGGCAAAACGGGGAATAAGGGGAAACTGCCAGGGCAAAAAGGGGAACAAGGGGAAACTGCCAGGGCAAAAAGGGGAACAAGGGGAAACTGCCAGGGGAACAAGGGGAAACTGCCAGGGCAAAAGGGGGAAACTGCCAGGGCAAAAGGGGGAAACTGCCAGGGCAAAAGGGGGAAACTGCCAGGGCAAAAGGGGGAAAAAGGGGAAACTGCCAGGGGAAAAAGGGGAAAACGGGGAAACTGCCAGGGCAAAACGGGGAACTGCCAGGGCAAAACGGGGAAACTGCCAGGGCAAAACGGGGAACCTGCCAGGGCAAAAAGGGGAACTGCCAGAGCAAAAAGGGCACAAAGGGGAAAAAGGGGAACTGCCAGGGCAAAACGGGGAACTGCCAGGGCAAAACAAGAAACTTCCAGGGCAAAACGGGAAACTGCCAGGGCAAAACGGGGAAACTGCCAGGGCAAAACGGGGAAACTGCCAGGGCAAAAAGGGCACAAAGGGCAAAACGGGGAACTGCCAGGGCAAAACGGGGAACTGCCAGGGCAAAACGGGGAACTGCCAGGGCAAAACGGGGAACTGCCAGGGCAAAACGGGGAAACTGCCAGGGCAAAACGGGGAAACTGCCAGGGCAAAACGGGGAAACTGCCAGGGGAAAACGGGGAAACTGCCAGGGCAAAACGGGGAAACTGCCAGGGCAAAACGGGGAAACTGCCAGGGCAAAACGGGGAAACTGCCAGGGCAAAAAGGGCAAAAAGGGCAAAAAGGGGAACTGCCAGGGCAAAAAGGGGAACTGCCAGGGCAAAACGGGGAACTGCCAGGGCAAAACGGGGAAACTGCCAGGGGAACAAGGGGAAACTGCCAGGGGAACAAGGGGAACAAGGGGAAACTGCCAGGGCAAAACGGGGAATAAGGGGAAACTGCCAGGGCAAAACGGGGAAACTGCCAGGGCAAAACGGGGAAACTGCCAGGGCAAAACGGGGAAACTGCCAGGGCAAAACGGGGAAACTGCCAGGGCAAAACGGGGAAACTGCCAGGGCAAACGGGGAACTGCCAGGGCAAAACGGGGAACAAGGGGAAACTGCGAGGGGAACAAGGGGAAACTGCCAGGGGAACAAGGGGAAAACGGGGAAACTGCCAGGGGAAAACGGGGAAAACGGGGAAACTGCCAGGGCAAAACGGGGAAAACGGGGAAACTGCCAGGGCAAAACGGGGAAACTGCCAGGGCAAAACGGGGAAACTGCCAGGGCAAAACGGGGAAACTGCCAGGGCAAAACGGGGAAACTGCCAGGGCAAAACGGGAAACTGCCAGGGCAAAACGGGGAAACTGCCAGGGCAAAACGGGGAAACTGCCAGGGCAAAAAGGGGAACTGCCAGGGCAAAACGGGGAAACTGCCAGGGCAAAACGGGGAAACTGCCAGGGCAAAACGGGGAAACTGCCAGGGCAAAACGGGGAAACTGCCAGGGCAAAACGGGGAAACTGCCAGGGGAAAAAGTGGAAAACGGGGAAACTGCCAGGGGAACAAGGGGAAACTGCCACGGCAAAACGGGGAACAAGGGGAAACTGCCAGGGGAACAAGGGGAAACTGCCAGGGCAAAAAGGGGAACAAGGGGAAACTGCCAGGGCAAAAAGGGGAAACTGCCAGGGCAAAAGGGGGAAACTGCCAGGGCAAAAGGGGGAAACTGCCAGGGCAAAAGGGGGAAACTGCCAGGGCAAAAGGGGGAAACTGCCAGGGCAAAAGGGGGAAACTGCCAGGGCAAAACGGGGAAACTGCCAGGGCAAAACGGGGAAACTGCCAGGGCAAAACGGGGAAACTGCCAGGGGAAACAGGGGAACAAGGGGAAACTGCCAGGGCAAAACGGGGAAACTGCCAGGGGAAAAAGGGGAAAACGGGGAAACTGCCAGGGGAAAAAGGGGAAAACGGGGAAACTGCCAGGGCAAAACAGGGAAACTGCCAGGGCAAAACGGGGAAACTGCCAGGGCAAAACGGGGAAACTGCCAGGGCAAAACGGGGAAACTGCCAGGGCAAAACGGGGAAACTGCCAGGGCAAAACGGGGAACAAGGGGAAACTGCCAGGGGAACAAGGGGAACAAGGGGAAACTGCCAGGGCAAAAAGGGGAACAAGGGGAAACTGCCAGGGCAAAAAGGGGAACAAGGGGAAACTGCCAGGGCAAAAGGGGGAACAAGGGGAAACTGCCAGGGCAAAAGGGGGAAACTGCCAGGGCAAAAGGGGGAAACTGCCAGGGCAAAAGGGGGAAACTGCCAGGGCAAAAGGGGGAAACTGCCAGGGCAAAAGGGGGAAACTGCCAGGGCAAAAAGGGGAAAACGGGGAAACTGCCAGGGGAAAAAGGGGAAAACGGGGAAACTGCCAGGGCAAAACGGGGAAACTGCCAGGGCAAAACGGGGAAACTGCCAGGGCAAAACGGGGAAACTGCCAGGGCAAAACGGGGAAACTGCCAGGGCAAAACGGGGAAACTGCCAGGGCAAAACGGGGAAACTGCCAGGGCAAAACGGGGAAACTGCCAGGGCAAAACGGGGAAACTGCCAGGGCAAAACGGGGAACAAGGGGAAACTGCGAGGGGAACAAGGGGAAACTGCCAGGGGAACAAGGGGAACCTGCCAGGGGAACAAGGGGAACAAGGGGAAACTGCCAGGGCAAAACGGGGAAAACGGGGAAACTGCCAGGGCAAAACGGGGAAACTGCCAGGGCAAAACGGGGAAACTGCCAGGGCAAAACGGGGAAACTGCCAGGGCAAAACGGGGAAACTGCCAGGGCAAAACGGGGAAACTGCCAGGGCAAAACGGGGAACTGCCAGGGCAAAACGGGGAACTGCCAGGGCAAAACGGGGAACTGCCAGGGCAAAACGGGGAAACTGCCAGGGCAAAACGGGGAAACTGCCAGGGCAAAACGGGGAAACTGCCAGGGCAAAACGGGGAAACTGCCAGGGCAAAACGGGGAAACTGCCAGGGCAAAACGGGGAAACTGCCAGGGCAAAACGGGGAAACTGCCAGGGCAAAACGGGGAAACTGCCAGGGCAAAACGGGGAAACTGCCAGGGCAAAACGGGGAAACTGCCAGGGCAAAACGGGGAAACTGCCAGGGCAAAACGGGGAAACTGCCAGGGCAAAACGGGGAAACTGCCAGGGCAAAACGGGAAACTGCCAGGGCAAAACGGGGAAACTGCCAGGGGAACAAGGGGAAACTGCCAGGGGAACAAGGGGAACAAGGGGAAACTGCCAGGGCAAAACGGGGAACAAGGGGAAACTGCCAGGGCAAAAAGGGGAAACTGCCAGGGCAAAAAGGGGAAACTGCCAGGGCAAAAAGGGGAAACTGCCAGGGCAAAAAGGGGAAACTGCCAGGGCAAAACGGGGAAACTGCCAGGGCAAAACGGGGAAACTGCCAGGGCAAAACGGGGAAACTGCCAGGGCAAAACGGGGAAACTGCCAGGGCAAAACGGGGAAACTGCCAGGGCAAAACGGGGAAACTGCCAGGGCAAAACGGGGAAACTGCCAGGGGAAAAAGTGGAAAACGGGGAAACTGCCAGGGGAACAAGGGGAAACTGCCACGGCAAAACGGGGAACAAGGGGAAACTGCCAGGGGAACAAGGGGAACAAGGGGAAACTGCCAGGGCAAAAAGGGGAACAAGGGGAAACTGCCAGGGCAAAAAGGGGAAACTGCCAGGGCAAAAGGGGGAAACTGCCAGGGCAAAAGGGGGAAACTGCCAGGGCAAAAGGGGGAAACTGCCAGGGCAAAAGGGGGAAACTGCCAGAGCAAAACGGGGAAACTGCCAGGGCAAAACGGGGAAACTGCCAGGGGAAACAGGGGAACAAGGGGAAACTGCCAGGGCAAAACGGGGAAACTGCCAGGGGAAAAAGGGGAAAACGGGGAAACTGCCAGGGGAAAAAGGGGAAAACGGGGAAACTGCCAGGGCAAAACGGGGAAACTGCCAGGGCAAAACGGGGAAACTGCCAGGGCAAAACGGGGATCAAGGGGAAACTGCCAGGGGAACAAGGGGAAACTGCCAGGGGAACAAGGGGAAACTGCCAGGGGAACAAGGGGAAACTGCCAGGGGAACAAGGGGAACAAGGGGAAACTGCCAGTGCAAAACGGGGAATAAGGGGAAACTGCCAGGGGAACAAGGGGAACAAGGGGAAACTGCCAGGGCAAAACGGGGAAACTGCCAGGGCAAAACGGGGAAACTGCCAGGGCAAAACGGGGAAACTGCCAGGGCAAAACGGGGAAACTGCCAGGGCAAAACGGGGAAACTGCCAGGGCAAAACGGGGAAACTGCCAGGGCAAAACGGGGAAACTGCCAGGGCAAAACGGGGAAACTGCCAGGGCAAAACGGGAAACTGCCAGGGGAACAAGGGGAACAAGGGGAAACTGCCAGGGCAAAAAGGGGAACAAGGGGAAACTGCCAGGGGAACAAGGGGAAACTGCCAGGGGAACAAGGGGAAACTGCCAGGGCAAAAGGGGGAAACTGCCAGGGCAAAAGGGGGAAACTGCCAGGGCAAAAGGGGGAAACTGCCAGGGCAAAAGGGGGAAACTGCCAGGGCAAAAGGGGGAAACTGCCAGGGCAAAAGGGGGAAACTGCCAGGGCAAAAGGGGGAAACTGCCAGGGCAAAAGGGGGAAACTGCCAGGGCAAAAGGGGGAAACTGCCAGGGCAAAAAGAGGAACTGCCAGGGCAAAAAGAGGAACTGCCAGGGCCAAACGGGGAAACTGCCAGGGCCAAACGGGGAAACTGCCAGGGCAAAACGGGGAAACTGCCAGGGCAAAACGGGGAAACTGCCAGGGCAAAACGGGGAAACTGCCAGGGCAAAACGGGGAAACTGCCAGGGCAAAACGGGGAAACTGCCAGGGCAAAACGGGGAAACTGCCAGGGCAAAACGGGGAAACTGCCAGGGCAAAACGGGGAAACTGCCAGGGCAAAACGGGGGAACAAGGGGAAACTGCCAAGGGAACAAGGGGAAACAGCCAGGGGAACAAGGGGAAAACAGGGAAACTGCCAGGGGAAAACGGGGAAAACGGGGAAACTGCCAGGGGAAAACGGGGAAAACGGGGAAACTGCCAGGGGAAAACGGGGAAAACGGGGAAACTGCCAGGGCAAAACGGGGAAACTGCCAGGGCAAAACGGGGAAACTGCCAGGGCAAAACGGGGAAACTGCCAGGGCAAAACGGGGAAACTGCCAGGGCAAAACGGGCAAAAAGGGCAAAAAGGGGAACTGCCAGGGCAAAACGGGGAACTGCCAGGGCAAAACGGGGAACTGCCAGGGCAAAACGGAAAACTGCCAGGGCAAAACGGGGAAACTGCCAGGGCAAAACGGGGAAACTGCCAGGGCAAAACGGGGAAACTGCCAGGGCAAAACGGGGAAACTGCCAGGGCAAAACGGGGAAACTGCCAGGGCAAAACGGGGAAACTGCCAGGGCAAAACGGGGAAACTGCCAGGGCAAAACGGGGAAACTGCCAGGGCAAAACGGGGAAACTGCCAGGGCAAAACGGGGAACTGCCAGGGCAAAACGGGGAACTGCCAGGGCAAAACGGGGAACTGCCAGGGCAAAACGGGGAAACTGCCAGGGCAAAACGGGGAAACTGCCAGGGCAAAACGGGGAAACTGCCAGGGCAAAACGGGGAAACTGCCAGGGCAAAACGGGGAAACTGCCAGGGCAAAACGGGGAAACTGCCAGGGCAAAACGGGGAAACTGCCAGGGCAAAACGGGGAAACTGCCAGGGCAAAACGGGGAAACTGCCAGGGCAAAACGGGGAAACTGCCAGGGCAAAACGGGGAAACTGCCAGGGCAAAACGGGGAAACTGCCAGGGCAAAACGGGGAAACTGCCAGGGCAAAACGGGAAACTGCCAGGGCAAAACGGGGAAACTGCCAGGGGAACAAGGGGAAACTGCCAGGGGAACAAGGGGAACAAGGGGAAACTGCCAGGGCAAAACGGGGAACAAGGGGAAACTGCCAGGGCAAAAAGGGGAAACTGCCAGGGCAAAAAGGGGAAACTGCCAGGGCAAAAAGGGGAAACTGCCAGGGCAAAAAGGGGAAACTGCCAGGGCAAAACGGGGAAACTGCCAGGGCAAAACGGGGAAACTGCCAGGGCAAAACGGGGAAACTGCCAGGGCAAAACGGGGAAACTGCCAGGGCAAAACGGGGAAACTGCCAGGGCAAAACGGGGAAACTGCCAGGGCAAAACGGGGAAACTGCCAGGGGAAAAAGTGGAAAACGGGGAAACTGCCAGGGGAACAAGGGGAAACTGCCACGGCAAAACGGGGAACAAGGGGAAACTGCCAGGGGAACAAGGGGAACAAGGGGAAACTGCCAGGGCAAAAAGGGGAACAAGGGGAAACTGCCAGGGCAAAAAGGGGAAACTGCCAGGGCAAAAGGGGGAAACTGCCAGGGCAAAAGGGGGAAACTGCCAGGGCAAAAGGGGGAAACTGCCAGGGCAAAAGGGGGAAACTGCCAGAGCAAAACGGGGAAACTGCCAGGGCAAAACGGGGAAACTGCCAGGGGAAACAGGGGAACAAGGGGAAACTGCCAGGGCAAAACGGGGAAACTGCCAGGGGAAAAAGGGGAAAACGGGGAAACTGCCAGGGGAAAAAGGGGAAAACGGGGAAACTGCCAGGGCAAAACGGGGAAACTGCCAGGGCAAAACGGGGAAACTGCCAGGGCAAAACGGGGATCAAGGGGAAACTGCCAGGGGAACAAGGGGAAACTGCCAGGGGAACAAGGGGAAACTGCCAGGGGAACAAGGGGAAACTGCCAGGGGAACAAGGGGAACAAGGGGAAACTGCCAGTGCAAAACGGGGAATAAGGGGAAACTGCCAGGGGAACAAGGGGAACAAGGGGAAACTGCCAGGGCAAAACGGGGAAACTGCCAGGGCAAAACGGGGAAACTGCCAGGGCAAAACGGGGAAACTGCCAGGGCAAAACGGGGAAACTGCCAGGGCAAAACGGGGAAACTGCCAGGGCAAAACGGGGAAACTGCCAGGGCAAAACGGGGAAACTGCCAGGGCAAAACGGGAAACTGCCAGGGGAACAAGGGGAACAAGGGGAAACTGCCAGGGCAAAAAGGGGAACAAGGGGAAACTGCCAGGGGAACAAGGGGAAACTGCCAGGGGAACAAGGGGAAACTGCCAGGGCAAAAGGGGGAAACTGCCAGGGCAAAAGGGGGAAACTGCCAGGGCAAAAGGGGGAAACTGCCAGGGCAAAAGGGGGAAACTGCCAGGGCAAAAGGGGGAAACTGCCAGGGCAAAAGGGGGAAACTGCCAGGGCAAAAGGGGGAAACTGCCAGGGCAAAAGGGGGAAACTGCCAGGGCAAAAGGGGGAAACTGCCAGGGCAAAAAGAGGAACTGCCAGGGCAAAAAGAGGAACTGCCAGGGCCAAACGGGGAAACTGCCAGGGCCAAACGGGGAAACTGCCAGGGCAAAACGGGGAAACTGCCAGGGCAAAACGGGGAAACTGCCAGGGCAAAACGGGGAAACTGCCAGGGCAAAACGGGGAAACTGCCAGGGCAAAACGGGGAAACTGCCAGGGCAAAACGGGGAAACTGCCAGGGCAAAACGGGGAAACTGCCAGGGCAAAACGGGGAAACTGCCAGGGCAAAACGGGGGAACAAGGGGAAACTGCCAAGGGAACAAGGGGAAACAGCCAGGGGAACAAGGGGAAAACAGGGAAACTGCCAGGGGAAAACGGGGAAAACGGGGAAACTGCCAGGGGAAAACGGGGAAAACGGGGAAACTGCCAGGGGAAAACGGGGAAAACGGGGAAACTGCCAGGGCAAAACGGGGAAACTGCCAGGGCAAAACGGGGAAACTGCCAGGGCAAAACGGGGAAACTGCCAGGGCAAAACGGGGAAACTGCCAGGGCAAAACGGGCAAAAAGGGCAAAAAGGGGAACTGCCAGGGCAAAACGGGGAACTGCCAGGGCAAAACGGGGAACTGCCAGGGCAAAACGGAAAACTGCCAGGGCAAAACGGGGAAACTGCCAGGGCAAAACGGGGAAACTGCCAGGGCAAAACGGGGAAACTGCCAGGGCAAAACGGGGAAACTGCCAGGGCAAAACGGGGAAACTGCCAGGGCAAAACGGGGAAACTGCCAGGGCAAAACGGGGAAACTGCCAGGGCAAAACGGGGAAACTGCCAGGGCAAAACGGGGAAACTGCCAGGGCAAAACGGGGAAACTGCCAGGGCAAAACGGGGAAACTGCCAGGGCAAAACGGGGAAACTGCCAGGGCAAAACGGGGAAACTGCCAGGGCAAAACGGGGAAAAAGGGGAAACTGCCAGGGCAAAACGGGGAAACTGCCAGGGGAACAAGGGGAACAAGGGGAACAAGGGGAACAAGGGGAACAAGGGGAACAAGGGGAACAAGGGGAACAAGGGGAACAAGGGGAACAAGGGGAACAAGGGGAACAAGGGGAACAAGGGGAACAAGGGGAACAAGGGGAACAAGGGGAACAAGGGGAAACTGCCAGGGCAAAACGGGGAAACTGCCAGGGGAAAAAGGGGAACTGCCAGGGCAAAAAGGGGAACCTGCCAGGGCAAAAAGGGGAACTGCCAGGGCAAAAAGGGGAACTGCCAGGGGAAAACGGGGAAACTGCCAGGGGAAAACGGGGAAACTGCCAGGGCAAAAAGGGGAACTGCCAGGGGAAAACGGGGAAACTGCCAGGGCAAAACGGGGAAACTGCCAGGGCAAAACGGGGAAACTGCCAGGGGAAGACGGGGAAACTGCCAGGGCAAAACGGGGAATAAGGGGAAACTGCCAGGGGAAAACGGGGAATAAGGGGAAACTGCCAGGGCAAAACGGGGAAACTGCCAGGGCAAAACGGGGAAACTGCCAGGGGAAAAAGGGGAACTGCCAGGGCAAAAAGGGGAACCTGCTAGGGCAAAAAGGGGAACCTGCCAGGGCAAAAAGGGGAACCTGCCAGGGCAAAAAGGGGAACTGCCAGGGAAAAAAGGGTACAAAGGGCTAAAAGGGGAACTGCCAGGGCAAAACGGGGAACCTGCCAGGGCAAAAAGGGCACAAAGGGCAAAAAGGGGAACTGCCAGGGCAAAACGGGGAACTGCCAGGGCAAAACGGGGAACTGCCAGGGCAAAACGGGGAAACTGCCAGGGCAAAACGGGGAAACTGCCAGGGCAAAACGGGGAAACTGCCAGGGCAAAACGGGGAAACTGCCAGGGCAAAACGGGCACAAAGGGCAAAAAGGGGAACTGCCAGGGCAAAACGGGGAACTGCCACGGCAAAACGGGGAACTGCCAGGGCAAAACGGGGAACTGCCAGGGCAAAACGGGGAAACTGCCAGGGCAAAACGGGGAAACTGCCAGGGCAAAACGGGGAAACTGTCCGGGCAAAAAGGGGAAACTGCCAGGGCAAAACGGGGAAACTGCCAGGGGAAAACAAGGAAACTGCCAGGGGAACAAGGGGGAACTGCCAGGGGAAAAAGGGGAACTGCCAGGGGAAAAAGGGGAACTGCCAGGGGAAAAAGGGGAACTGCCAGGGGAAAAAGGGGAACAAGGGGAAACTGCCAGGGCAAAACGGGGAAACTGCCAGGGCAAAACGGGGAAACTGCCAGGGCAACAAGGGGAAACTGCCAGGGCAACAAGGGGAAACTGCCAGGGCAACAAGGGGAAACTGCCAGGGCAACAAGGGGAAACTGCCAGGGCAACAAGGGGAAACTGCCAGGGCAACAAGGGGAAACTGCCAGGGGAAAAAGGGGAAACTGCCAGGGGAAAAAGGGGAAACTGCCAGGGGAAAAAGGGGAAACTGCCAGGGCAAAACGGGGAAACTGCCAGGGCAAAACGGGGAAACTGCCAGGGCAAAACGGGGAACAAGGGGAAACTGCCAGGGCAAAAAGGGGAACAAGGGGAAACTGCCAGGGCAAAAAGGGGAACAAGGGGAAACTGCCAGGGCAAAAAGGGGAACAAGGGGAAACTGCAAGGGCAAAAAGGGGAACAAGGGGAAACTGCCAGGGCAAAAGGGGGAAAACTGCCAGGGCAAAAGGGGGAAAACTGCCAGGGCAAAAGGGGGAAAACTGCCAGGGCAAAAGGGGGAAACTGCCAGGGCAAAAGGGGGAAACTGCCAGGGCAAAAGGGGGAAAACGGGGAAACTGCCAGGGGAAAAAGGGGAAAACGGGGAAACTGCCAGGGCAAAACGGGGAAACTGCCAGGGCAAAACGGGGAAACTGCCAGGGCAAAACGGGGAAACTGCCAGGGCAAAACGGGGAAACTGCCAGGGCAAAAAGGGGAACTGCCAGGGCAAAACGGGGAAACTGCCAGGGCAAAAAGGGCAAAAAGGGCAAAAAGGGGAACTGCCAGGGCAAAACGGGGAACTGCCAGGGCAAAACGGGGAACTGCCAGGGCAAAACGGGGAACTGCCAGGGCAAAACGGGGAACTGCCAGGGCAAAACGGGGAACTGCCAGGGCAAAACGGGGAACTGCCAGGGCAAAACGGGGAAACTGCCAGGGGAACAAGGGGAACAAGGGGAAACTGCCAGGGCAAAACGGGGAATAAGGGGAAACTGCCAGGGCAAAACGGGGAAACTGCCAGGGCAAAACGGGGAAACTGCCAGGGCAAAACGGGGAAACTGCCAGGGCAAAACGGGGAAACTGCCAGGGCAAAACGGGGAAACTGCCAGGGCAAAACGGGGAAACTGCCAGGGCAAAACGGGGAACAAGGGGAAACTGCCAGGGGAACAAGGGGAAAACGGGGAAACTGCCAGGGGAAAACGGGGAAAACGGGGAAACTGCCAGGGCAAAACGGGGAGAACGGGGAAACTGCCAGGGCAAAACGGGGAAACTGCCAGGGCAAAACGGGGAAACTGCCAGGGCAAAACGGGGAAACTGCCAGGGCAAAACGGGAAACTGCCAGGGCAAAACGGGGAAACTGCCAGGGCAAAACGGGGAAACTGCCAGGGCAAAACGGGGAAACTGCCAGGGCAAAACGGGGAAACTGCCAGGGGAACAAGGGGAAACTGCCAGGGGAACAAGGGGAACAAGGGGAAACTGCCAGGGCAAAACGGGGAATAAGGGGAAACTGCCAGGGGAACAAGGGGAAACTGCCAGGGCAAAAAGGGGAAACTGCCAGGGCAAAAAGGGGAAACTGCCAGGGCAAAAAGGGGAAACTGCCAGGGCAAAAAGGGGAAACTGCCAGGGCAAAACGGGGAAACTACCAGGGCAAAACGGGGAAACTGCCAGGGCAAAACGGGGAAACTGCCAGGGCAAAACGGGGAAACTGCCAGGGCAAAACGGGGAAACTGCCAGGGCAAAACGGGGAAACTGCCAGGGCAAAACGGGGAAACTGCCAGGGGAAAAAGTGGAAAACGGGGAAACTGCCAGGGGAACAAGGGGAAACTGCCACGGCAAAACGGGGAACAAGGGGAAACTGCCAGGGGAACAAGGGGAACAAGGGGAAACTGCCAGGGCAAAAAGGGGAACAAGGGGAAACTGCCAGGGCAAAAGGGGGAAACTGCCAGGGCAAAAGGGGGAAACTGCCAGGGCAAAAGGGGGAAACTGCCAGGGCAAAAGGGGGAAACTGCCAGGGCAAAAGGGGGAAACTGCCAGAGCAAAACGGGGAAACTGCCAGGGCAAAACGGGGAAACTGCCAGGGGAAACAGGGGAACAAGGGGAAACTGCCAGGGCAAAACGGGGAAACTGCCAGGGGAAAAAGGGGAAAACGGGGAAACTGCCAGGGGAAAAAGGGGAAAACGGGGAAACTGCCAGGGCAAAACGGGGAAACTGCCAGGGCAAAACGGGGAAACTGCCAGGGCAAAACGGGGAACAAGGGGAAACTGCCAGGGGAACAAGGGGAAACTGCCAGGGGAACAAGGGGAAACTGCCAGGGGAACAAGGGGAAACTGCCAGGGGAACAAGGGGAAACTGCCAGTGCAAAACGGGGAATAAGGGGAAACTGCCAGGGGAACAAGGGGAACAAGGGGAAACTGCCAGGGCAAAACGGGGAAACTGCCAGGGCAAAACGGGGAAACTGCCAGGGCAAAACGGGGAAACTGCCAGGGCAAAACGGGGAAACTGCCAGGGCAAAACGGGGAAACTGCCAGGGCAAAACGGGGAAACTGCCAGGGCAAAACGGGGAAACTGCCAGGGCAAAACGGGGAAACTGCCAGGGGAACAAGGGGAACAAGGGGAAACTGCCAGGGCAAAAAGGGGAACAAGGGGAAACTGCCAGGGGAACAAGGGGAAACTGCCAGGGGAACAAGGGGAAACTGCCAGGGCAAAAGGGGGAAACTGCCAGGGCAAAAGGGGGAAACTGCCAGGGCAAAAGGGGGAAACTGCCAGGGCAAAAGGGGGAAACTGCCAGGGCAAAAGGGGGAAACTGCCAGGGCAAAAGGGGGAAACTGCCAGGGCAAAAGGGGGAAACTGCCAGGGCAAAAGGGGGAAACTGCCAGGGCAAAAGGGGGAAACTGCCAGGGCAAAAGGGGGAAACTGCCAGGGCAAAAAGAGGAACTGCCAGGGCAAAAAGAGGAACTGCCAGGGCCAAACGGGGAAACTGCCAGGGCCAAACGGGGAAACTGCCAGGGCCAAACGGGGAAACTGCCAGGGCAAAACGGGGAAACTGCCAGGGCAAAACGGGGAAACTGCCAGGGCAAAAAGGGGAAACTGCCAGGGCAAAACGGGGAAACTGCCAGGGCAAAACGGGGAAACTGCCAGGGCAAAACGGGGAAACTGCCAGGGCAAAACGGGGAAACTGCCAGGGCAAAACGGGGAAACTGCCAGGGCAAAACGGGGGAACAAGGGGAAACTGCCAAGGGAACAAGGGGAAACAGCCAGGGGAACAAGGGGAAAACAGGGAAACTGCCAGGGGAAAACGGGGAAAACGGGGAAACTGCCAGGGGAAAACGGGGAAAACGGGGAAACTGCCAGGGGAAAACGGGGAAAACGGGGAAACTGCCAGGGCAAAACGGGGAAACTGCCAGGGCAAAACGGGGAAACTGCCAGGGCAAAACGGGGAAACTGCCAGGGCAAAACGGGGAAACTGCCAGGGCAAAACGGGCAAAAAGGGCAAAAAGGGGAACTGCCAGGGCAAAACGGGGAATTGCCAGGGCAAAACGGGGAACTGCCAGGGCAAAACGGAAAACTGCCAGGGCAAAACGGGGAAACTGCCAGGGCAAAACGGGGAAACTGCCAGGGCAAAACGGGGAAACTGCCAGGGCAAAACGGGGAAACTGCCAGGGCAAAACGGGGAAACTGCCAGGGCAAAACGGGGAAACTGCCAGGGCAAAACGGGGAAACTGCCAGGGCAAAACGGGGAAACTGCCAGGGCAAAACGGGGAAACTGCCAGGGCAAAACGGGGAAACTGCCAGGGCAAAACGGGGAACAAGGGGAAACTGCCAGGGCAAAACGGGGAACAAGGGGAAACTGCCAGGGCAAAACGGGGAAACTGCCAGGGCAAAACGGGGAAACTGCCAGGGCAAAACGGGGAAACTGCCAGGGCAAAACGGGGAAACTGCCAGGGCAAAACGGGGAAACTGCCAGGGCAAAACGGGGAATAAGGAAAAACTGCCAGGGCAAAACGGGGAAAAAGGGGAAACTGCCAGGGCAAAACGGGGAAACTGCCAGGGGAAAAAGGGGAACTGCCAGGGCAAAAAGGGGAACCTGCCAGGGCAAAAAGGGGAACTGCCAGGGCAAAAAGGGGAACCTGCCAGGGCAAAAAGGGGAACTGCCAGGGGAAAACGGGGAAACTGCCAGGGCAAAAAGGGGAACTGCCAGGGGAAAACGGGGGAACTGCCAGGGGAAAACGGGGAAACTGCCAGGGGAAGACGGGGAAACTGCCAGGGGAAGACGGGGAAACTGCCAGGGGAAGACGGGGAAACTGCCAGGGGAAGACGGGGAAACTGCCAGGGGAAGACGGGGAAACTGCCAGGGGAAGACGGGGAAACTGCCAGGGCAAAACGGGGAATAAGGGGAAACTGCCAGGGGAAAACGGGGAATAAGGGGAAACTGCCAGGGCAAAACGGGGAAACTGCCAGGGCAAAACGGGGAAACTGCCAGGGGAAAAAGGGGAACTGCCAGGGCAAAAAGGGGAACCTGCTAGGGCAAAAAGGGGAACCTGCCAGGGCAAAAAGGGGAACTGCCAGGGCAAAAAGGGGAACTGCCAGGGAAAAAAGGGTACAAAGGGCTAAAAGGGGAACTGCCAGGGCAAAACGGGGAACCTGCCAGGGCAAAAAGGGCACAAAGGGCAAAAAGGGGAACTGCCAGGGCAAAACGGGGAACTGCCAGGGCAAAACGGGGAACTGCCAGGGCAAAACGGGGAAACTGCCAGGGCAAAACGGGCACAAAGGGCAAAAAGGGGAACTGCCAGGGCAAAACGGGGAACTGCCACGGCAAAACGGGGAACTGCCAGGGCAAAACGGGGAAACTGCCAGGGCAAAACGGGGAAACTGTCCGGGCAAAAAGGGGAAACTGCCAGGGCAAAACGGGGAAACTGCCAGGGCAAAACGGGGAAACTGCCAGGGCAAAACGGGGAAACTGCCAGGGGAACAAGGGGGAACTGCCAGGGGAAAAAGGGGAACTGCCAGGGGAAAAAGGGGAACTGCCAGGGGAAAAAGGGGAACAAGGGGAAACTGCCAGGGCAACAAGGGGAAACTGCCAGGGCAAAACGGGGAAACTGCCAGGGCAACAAGGGGAAACTGCCAGGGCAACAAGGGGAAACTGCCAGGGCAACAAGGGGAAACTGCCAGGGCAACAAGGGGAAACTGCCAGGGCAACAAGTGGAAACTGCCAGGGGAAAAAGGGGAAACTGCCAGGGCAAAACGGGGAAACTGCCAGGGCAAAACGGGGAAACTGCCAGGGCAAAACGGGGAACAAGGGGAAACTGCCAGGGCAAAAAGGGGAACAAGGGGAAACTGCCAGGGCAAAAAGGGGAACAAGGGGAAACTGCCAGGGCAAAAAGGGGAACAAGGGGAAACTGCCAGGGCAAAAAGGGGAACAAGGGGAAACTGCCAGGGCAAAAAGGGGAACAAGGGGAAACTGCCAGGGCAAAAGGGGGAAAACTGCCAGGGCAAAAGGGGGAAACTGCCAGGGCAAAAGGGGGAAACTGCCAGGGCAAAAGGGGGAAACTGCCAGGGCAAAAGGGGGAAACTGCCAGGGCAAAAGGGGGAAAACGGGGAAACTGCCAGGGGAAAAAGGGGAAAACGGGGAAACTGCCAGGGCAAAACGGGGAAACTGCCAGGGCAAAACGGGGAAACTGCCAGGGCAAAACGGGGAAACTGCCAGGGCAAAACGGGGAAACTGCCAGGGCAAAACGGGGAAACTGCCAGGGCAAAACGGGGAAACTGCCAGGGCAAAACGGGGAAACTGCCAGGGCAAAAAGGGCAAAAAGGGCAAAAAGGGGAACTGCCAGGGCAAAACGGGGAACTGCCAGGGCAAAACGGGGAACTGCCAGGGCAAAACGGGGAACTGCCAGGGCAAAACGGGGAACTGCCAGGGCAAAACGGGGAACTGCCAGGGCAAAACGGGGAACTGCCAGGGCAAAACGGGGAAACTGCCAGGGGAACAAGGGGAACAAGGGGAAACTGCCAGGGCAAAACGGGGAATAAGGGGAAACTGCCAGGGCAAAACGGGGAAACTGCCAGGGCAAAACGGGGAAACTGCCAGGGCAAAACGGGGAACAAGGGGAAACTGCCAGGGGAACAAGGGGAAAACGGGGAAACTGCCAGGGGAAAACGGGGAAAACGGGGAAACTGCCAGGGCAAAACGGGGAGAACGGGGAAACTGCCAGGGCAAAACGGGGAAACTGCCAGGGCAAAACGGGGAAACTGCCAGGGCAAAACGGGGAAACTGCCAGGGCAAAACGGGGAAACTGCCAGGGCAAAACGGGGAAACTGCCAGGGCAAAACGGGGAAACTGCCAGGGCAAAACGGGGAAACTGCCAGGGCAAAAAGGGCAAAAAGGGCAAAAAGGGGAACTGGCAGGGCAAAACGGGGAACTGGCAGGGCAAAACGGGAAACTGCCAGGGCAAAACGGGGAAACTGCCAGGGCAAAACGGGGAAACTGCCAGGGCAATACGGGGAAACTGCCAGGGCAAAACGGGGAAACTGCCAGGGCAAAACGGGGAAACTGCCAGGGCAAAACGGGGAAACTGCCAGGGCAAAACGGGGAAACTGCCAGGGCAAAACGGGGAAACTGCCAGGGCAAAAAGTGGAAAACGGGGAAACTGCCAGGGGAACAAGGGGAAACTGCCACGGCATAACGGGGAAAAAGGGGAAACTGCCAGGGGAACAAGGGGAACAAGGGGAAACTGCCAGGGCAAAAAGGGGAACAAGGGGAAACTGCCAGGGCAAAAAGGGGAAACTACCAGGGCAAAAAGGGGAAACTGCCAGGGCAAAAGGGGGAAACTGCCAGGGCAAAAGGGGGAAACTGCCAGGGCAAAAGGGGGAAACTGCCAGGGCAAAAGGGGGAAACTGCCAGGGCAAAAGGGGGAAACTGCCAGGGCAAAAGGGGGAAACTGCCAGGGCAAAAGGGGGAAACTGCCAGGGCAAAAGGGGGAAACTGCCAGGGCAAAAGGGGGAAACTGCCAGGGCAAAAGGGGGAAACTGCCAGGGCAAAACGGGGAAACTGCCAGGGCAAAAGGGGGAAACTGCCAGGGCAAAAGGGGGAAACTGCCAGGGCAAAACGGGGGAACAAGGGGAAACTGCCAGGGCAAAACGGGGAAACTGCCAGGGGAAAAAGGGGAAAACGGGGAAACTGCCAGGGGAAAAAGGGGAAAACGGGGAAACTGCCAGGGCAAAACGGGGAAACTGCCAGGGCAAAACGGGGAAACTGCCAGGGCAAAACGGGGAAACTGCCAGGGCAAAACGGGGAAACTGCCAGGGCAAAACGGGGAAACTGCCAGGGCAAAACGGGAAACTGCCAGGGGAACAAGGGGAAACTGCCAGGGCAAAACGGGAAACTGCCAGGGCAAAACGGGGAATAAGGGAAAACTGCCAGGGCAAAAAGGGGAACAAGGGGAAACTGCCAGGGGAACAAGGGGAAACTGCCAGGGGAACAAGGGGAAACTGCCAGGGAAAAAAGGGGAAACTGCCAGGGAAAAAAGGGGAAACTGCCAGGGAAAAAAGGGGAAACTGCCAGGGAAAAAAGGGGAAACTGCCAGGGAAAAAAGGGGAAACTGCCAGGGAAAAAAGGGGAAACTGCCAGGGAAAAAAGGGGGAAACTGCCAGGGCAAAAGGGGGAAACTGCCAGGGCAAAAGGGGGAAACTGCCAGGGCAAAAGGGGGAAACTGCCAGGGCAAAAGGGGGAAACTGCCAGGGCAAAAGGGGGAAACTGCCAGGGCAAAAGGGGGAAACTGCCAGGGCAAAAGGGGGAAACTGCCAGGGCAAAAGGGGGAAACTGCCAGGGCAAAAAGGGGAAAACGGGGAAACTGCCAGGGCAAAAAGGGGAAAACGGGGAAACTGCCAGGGCAAAAAGGGGAAAACGGGGAAACTGCCAGGGCAAAACGGGGAAACTGCCAGGGCAAAACGGGGAAACTGCCAGGGCAAAACGGGGAAACTGCCAGGGCAAAACGGGGAAACTGCCAGGGCAAAACGGGGAAACTGCCAGGGCAAAACGGGGAAACTGCCAGGGCAAAACGGGGAAACTGCCAGGGCAAAACGGGGAAACTGCCAGGGCAAAACGGGGAAACTGCCAGGGCAAAACGGGGAAACTGCCAGGGCAAAACGGGGAAACTGCCAGGGGAACAAGGGGAACAAGGGGAAACTGCCAGGGGAACAAGGGGAAACTGCCAGGGGAACAAGGGGAAACTGCCAGGGGAACAAGGGGAAACTGCCAGGGGAACAAGGGGAAACTGCCAGGGCAAAACGGGGAAACTGCCAGGGCAAAACGGGGAAACTGCCAGGGCAAAACGGGGAAACTGCCAGGGCAAAACGGGGAACCTGCCAGGGGAACAAGGGGAACAAGGGGAAACTGCCAGGGGAACAAGGGGAAACTGCCAGGGCAAAACGGGGAAACTGCCAGGGCAAAACGGGGAAACTGCCAGGGCAAAACGGGGAAACTGCCAGGGCAAAACGGGGAAACTGCCAGGGCAAAAAGGGGAAACTGCCAGGGCAAAAAGGGGAAACTGCCAGGGCAAAAAGGGGAAAACGGGGAAACTGCCAGGGGAAAACGGGGAAACTGCCAGGGGAAAAAGGGGAAACTGCCAGGGCAATAAGGGGAACAAGGGGAAACTGCCAGGGCAAAAAGGGGAACAAGGGGAAACTGCCAGGGCAAAAAGGGGAACAAGGGGAAACTGCCAGGGCAAAAAGGGGAACAAGGGGAAACTGCCAGGGCAAAAAGGGGAACAAGGGGAAACTGCCAGGGCAAAAAGGGGAACAAGGGGAAACTGCCAGGGCAAAAAGGGGAACAAGGGGAAACTGCCAGGGCAAAACGGGGAAACTGCCAGGGCAAAACGGGGAAACTGCCAGGGCAAAACGGGGAAACTGCCAGGGCAAAACGGGGAAACTGCCAGGGCAAAACGGGGAACAAGGGGAACCTGCCAGGGGAACAAGGGGAACCTGCCAGGGCAAAACGGGGAACCTGCCAGGGCAAAACGGGGAACCTGCCAGGGCAAAACGGGGAAACTGCCAGGGCAAAACGGGGAAACTGCCAGGGCAAAACGGGGAAACTGCCAGGGCAAAACGGGGAAACTGCCAGGGCAAAACGGGGAAACTGCCAGGGCAAAACGGGGAAACTGCCAGGGCAAAACGGGGAAACTGCCAGGGCAAAACGGGGAAACAAGGGGAACCTGCCAGGGGAACAAGGGGAACAAGGGGAAACTGCCAGGGGAACAAGGGGAAACTGCCAGGGGAACAAGGGGAAACTGCCAGGGGAACAAGGGGAAACTGCCAGGGCAAAACGGGGAATAAGGGGAAACTGCCAGGGCAAAACGGGGAATAAGGGGAAACTGCCAGGGCAAAACGGGGAATAAGGGGAAACTGCCAGGGCAAAACGGGGAATAAGGGGAAACTGCCAGGGCAAAACGGGGAAACTGCCAGGGCAAAACGGGGAAACTGCCAGGGCAAAACGGGGAAACTGCCAGGGCAAAACGGGGAAACTGCCAGGGCAAAACGGGGAAACTGCCAGGGCAAAACGGGGAAACTGCCAGGGCAAAACGGGGAAACTGCCAGGGCAAAACGGGGAAACTGCCAGGGCAAAACGGGGAAACTGCCAGGGCAAAACGGGGAAACTGCCAGGGCAAAACGGGGAAACTGCCAGGGCAAAAAGGGGAAAACGGGGAAACTGCCAGGGCAAAACGGGGAAACTGCCAGGGCAAAACGGGGAAACTGCCAGGGCAAAACGGGGAAACTGCCAGGGCAAAACGGGGAAACTGCCAGGGCAAAACGGGGAAACTGCCAGGGCAAAACGGGGAAACTGCCAGGGCAAAACGGGGAAACTGCCAGGGCAAAACGGGGAAACTGCCAGGGCAAAACGGGGAAACTGCCAGGGCAAAACGGGGAAACTGCCAGGGCAAAACGGGGAAACTGCCAGGGCAAAACGGGGAACAAGGGGAAACTGCCAGGGGAACAAAGGGAACAAGGGGAAACTGCCAGGGCAAAAGGGGGAAACTGCCAGGGCAAAAGGGGGAAACTGCCAGGGCAAAAGGGGGAAACTGCCAGGGCAAAAGGGGGAAACTGCCAGGGCAAAAGGGGGAAACTGCCAGGGCAAAAGGGGGAAACTGCCAGGGCAAAAGGGGGAAACTGCCAGGGCAAAAGGGGGAAACTGCCAGGGCAAAAGGGGGAAACTGCCAGGGCAAAAGGGGGAAACTGCCAGGGCAAAAGGGGGAAACTGCCAGGGCAAAAGGGGGAAACTGCCAGGGCAAAAGGGGGAAACTGCCAGGGCAAAAGGAGGAAACTGCCAGGGCAAAACGGGGAAACTGCCAGGGCAAAACGGGGAAACTGCCAGGGCAAAACGGGGAAACTGCCAGGGGAAACAGGGGAACAAGGGGAAACTGCCAGGGCAAAACGGGGAAACTGCCAGGGGAAAAAGGGGAAAACGGGGAAACTGCCAGGGGAAAACGGGGAAACTGCCAGGGGAAAACGGGGAAACTGCCAGGGCAAAACGGGGAACCTGCCAGGGCAAAACGGGGAACCTGCCAGGGCAAAACGGGGAACCTGCCAGGGCAAAACGGGGAACCTGCCAGGGGAACAAGGGGAACCTGCCAGGGGAACAAGGGGAACCTGCCAGGGCAAAACGGGGAATAAGGGGAAACTGCCAGGGGAACAAGGGGAACAAGGGGAAACTGCCAGGGGAACAAGGGGAACAAGGGGAAACTGCCAGGGCAAAACGGGGAATAAGGGGAAACTGCCAGGGGAACAAGGGGAACAAGGGGAAACTGCCAGGGGAACAAGGGGAACAAGGGGAAACTGCCAGGGGAACAAGGGGAACAAGGGGAAACTGCCAGGGGAACAAGGGGAAACTGCCAGGGCAAAACGGGGAAACTGCCAGGGCAAAACGGGGAAACTGCCAGGGCAAAACGGGGAAACTGCCAGGGCAAAACGGGGAACCTGCCAGGGCAAAACGGGGAACCTGCCAGGGCAAAACGGGGAAACTGCCAGGGCAAAACGGGGAAACTGCCAGGGCAAAACGGGGAACAAGGGGAACCTGCCAGGGCAAAACGGGGAACAAGGGGAACCTGCCAGGGCAAAACGGGGAACAAGGGGAACCTGCCAGGGGAACAAGGGGAACAAGGGGAACCTGCCAGGGGAACAAGGGGAACCTGCCAGGGAAACTGCCAGGGGAACAAGGGGAACCTGCCAGGGAAACTGCCAGGGCAAAACGGGGAACCTGCCAGGGAAACTGCCAGGGCAAAACGGGGAACCTGCCAGGGAAACTGCCAGGGCAAAACGGGGAACCTGCCAGGGCAAAACGGGGAACCTGCCAGGGCAAAACGGGGAACCTGCCAGGGCAAAACGGGGAACCTGCCAGGGCAAAACGGGGAACCTGCCAGGGCAAAACGGGGAACCTGCCAGGGCAAAACGGGGAACCTGCCAGGGCAAAACGGGGAATAAGGGGAAACTGCCAGGGCAAAACGGGGAACAAGGGGAACCTGCCAGGGGAAAACGGGGAAAACGGGGAACCTGCCAGGGGAAAACGGGGAAAACGGGGAACCTGCCAGGGGAAAACGGGGAACAAGGGGAACCTGCCAGGGGAACAAGGGGAACCTGCCAGGGGAACAAGGGGAACCTGCCAGGGGAACAAGGGGAACCTGCCAGGGGAACAAGGGGAACCTGCCAGGGAAACTGCCGGGGCAAAACGGGGAACCTGCCAGGGAAACTGCCGGGGCAAAACGGGGGAACTGCCGGGGCAAAACGGGGGAACTGCCGGGGCAAAACGGGGGAACTGCCGGGGCAAAACGGGGGAACTGCCGGGGCAAAACGGGGGAACTGCCGGGGCAAAACGGGGGAACTGCCGGGGCAAAACGGGGGAACTGCCGGGGCAAAACGGGGGAACTGCCGGGGAAAAAGGGGAAACTGCCGGGGAAAAAGGGGAAACTGCCAGGGGAAAAAGGGGAAACTGCCAGGGGAAAAAGGGGAAACTGCCAGGGGAAACTGCCAGGGCAAAAAGGGGAAACTGCCAGGGCAAAAAGGGGAAACTGCCAGGGCAAAAAGGGGAAACTGCCAGGGCAAAAAGGGGAAACTGCCAGGGCAAAAAGGGGAAACTGCCAGGGCAAAAAGGGGAAACTGCCAGGGCAAAAAGGGGAAACTGCCAGGGCAAAAAGGGGAAACTGCCAGGGCAAAAAGGGGAAACTGCCAGGGCAAAAAGGGGAAACTGCCAGGGCAAAAAGGGGAAACTGCCAGGGCAAAAAGGGGAAACTGCCAGGGCAAAAAGGGGAAACTGCCAGGGCAAAAAGGGGAAACTGCCAGGGCAAAAAGGGGAAACTGCCAGGGCAAAAAGGGGAAACTGCCAGGGCAAAAAGGGGAAACTGCCAGGGCAAAAAGGGGAAACTGCCAGGGCAAAAAGGGGAAACTGCCAGGGCAAAAAGGGGAAACTGCCAGGGCAAAAAGGGGAAACTGCCAGGGCAAAAAGGGGAAACTGCCAGGGCAAAAAGGGGAAACTGCCAGGGCAAAAAGGGGAAACTGCCAGGGCAAAAAGGGGAAACTGCCAGGGCAAAAAGGGGAAACTGCCAGGGCAAAAAGGGGAAACTGCCAGGGCAAAAAGGGGAAACTGCCAGGGCAAAAAGGGGAAACTGCCAGGGCAAAAAGGGGAAACTGCCAGGGCAAAAAGGGGAAACTGCCAGGGCAAAAAGGGGAAACTGCCAGGGCAAAAAGGGGAAACTGCCAGGGCAAAAAGGGGAAACTGCCAGGGCAAAAAGGGGAAACTGCCAGGGCAAAAAGGGGAAACTGCCAGGGCAAAAAGGGGAAACTGCCAGGGCAAAAAGGGGAAACTGCCAGGGCAAAAAGGGGAAACTGCCAGGGCAAAAAGGGGAAACTGCCAGGGCAAAAAGGGGAAACTGCCAGGGCAAAAAGGGGAAACTGCCAGGGCAAAAAGGGGAAACTGCCAGGGCAAAAAGGGGAAACTGCCAGGGCAAAAAGGGGAAACTGCCAGGGCAAAAAGGGGAAACTGCCAGGGCAAAAAGGGGAAACTGCCAGGGCAAAAAGGGGAAACTGCCAGGGCAAAAAGGGGAAACTGCCAGGGCAAAAAGGGGAAACTGCCAGGGCAAAAAGGGGAAACTGCCAGGGCAAAAAGGGGAAACTGCCAGGGCAAAAAGGGGAAACTGCCAGGGCAAAAAGGGGAAACTGCCAGGGCAAAAAGGGGAAACTGCCAGGGCAAAAAGGGGAAACTGCCAGGGCAAAAAGGGGAAACTGCCAGGGCAAAAAGGGGAAACTGCCAGGGCAAAAAGGGGAAACTGCCAGGGCAAAAAGGGGAAACTGCCAGGGCAAAAAGGGGAAACTGCCAGGGCAAAAAGGGGAAACTGCCAGGGCAAAAAGGGGAAACTGCCAGGGCAAAAAGGGGAAACTGCCAGGGCAAAAAGGGGAAACTGCCAGGGCAAAAAGGGGAAACTGCCAGGGCAAAAAGGGGAAACTGCCAGGGCAAAAAGGGGAAACTGCCAGGGCAAAAAGGGGAAACTGCCAGGGCAAAAAGGGGAAACTGCCAGGGCAAAAAGGGGAAACTGCCAGGGCAAAAAGGGGAAACTGCCAGGGCAAAAAGGGGAAACTGCCAGGGCAAAAAGGGGAAACTGCCAGGGCAAAAAGGGGAAACTGCCAGGGCAAAAAGGGGAAACTGCCAGGGCAAAAAGGGGAAACTGCCAGGGCAAAAAGGGGAAACTGCCAGGGCAAAAAGGGGAAACTGCCAGGGCAAAAAGGGGAAACTGCCAGGGCAAAAAGGGGAAACTGCCAGGGCAAAAAGGGGAAACTGCCAGGGCAAAAAGGGGAAACTGCCAGGGCAAAAAGGGGAAACTGCCAGGGCAAAAAGGGGAAACTGCCAGGGCAAAAAGGGGAAACTGCCAGGGCAAAAAGGGGAAACTGCCAGGGCAAAAAGGGGAAACTGCCAGGGCAAAAAGGGGAAACTGCCAGGGCAAAAAGGGGAAACTGCCAGGGCAAAAAGGGGAAACTGCCAGGGCAAAAAGGGGAAACTGCCAGGGCAAAAAGGGGAAACTGCCAGGGCAAAAAGGGGAAACTGCCAGGGCAAAAAGGGGAAACTGCCAGGGGAAAAAGGGGAAACTGCCAGGGGAAAAAGGGGAAACTGCCAGGGGAAAAAGGGGAAACTGCCAGGGGAAAAAGGGGAAACTGCCAGGGGAAAAAGGGGAAACTGCCAGGGCAAAAAGGGGAATAAGGGGAAACTGCCAGGGCAAAAAGGGGAATAAGGGGAAACTGCCAGGGCAAAAAGGGGAATAAGGGGAAACTGCCAGGGCAAAAAGGGGAATAAGGGGAAACTGCCCGGGCAAAAGGGGAGTAAGGCGAAACTGCCAGGGGAATAAGGGGAGTAAGGCGAAACTGCCGGGGCGAATAAGGCGAAACTGCCGGGGCGAATAAGGCGAAACTGCCGGGGCGAATAAGGCGAAACTGCCGGGGCGAATAAGGCGAAACTGCCGGGGCGAATAAGGCGAAACTGCCGGGGCGAATAAGGCGAAACTGCCGGGGCGAATAAGGCGAAACTGCCGGGGCGAATAAGGCGAAACTGCCGGGGCGAATAAGGCGAAACTGCCGGGGCGAATAAGGCGAAACTGCCGGGGCGAATAAGGCGAAACTGCCGGGGCGAATAAGGCGAAACTGCCGGGGCGAATAAGGCGAAACTGCCGGGGCGAATAAGGCGAAACTGCCGGGGCGAATAAGGCGAAACTGCCGGGGCGAATAAGGCGAAACTGCCGGGGCGAATAAGGCGAAACTGCCGGGGCGAACAAGGGGGAACGAGGAGGATGGGGGGAAAGGAAGGAGGAGAACGGGGGAAAAGGAAGTGCCAAGGGAAAAAAGGGGAAAAGGGGAACTGCCAGGGGGGGAAAAGGGGGAACCTGCCGGGGGGAAGGGGGGAAAAAGGGGAAAAGGGGAACGAGGTGACCAGGGAAAAAAGGGATCAAGGAGACGGGGGGGAAAAGGGAAGGCAGAGACCCGGAAAAAGAGAATTCACAATGGGAAAACATGAAAGAGGAGATGGGAAAAAGGGATTTCAGAATGGGGAAAAGGGAAGGAGGAGACTGGGGAAAAAGGGAAACTGCCCAGGGGAAAAAGGGGAACTGAAAAATGACAGAAATGAAGGGGAAAATGGACAAACTGCCACGGGGGGAAAAAAGGGGGAAAAAGGGGAAACTGCCAATGGGGGGAAAAAGGAAATTGCTGAGGGAAAAAAGGTGGAAAGGAAAGGAGGAGAACGTGGGAAAAGGAATTGCTGAGAGGAATATGGGGAAAAGGGAATTGCAACGGGGAAAAAGGGGGAAAGAGGAGAACGGGGGAAAGGGAATTGCCACGGGGTGACAGGGGAGAAGGGGAACTGCCAAAGGGAAACAGGGGAAAAAGGGGAACTGCCAGGGGTTGAAAGAAGGGACACAAAGAGAGAAAACTGCCAAAGGGGGGAAAAAAGGGATTCCTTTCCCTTCTCCTCTCTCATTCTCCCCACTTCTTTCCCTCTCCCTCCACTTTTATTCCCATCCTTTCCTCCCATCCTTCCCTTCTCCTCTTTCTGCCCCCTTCTTTCCCTCTCTCCCTCCACCTCCCTGCATTTATTTCTATCCTCCCATCCCTCCTTCCTTCCCTTTTATGTGGGAACTGCTGGCTCACAGCCCGAACCTCTGATTGCTCAGCACAGGTGAAGGCGATTCAGCTGCAGGAAGGGGTGCAGCCTGGCTGCTCCCTACCCCCATTTAAGGGCTGACCACCAGCAGGGAAGGTTTGCTATTCTGAACTTCTGCTCTGCTGGAGCTTTGTGAGTGAGCCCAGGATGTGGGCAAGCGTCCTCTCTGTTCCCTCTGTCTCGCTTTGCCTCTCATTTATTTCATTGTTATAACATTTTAATGTTTGTTGACTTTACAATGTTCCTTTACACAGTTTTTCTTCGTTATACACTATCTTAAATTCTTTGGTTATATGCTTTCTTTCCTTCTTTTCTTCCTTCTTTCTTCCTGTCTATTCATCCTTCTGTTCATTTGCTCATCCTCCCCTCCCTCCATCCCCTCCCTCCATCCCCTCCCTCCATCCCCTCCCTCCATCCCCTCCCTCCATCCCCTCCCTCCATCCCCTCCCTCCATCCCTCATCCTCCCCTCCATCCCCTCCCTCCATCCCTCATCCTCCCCTCCATCCCTTCCCTCCATCCCTCATCCTCCCCTCCATCCCTTCCCTCCATCCCTCATCCTCCCCTCCATCCCTTCCCTCCATCCCTCATCCTCCCCTCCATCCCTTCCCTCCATCCCTCATCCTCCCCTCCATCCCTTCCCTCCATCCCTCATCCTCCCCTCCATCCCTTCCCTCCATCCTTCATCCTCCCCTCCATCCCTTCCCTCCATCCTTCATCCTCCCCTCCATCCCTTCATTCCTCATTCATCCTTCCTTTCATCCTTTTACATCCTCCCTCCATTCTTCGTCCTCCCTTCCATCCCTTCATTTCTCATTCATACTTCCTCCCTTCTTCTTCCCTTCCTCCCTCATTCATTCTTCCTTTCATCCTTTTACTTCTTCTCTCTCTCTGCCCTCCCCTTCTTTCCTCCATTCTTCGCCCTCCCTTCCATCCCTTCATTGCTCATTCATCCTTCCTTCCCTTCCATCCCTCCCTCCTTCCATCCTTTCCTTCCACCCCTCCTTCCTTCCTTTCCTTCCACCCCTCCTTCCTTCCTTCCCTTCCGTCCCTCCTTCCTTCCTTCCCTTCCGTCCCTCCTTCCTTCCTTCCCTTCCGTCCCTCCTTCCTTCCTTCCCTTCCGTCCCTCCTTCCTTCCTTCCCTTCCACCCCTCCTTCCTTCCTTCCCTTCCACCCCTCCTTCCTTCCTTTCCTTCCACCCCTCCTTCCTTCCTTTCCTTCCACCCCTCCTTCCTTCCTTTCCTTCCACCCCTCCTTCCTTCCTTTCCTTCCACCCCTCCTTCCTTCCTTTCCTTCCACCCCTCCTTCCTTCCTTTCCTTCCACCCCTCCTTCCTTCCTTTCCTTCCACCCCTCCTTCCTTCCTTCCCTTCCTCCTCCCTTCATTCCTCCATTCATTCTTCATCCTCCCTTCCATCCCTTCATTCCTCATTCATCCTTCCTTTCCTTCCGTCCCTCCCTCCTTCCATCCCTTCCCTCATTCCTCCATTCATTCTTCATTCTCCCCTCCATCCCTTCATTTCTCATTCGTTCTTCCTTTCATTCTTTTACTCCCTCCTTCCCTCCTTCCTCATTCATCCTTCCTTTCATCCTTTTACTCCTTCCCTCCCTCCGCCTCCCCCTCCATCCCTTCATTCCTCATTTATCCTTTCATTCATCCTTTTACTCCTTCATTTATTCCTCCATCCATCCATTCATCCCTTCCTTCGCTCCTCCATCATCCTTTCTCACCCATCCTTCCATTCCTTCCTTTCTTCCATCTTTCTGTTCTTCCTTCCTTCCATCCGTTCATCCTTCCATTCTTCATTCATCCCTTAATCCCTTCCTTCATTCGTTTTTCCATCCATTCTTTCATCCTTCCCCCCTCCCTCGCCCCCGTTTCCTCCCCTCCCTCGCCCCCGTTTCCTCCCCTCCCTCGCCCCCGTTTCCTCCCCTCCCTCGCCCCCGTTTCCTCCCCTCCCTCGCCCCCGTTTCCTCCCCTCCCTCGCCCCCGTTTCCTCCCCTCCCTCGCCCCCGTTTCCTCCCCTCCTTCCCCCCCTTTTCCTCCCCTCCTTCCCCCCCTTTTCCTCCCCTCCCTCCCCCCACCCATTTTTCCATCCCTCCTTCCATTCATCCATCCCTAATCCCTTCATCCCTTCATCCCTCCATCCCCTTTTCCTTCCTTCCTTGCCTCCGTCCCCTAATCCCTCCATTCATTCATTCCTTTTCCCCTCCACTCATTCATTCATTCTTTTTCCCCTCCCTTTCTTCCTTCATTTTCCCTCCATCCATTCATTCATTTTTCTCTCCCTCCATCCATTCATTCATTTTTTCCTCCCTTCATTCATTCATTCTTTCATTTTCCCCTCCCTCCATTCATTCATTCATTTTTCCCTCCATCCATTCTTCCATTCATTCTTTTCCCCTCCCTCCCTTCATCCATTCATTCTTCCCCCCCTCCATTCATCCATTCCTTCATTTTCCCCTCCCTCCCTCCATTCATTTTCCCCTCCCTTCATTCACTCATTCATTCATTCATTTTCCCCTCCCTCCATTCATTCATTCTTCCCTCCCTCCCTCCCTCCCTTCATTTTCCCCTCCATTCATTCATTCATTTTCCCCTTCATCCATTCACTTTTCCCTCCATCCATTCATTCATTCATTTTCCCCTTCATCCATTCACTTTTCCCTCCCTCCCTCCATCCATTCATTCATTTTCCCCTCCCTTCATTCATTCATTCATTTTCCTTTCCCTCCCTCCCGTCATTCGTTCATCTTTTCCTCCCTCCATCCCTTCATTCATTCTTTTCCCCTCCCTCCCTCCCTCCCCTCATTCATCCATTTTCCCCTCCATCCATTTATTCATTCATTTTCCCTCCCTCCATTCACTCATTCATTCCTTCCTTTTCCCCTCCCTTCATTCATTCATTCATTTTCCTTTCCCTTCCTCCCTCCATTCATTCATTTTCCCCTCCCTCCCGTCATTCATTCATTTTTTCCTCCCTCCATCACTTCATTCATTCTTTTCCCCTCCCTCCATCCCTTCATCCATTCATTTTTCCCTCCCTCCCTTCATTCCTTCATTTTCCCCTCCATCCATTCTTTCATTCATTTTTCCCTCCCTCCCTTCATTCCTTTTCCCCTTCCTTCACTCATTCATTCCTTTTCCCCTCCCTCCCTCCATCCATCCATTCTTTTTCCCTCCATCCCTCCATTCATTCATTTTTGCCTCCCTTCATTCATTCATTCATTTCCCCCTTCATTCATTCATTTTCCCCCTCCTTCACTCATTCATTCATTTCCCCTCCATTCATTCATTCTTTTCCCCTTCATTCATTCATTCATTTTCCCTCCCTCCCTCCATTCATTCATTATTTTTTCCCTCCATTCATTCATTATTTTTTCCCTCCATTCATTCATTATTTTTTCCCTCCCTCCATTCATTTCCCCTCCATTCATTCATTTCCCCTCCATTCATTCATTTCCCCTCCATTCATTCATTATTTTTTCCCTCCATTCATTCATTATTTTTTCCCTCCATTCATTCATTCATTTCCCCTCCATTCATTCATTCATTTCCCCTCCATTCATTCATTCATTTCCCCTCCATTCATTCATTCATTCATTTTCCCTCCATTCATTCATTATTTTTTCCCTCCCTCCATTCATTCATTCATTTTCCCTCCCTCCATTCATTCATTCATTATTTTTTCCCTCCATTCATTCATCCATTTTCCCCTTCATTCATTCATTCATTCATTTCCCCTCCATTCATTCATTCATTCATTTCCCCTCCATTCATTCATTCATTCATTTCCCCTCCATTCATTCATTCATTCATTTCCCCTCCATTCATTCATTCACTTTTCCCTCCATTCATTCATTATTTTTTCCCTCCCTTCACTCATTCATTCACTTTTACCCTCCATTCATTCATTCTTTTCCCCTTCATTCATTCATTCATTCATTTTCCCTCCCTCCATTCATTCATTTCCCCCCCCATTCATTTCCCCCTCTAATAATTAACCCTCTGCCCCTAATGACCCCCCAATACCGGCCTAATAACTCTCCATCCAACTCTCTAATAACTAATTACTCTCTAATTACTAATAATCTCTCATCCTCTCCAAGACCTCGATCCAACTCCCTAATTACTCCTTAATTGCTCCCCAACAACTCCCTTACAACTGGTAATCCCCTATTAGCGCCCTACTAATTAACCTCTAATTACTCTCTAATAACTCCTTAATTACTCTCTATCCAATAACCTCTAATAACTCCCTAATTACTCTCCATCCAGTCCCCTAATTACTCCCTAATTACTCTGTATCCAACTCCCTAATTACTCTCTAATAACTCCTTAATAACTGGCTAATAATTCTAATTACTCATAACCCCCTAATTAATCCTCTGCCTCTAATAATTAATTCCCTGCCTCTAATAATTCCTTCTAATAATTCTCTCCCTCTAATCATTATTTGTCTCTAATAATTCCTCTTCTCCCCCCTAATTAATAATTCCTCCTTTTCCCCCCCTAATTAATAATTCCTCTTCCCCCCCCTAATTAATAATTCCTCCTTCTCCCCCTCTATTAATTCTCTCCATCTAATCATTAATTGTCTCTAATAATTGCTTCTCCCCCCTAATAATTATTTGTCTCTAATTATTCCTCCTTCTGCCCCCCTAATTAATAATCATTCCTCCTTCTCCCCTCTGATAATTCTCTCTATCTAATCATTATTTGTCCCTAATAATTCCTTCTGCCCCCCTAATAATTGCTTCTCTCCCCCTAATAATTATTCGTCTCTAATTATTCTTCTTTCTGCCCCCCTAATAATTATTTATCTCTAATAATTCCTTCCTGCCCCTCCCTAATCATTATTTGTTTCTATTAATTCCTTCCTGCCCCTCTAATCATTATTAGTCTCTAATAATTCCTTCCTGCCCCTCTAATTATTCCTTCCTTCCCTCTAATAATTATTTGCCTCTAATAATTCCTTCCTTCTCCCCCCTAATAATTCTCTCCATCTAACAATTATTAGTCTCTAATAATTCCTTCCTGCCCCCCTAACCATTATTAGTCCCTACTAATCCCCCCCGGCCCTTAATTACCCCTCCTTGGCTCTGCTAATGACTTCTCCTCGCTAATTGTCCGTTTCCCTGCAGCTCCCCATCCTTCCTGCTGCTGCTGCTCCGTTTCCTCCTCCGTGGGCTGAGGTGAGGATGGGGCACCAAGACCCCATAGACCCCATAGGACCCCATAGACCCCATAAAACCCCACAGACACCATAAAACCCCATAGGAACCTATAGGACCCCAGATTACCCCATAGGATCCCATAAGACCCCATAGGACCCCATAGGATCCCGTGGGACCCCATGGGACCCCACAGGACCCCATAGACACCATAAAACCCCATAGGAATCGATAGGACCCCAGATTACCCCATAGATCCCATACGACCCCATAGGACACCCCAGGACCCCATAGGATCCCATAAAACCCCATAGGATCCCATACAACCCCATAGGACCCCATAGACACCGTGGCACCC
This sequence comes from Phasianus colchicus, assembly GCF_987193195.1. NCBI lineage: Eukaryota > Metazoa > Chordata > Aves > Galliformes > Phasianidae > Phasianus > Phasianus colchicus. The sequence continues at coordinate 92,668,438 of NC_143476.1, read as the reverse complement.
CATAAGACCCCATAGAGACCATAAAACCCCATACGACCCCATAGGATCCCGTAAGACACCACAGGACCCCATAAGACCCCATAGACACCATAAAACCCCATAGGAATCTATAGGACTCCAGATTACCCCATAGGATCCCATAAAACACCATAGGACACCCCAGGAACCCATAGGATCCCATACAACCCCATAGGATCCCGTGGGACCCCATAGGACCCCATGGGACCCCACAGGACCCCATAGACACCATAAAACCCCATACGACCCCATAGGATCCCATACGACCCCATAGGATCCCGTAAGACACCACAGGACACCCCAGGACCCCATAAGACCCCATAGACACCATAAAACCCCATAGGAACCTATAGGACCCCAGATTACCCCATAGGATCCCATAAGACACCATAGGACACCCCAGGACCCCATAGGATCCCATACAACCCCACAGGACCCCATAGACACTGTGGGACCCCACAGGACCCCATAGAGACAGGGGGACCCCATAAGACACCATAAAACCCCATGGGACCCCATAGAGACTGTGGGACCCCATAGAGACTGTGGGACCCCATAGGACCCCATAGAGACTGTGGGACCCCACAGAGACTGTGGGACCCCATAGGACCCCATAGAGACCGTGGGACCCCATAGGACCCCACAGGACCCCATAGACACCATGGGACCCCGTAAGACTGCATATTAACCCTCACACCCCAGACGACCCCGTAGGATCCCATAAAACACCATAGGACCCCAGTGAATCCCATATTACCCCACAGACCCCATAGGACCCCATGGGACCCCGTAAGACTGTATATTAGCCCACAGACCCCATACGACCCCATAGGATCCCATAAGACACCATAGGACCCCAGTGGTCCCCGTATTACCCCAGAGAGTCCATAGGACCCCATAAGACACCATAGGACACCCCATAGGACCCCATAGAGACTGTGGGACCCCATAGAGACCGTGGGACCCCATGGGACCCCATAGGACCCCATAGACACTGTGGGACCCCATAAGATACCATAAAACCCCATAGGACCCCAGGACACCATAAAACCCCATAGGATCCCAGTGGACCCCATATTATCCCACAGACTCCATAGGACCCCATAAGACACCATAGACACCATGGGACCCTATAAGACCTCATATGACCCCATAGGATCCCATAAGACACCATAGGACCCCAGTGGACCCCATATTACCCCACAGACCCCATAGGATCCCATAAGACACCACAGGACTCGATAGGACCCTGGTGAACCCCATAATACCCCACAGACTACATAGGACCCCATAGACCCCATGGGACCCCGTAAGACTGTATTTGAGCCCACAGACCCCATACGACCCCATAGGATCCCATAATCACAGAATCACAGAATTGCCAGCGTTGGAAGGGACCTCAAGGATCATGAATCTCCAACCCCCTGCCAATGCAGGGCCACCACCATCCCACCTAATGCTGGACCAGGCTGCCCAGGGCCCCATCCAACCTGGCCTTGAACACCTCCAGGGACGGGGCATCCACAGCCTCTCTGGGCAGCCTGTTCCAGTACCTCACTACTCTCATAGGAAAGAACTTCCCCCTGACGTCCAACCTAAATCTCCCTTCCCTCAGCTTAAAACCATTTCCCCTCGTCCTGCTGTCACTCACCCTTTTAAAGAGTTGATTCCCCTTCTGTTTGTAGGCTCCCTTTAGGTACTGAAGGCTGCAATGAGGTCACCCCGCAGCTTCTTTTCTCCAGGCTGAACAAGCCCAGTCCCTCAGCCTGTCCTCATAAGGGAGGTGCTCCAGTCCCCTGCTCATCTTCGTGGCCCTCCTCTGGACCCTCTCCAACAGCTCCCTGTCTTTCTTGTACTGGGGGCTCCAGACCTGGACGCAGTGCTGCAGATGGGGCCTCACAAGAGCAGAGTAGAGGGGAACAATCACCTCCCTGTCCCTGCTGGCCACCCCTCTTCTGATGGAGCCCAGGACACCATTTGCTTTCCCACCTGCAAGGGCACACTGCTGGCTCATGTTAAGTTTTTTATCTATCAGGACCCCCAGGTCCTTCTCCACAGGGCTGCTCTCAAGGACCGCTCCTTCCAGTCTGTAGGGATGCCTGGGATTCCTCCGGCCCAAGTGCAAAACTCTGCACTTTGCCGTGTTGAACCTCATCAGGTTCACCCAGCCCACCTTTCCAGCCTCTCGAGGTCCCTCTGAATGGCATCCCGTCCTTCAGCCGTGTCAACCACACCACTCAGCTTGGTGTCGTCAGCAAATTGCTGAGGGTGCACCCGATTCCGCCATCGATGTCATTGATAAAGATGTTACAGAGCACCGGTCCCAAGACAGACCCCTGGGGGACGCCGCTCGTTACCAGCCTCCACCTGGACATGGAGCCATTGATGACCACCCTCTGTCTGCGGCCTTTCAACCAGTTTCTTATCCATCGAGTGGTCCACCCATCAAATCCACATCCCTCCAGTTTGGAGAGAAGGATGTGGTGGGGGACCATGTCAAAGGCCTTGCTCAAGTCCAGGTAAATGACATTGGTCGCCTTTCCCTTGTCCACCGATGCCGTCACTCCATCATAAAAGGCCACCAGACTGGCCAAGCATGACCTTCCTCTGGTGAAGCCGTGCTGGCTGTCACGGATCACACGCCCTTTCCTCATGTGATCAAGCATGTCATCCAGGATGATCTGTTCCATCATCTTCCCAGGCACAGAGGTGAGACTCACCGGCCTGTAGTTCCCGGGGTCCTCCTTGCTCCCTTTCTTGTAAATGGGAGTGACGTGACCCTTCCTCCAGTCATCCGGGACCACACCAGACAGCCACGACTTCTCAAATATGATGGAGAGCGGCTCGGCAACCACCTCAGCCAGCTCCTTCAGAACCTGGGATGCACGCCATCCGGCCCCATAGACTTGTACACATTCAGTCCCATGAGGCGGTCTCGGACCTGCTCTGTCCTCACAGCGGGGGGGATTTACCACCCCAGTCCCCACCCAGAGGTGTAGGGATGCAGGGCTCAGGGACGGAAGGAGTACTGGAGTCCTGGCCGCCAGTGAAGACCGAGGCAAAGAACTCATTCAGTACCTCGGCCTTCTCTCCGTCCGTTGAAACCAGTTCTCCTTTTACGTTTACCAAAGGAGGTACACTCGCTTTGGCCTGTCTCTTCTGGCTAATGTACCTATAGAAAGTCTTCCTGTTGTTTTTCACGTCCCTCGCCAAGTTCAGTTCCACCTGCGCCTTGGCTTTCCTGATCCCACATCTGCAAGTCCGGACAGCATCCCTGTATTCTTCCCAGGTGGCACGGCCTTGTTTCCAGAGTTTGTACACACCTTTCTTCGCCCTCAGCTCCCTCAGCAGGTCCTTACTGAGCCACGCCGGCATCCTCCCTCCTCTGCCCGCTTTCTTGTTCAGTGGGACAGAGAGTTCTTGCGCTCTCAGGAAGGCATCCTTGAAGAGTAACCAGCTCTCCTCAGCATTTTTGTTTTTAAAGAGAGCATCCCAGGGGATCTCGGCCAACAGTCCATTGAACAGCTTCAAGTTTGCTCTCCCAAAGTTCAGGGTCCTGATGCCACTCTTCACCAGGCCCACAGTTCTCGAGATCACAAACTCAACCAGAGCGTGATCACTGCAACCCAGGCTGCCTCCGACCTTAACACCATTCATTATTTCCTCCACATTGGTGAGCAGCAGGTCCAGCAGCGCTTCACCTCTGGTCGGTCTGTCCAACACCTGCACCAGAAAGTTATCACCAACACATTCCAGGAGCCTCCTGACCTCTTGCAACTCGCCGTGTGGTCCATCCAGGAGATATCCGGATGGTTGAAGTCCCCCATCAGGACAAGAGCCCGTGAGCACGAAGCCTCCCGCATCTGAAGCAAGGAAGCCTCGTCAACAGCCTCCCCTTGGTCAGGTGGCCTGTAGTATACTCCTATCACCAGCTGGCCTTTGTTAGACCCATCCCTAATTCTAACCCACAGGCTCTCAACCTGATCCTGACTGTTTCTCAGAGGAAGCTCCTCACAGTCCATCCACTCTGTGACATAGAGGGCTGCTCCCCCACCCTTCCTACCCAGCCTCTCTCTTCTAAAGAGCCGATAGCCCTCAGTGGTGGTATTCCAGTTATGGGAACCATCCCACCACGTTTCCTGATAGCAACAAGGTCGTAATTTTCTAAGCACATCACGGTTTCCAACTCATCCTGCTTGTTTCCCAGGCTGCGTGCATTGGTATAAAGGCACTTCAGCTCGGCTTTCCGTCGCACCGCCTTTATAGATGGTCTGGGTTCCCCTAGAACAGCAGCATCCCCAACACCCCCCTGCCCCAGTCCATCCCTTCGTACCTGACTGTCGTCGCCCAGCAGGTTCGGTACGAGCCCTGCAATGACCCGCTCAAGCTCGACATCCCTGATTTTGCTCCCTTCCCCCTTCATACCCAGTTTAAAGACCTGTCAATGAGTCCTGCTGGTTCCTCAGCTCAGATCCTCCTCCCCCTCAGACACAGACTGCTTTCATTTGCTGCCATCATGCCAGGTGCTGAGTAAGTTTCCCCACGGTCGAAAAACCCCAAATCCCTGGATTTGCACCAACTTTTGAGCCATTTATTTATGAGGTGTGTTTTTTGGTCTCTCTCGGTATCCCGCCCTGCCACTGAAGGTATGGAAGAAAACACGACCTGCACACCCGCTCCCTCGACTACCCGCCCCGTGCCCTGCAGTCTTTCTTGATAGCTCTGAGACTCCTCTCTGCAACTTCGTTACTGCCAAGTGCTTTTCCCGAGGCAACCTCACAGGCTGACCTCCCCCTACATCCCCACTCACCTCTCCCTCGAGTTCCAGGGCCTCAAACCTGGTACTCAGAGGCACCTGGGGAGCCGAGGATGGTCTGTAATGTATAGGGACAGGTACGTAGAGTTAGAGCATTAACACTTCCAGTACATGATGTTTTGATGTGGAATATTGAAAATCAAATAAGCAAAAACCAAAACCATGACATTCCACCCCTTATTCTACATCACTACATCACGCTTAATATATATATATATACATATACAAACAAACAAAATGATTACAAATGCATCACACGCACACGTCTATATACATATACATGGAATTACTGTCTGCACTCCCCCAGCATCAAATTTCCTTGTGGTACACATTGAACATCCCCATTTTCCTGCATTACCCACCAAGTGGATCCAGGTCCCTGGGCAAAAACAGTACGGCGGAGAGGTTTGCCCTTTCCAGAAGCTGGAAGGACCCAAACTGCTTTTCCCAACATGCTCTTTACATGTACAACAGGGACCTTATCTCCCTTGACAGTATGTAGGGAGCTAGCAGGACCATCACGATTGATGGATCCTCAGGTATTGACCAACCAGGGGGCTTCTGCCAAATGCTTCTCCCAGTGCTTAAATGTTCCGCCACCCATTGCTTTCAGCATAGTTTTTAACAACCCATTGTATCGTTCGATTTTACCAGAGGCTGGTGCATGGTAGGGAATATGGTAAATCCACTCAATGCCATGATCTTTGGCCCAAGTATTTACAAGAGAATTTTTGAAATGAGTCCCATTATCTGACTCAATTCTTTCTGGGGTGCCATGTCGCCACAGGACTTGTTTCTCAAGACCTAATATGGTGTTTCGGGCGGTAGCATGGGGTACTGCATATGTTTCAAGCCACCCAGTGGTCGCCTCTACCATGGTGAGCACACAACACTTACCACTGCGGGATCGTGGCAGGGTGATAGAATCAACCTGCCATGCCTCCCCATATTTATACTTTTGCCATCGCCCTTCCTCCCAGAGTGGTTTCATCTTCTTGGCTTGTTTGATTATAGCACGTTTCACAGTCATGAATAACCTGTGCAATAGCATCCACAGTTAAGTCCACCCCTCGATCTCTAGCCCACTTATATGTGGCATCTCTCCCCTGATGGCCCGAGGTCTCATGAGCCCACCGAGCTAGAAATAATTCAGCCTTGTTCTGCCAGTCCAGGTCTATCTGAGCCACCTCAATTTTGGCAGCTCGGTCCACCTGGTGGTTATTTTGCTGTTCTTCAGTAGCCCGACTCTTGGGCACATGAGCATCTACATGGCGCACCTTCACGGCCATATTCTTTGTTTGGGCAGCAATATCTTTCCACAGTTCAGCAGCCCAAATAGGTTTACCCCTTCTTTGCCAGTTATTTTGCTCCCACTGCTGTAACCACCCCCACAAAGCATTTGCCACCATCCACGAGTCAGTGTAAAGATAAAGCACTGGCCACCTCTCCCGTTCAGCCACATCCAAGGCCAGTTGGACAGCCTTTACCTCTGCAAATTGGCTTGATTCTCCTTTCCCTTCAGTGGCCTCTGCAACTCGTCGTGTGGGGCTCCACACAGCAGCTTTCCATCTGCGATGCTTCCCCACAATACGACACGATCCATCAGTGAACAGGGCATACTTTCTTTCATTTTCTGGTAATTCGTTGTATGGTGGGGCCTCTTTAGCTCGTGATACTTCTTCTGCTGGTGTTCCAAACTTTTTACCTTCAGGCCAGTCCATGACGACCTCTAGGATTCCTGGACGGCTGAGGTTCCCCATCCGCGCTCGCTGCGTAATTAACGCAATCCACTTACTCCAAGTGGCATCAGTTGCGTGATGGGTGGAGGGAACCTTTCCTTTAAACATCCAGTTCAGCACTGGCAGTCGAGGTGCCAGAAGGAGCTGTGTTTCAGTACCGACCACTTCAGAAGCAGCCCGAACCCCCTCATACGCGGCTAAGATCTCCTTTTCAGTTGGAGTGTAGCCCTCTTCCGACCCCCTGTCGGCCCGACTCCAGAATCCCAGGGGTCGGCCTCGGGTCTCTCCTGAGGCTCTCTGCCACAAACTCCAAGTGGGACCTTTCTCTCCAGCAGCAGTGTAGAGGATGTTCTTAATATCCTGCCCTGTCCGTACTGGCCCTAAGGCCACGGCACGGGCTATCTCCTGTTTAATCTGTTCAAAAGCCTGCTGCTGCTCAGGGCCCCATGTAAACTCATTCTTCATTCGCGTCACATGATAAAGGGGGCTTACAATAGAGCTATAGTTTGGAACATGCATTCTCCAAAAGCCCACTACACCTAAAAAAGATTGTGCCTCTTTCTTCCTAGTGGGTGGAGACATAGCGGTGATTTTGTTGATCGCATCTGTCGGGATGTGACGACGGCCATCTTGCCACTTTATACCAAGGAACTGAATCTCCTGAGCAGGTCCTTTCACTTTGCTCCGCTTAACAGCAAAACCAGCACGCAGAAGAATCTGATTATTCGCTCTCCTTTTGTGAAGACTTCTTCTGCTGTATCGCCCCACACAACGATGTCATCAATGCACTGCAAGTGCTCAGGGGCACTGCCCTGTTCTAATGCAGTTTGGATCAACCCGTGGCAAATGGTTGGGCTGTGTTTCCACCCCTGGGGCAAACGGTTCCAAGTATACTGAACACCCCTCCAGGTGAAAGCAAACTGTGGCCGACATTCTTTGGCCAAAGGAATGGAGAAAAAGGCATTAGCAATGTCAATGGTGGCATACCATTTGGCTGCTTTTGATTCCAGTTCATACTGCAGTTCTAACATGTCCGGCACAGCAGCACTCAGTGGGGGTGTGACCTCATTCAGGCCACGATAGTCCACCGTCAGCCTCCATTCTCCGCTGGCTTTACGCACTGGCCATATGGGGCTGTTAAAAGGCGAGTGAGTTTTGCTGATCACTCCCTGACTCTCTAGTTGACGAATCAACTTATGAATGGGGAGCAAGGAATCCCTGTTGGTGCGGTACTGCCGTCTGTGCACCGTTTTTGTAGCAATTGGTACCTGTTGCTCTTTTACCTGTAGCAGTCCCACAACAGACGGATCTTCTGACAGGCCAGGCAAAACAGACAGCTGCTTAATGTTGTTTGTGTCTACAGCAGCTATTCCAAAGGCCCATCGATACCCCTTAGGATCCTTGAAATGCCCCCTTCTGAGGTAATCAATACCAAGTATACATGGAGCCCCTGGACCAGTCGCAATAGGGTGCTTTTGCCAGTTCCTACCAGTGAGGCTTATCTCGGCCTCCAACACAGTCAATTCTTGAGAGCCCCCAGGCACTCCAGAAACATGGATTGATTCTGTCCCTTCATAAGTCGAGGGCATCAGAGTGCACTGTGCACCGGTATCCACCAATGCCTTATATTTCAGTGGTTCTGATGTGCCAGGCCATCGGATCCACACGGTCCAATAAACTCTATTATCCCTTTCCCCCCCTTAACGAGGGCAGGGCCCCTCTATTCATTACCTGTGGTAACCGGAGCAACTGCCCTGGCGGTTGATCTGCCTTGTAATTCTCTCACCCGTGCTCGTAGTACATGAGTAGCTTGGTCGTGCCACTTCCTCATGTCTTCTCCATGGTCACGTAAGTAACACCACAAGGCAAGTCGCGATGTAGGATTCCTTCCTGGAGCTGGAGAGCGTTTGCCTCTAACAGCTGAGATTTTTGATTTTGCACCTGAGAAGGAGGGTTCATCGTCTTTAGTTAGTTGGATCCACATTTGTTCTACCATCTCCTTCACCTCCTTCAGTAGACTCTTTTGACTATTCTGATCTTCATCAAGCGTTTCTGATACTTCTACAGGTTTGTCACGATTCATCAGTGAAGACACTTGCTCTCGCATTTCATTCAGTTGCTCCGTCATTTGTGAGATGGCGGCGATGGCGGCGCGAGTTGGGGGTAGCTGTTGTTCATAGCTTTGGAGCATAAGAATCAATTCATAAACTAAGGGGCTTCTCTGTTGGTCCTGGTATCTGTCCGATGCGGCCAATAGTGCAGAGGCGTATCTGGCTGGTGCTGTTGATGTGAGTTGCTGCCACATTTCACGCGTTGTTCTCACTCTCTCAGGGTCATGGCCTTGTGGGTCGTTAAAAACACAGTTCGGGTCATACAGCATTTCCACCACGGCTATTTCCCTCAAATACTGGATACCCTGTTCAACTGCATCCCATCTTTTTGTCATAGGCTTCAAGCCGCTTTTGAAGGGGTACCTTTCCTTCACGGCTGTTAATACTCGTTCCCAGAGGGAGGCAGCCCCATCCAGACATCGACTAATTCCTCTGTCAAGAGCTGGATCTCTGGCAATGGCTCCTAATTGGCGAGCTTCGTTACCATCTAGAGACAAGCTACTGGCCCCGCCGTCCCAACAGCGAACTAACCAGGAAACAATAGCTTCATTTGGGCGCCGCGTAAATTCCTTTCTTGAGCCTTGGATTTCAGTCATCTTCAGAGGCCGACGAGTAGTAATAGAAACTTCCTCTTCATCACTCTCTTCTGCACGTCTCTTAGTTTTTCCTTTTGCCTTTCTTGATGTTGGTGGTTTCGAGGAGGGCCCCTCACCCAGATCTTCCTCCACCTCCTCCTCCTCCTCCTCTTCTTTTTTCCGTTCTAGACGTGAGGACACTCGTTTCCATTTCTTGCCCTCCACAGGGGCAACTGATATTGTTACTGGTGTCTCCTGGAATTGATCAGATTTGACTCCCCCTTTGGCTTGAACCTCAGCTCGGAAACTCTCTCTCTCCAGAACAGTATTATATAGGGCACGGTAAGCACAAGCCAAACCCCAAATAAGTTGTACCTCCTTAGATTTACCTGAGCCGCACTGCCCCTGTTCCAAATACTGGCTAAGTTTCTGGGGATCCCGCAGGTGCTCAAGAGTGAAATCCCATGACATTGCGGGTCCCCATGCTTCTAAGATTGTTCCTAAACCTCCCCATATTCCCTGCCAGTCAGCATTCTCTGGTTCTGGAGGAGACTCCTTCTGCTTACTATTCCTGTATAGGACTACATTCAGGGAGAGTGATATGAACAGGACTGTTACGACCACAAGCATGAGAGTTAACTCAGCATTGGAAAAGCGTCTGATAAACCAAAAGGAAAACCTGGAAACTGGTTTGAACACCGTGTGGTTTGTAAAATCAGCTATTCCATCTGGGATGTAGTTGCTTGTGAAATTAGCCATTCCATCCGGGATGCAAGTGTCAAAATTCATATTAAACATTGCATATAGGTACCAAGATAGGTACCATACAGGCGTCTCCGTCAGTGCCCTTATGTGGTTATAGATGAACACAATTCCACAACAAGTAATGATGACATTGATGATTGGCCAGTAGGTCGTGAGTAACGCCATAGCTTTTAATCCCTTACTCAGCGCTCCCACGAAAAAGAGTGGGTTCATCGCTGGTTTCTGCTCAAAAAGGGTTAATGGATTGAAACTAACAAGAGGGGGGGAAGGAAAAAAAGGCACTACCCAGACTAAGCAGTGCCCAAAGTTTACAGATATCCCAGAATACTGGCAGTACGCCTGGGCTTTCAAGGTCAAGTTTCCCAGCACAAAACCTGAACTACTGATAATGCTCCCTAACGAAGCTCTCTGAGAGCAGAGAGCGAGATTCGTTCTAAGAGCCAAAAAGCAAAAACCAAAAACAAAAGGCAGCTATGCCCGCATCCTCCACCAAAATCTGTCACGGAATTAACTGGATCAGTTTATGCCCGTGACAGGGGGCAGTAGGCCCCTGCCCTCCCCACCCCCCACCTGGGCCCACAAAATGGGAAGGAAGGGGGAAAAGGAAAGAAACAGCGGCAACAATCTATGGAGGTAAACTTATTTTACTAACTATGATATCGGAATACAAAATAATACAATATAATACAATCTAATTGAAATTGAGACTAATAAATCAAATAAGATAGGAGAGAGAGTTCCCGAGACCGAGTCAAACCTGGAAAGCTTGGAACGGCTGGGAAAGCACCGTCCAGCACCCACTGCCAGGCAGTAAGAGACCGCCCCCCCGGAAGGGTCAGATCCATGACTTCTGCAATGTATAGGGACAGGTACGTAGAGTTAGAGCATTAACACTTCCAGTACGTGATGTTTTGATGTGGAATACTGAAAATCAAATAAGCAGAAACCAAAACCATGACACACCGTCAGCCCGCCGGCTCCCCGCACCCACGTGCCGCTTCCCCTCTCCCACCTGCTTACGAGGCGGGGGGGCGACGTGCTCCACATGGTGCCTCAGTTGTGCGCCCAGATCTCGGGCCGACAGGGACTGGCACCACCAGTCTGTCTCCTTCTCACACGCTTTTATGGTCCTCAGCCTCTCTACCTCCTCTGTCAGGTCACCCCAAGGCCGAGGAAGTCACGCAGTTGGTCACATCGCAGACATTACCGCTGTCATCACCCAGCACTGCAAAGGCCGGGCTCTGGCACTCATGACAGCCAGCGACCTGCGTAGCAGCATCTCGCCTGGGGGCCTCAGTCTGCTGTCCTCCGCAATGCGGAACAGCCACGCTGCTCTGCGGGAGATTTGCATCGTGCTCAATTTGTGCTCCTGCTGCGTAAGCGCACAGCTGGCTGGGAACGGAAGGCATGTTGGGAACCAAGAAGCTGCAGGCCTGGGGCACAGGAGCTGCTAGGAAATTACCAAAGAGTAATTAAAAAGACTCCTGACTTTCACCCCCACAGCCGTCAGGAGGCTGGAAAACGATCCCACAGCAAAACAGCTCCGACCACAGCAACAACCAGTGCGGCCGCTGGAACGTCTGCAGGAGGGGAGAGCGGCATGGATGCAGGAATCCTGGAACGCCTGCAGGAGAGCAGAGCGGCATGGATGCAGGAATCCTGGAACGCCTGCAGGAGAGCAGAGCGGCATGGATGCAGGAATCCTGGAACGCCTGCAGGAGGGGAGAGCGGCATGGATGCAGGAATCCTGGAACGCCTGCAGGAGGGGAGAGCGGCATGGATGCAGGAATCCTGGAACGCCTGCAGGAGAGCAGAGCGGCATGGATGCAGGAATCCTGGAACGCCTGCAGGAGAGCAGAGCGGCATGGATGCAGGAATCCTGGAACGTCTGCAGGAGGGGAGAGCGGCATGGATGCAGGAATCCTGGAACGCCTGCAGGAGGGGAGAGCGGCATGGATGCAGGAATCCTGGAACGCCTGCAGGAGAGCAGAGCGGCATGGATGCAGGAATCCTGGAACGCCTGCAGGAGAGCAGAGCGGCATGGATGCCATAGGGGCTGTTCTGCCTGCAGGAGAGCAGAGCTGTAGAAGCACAGAGCCAATCCCTTGTTCCACTCGCGGCCCTGGTGCAGCGCAGGCTCCGCTCGGCGCCCAGCGCAGGCAGCCAAGAACTTTGCAAGCTTTCTTCTGCTCCCGACCGAGAGCAGAAACCAGCGGGGTCCCAGCAGAACCCTGGCGTCGCCCCCAGCGCCAAATCCAGATTCGGCGCCGTGAACTCACAACTGTGCCGGGAGGCCGGCATCCAATCCAGCCGACGCCTGGCGGCTTTCACTGCGCTTCTGCTGTCGGAAAGAGGAAGAGGAGGAGAGGGAGAAAAGGAAACGGAAGCAGGACAGGAAAAAGGCCGAGGAAAAGGCCTGGGGAAAGGAAGTGACAGGGACTGGGGAAACGGAACTGGGGAAGAGGAGGAAGAGGAAGGGAAAAGGGTTGGAAGTGACGGGAAACGGAACGGGAAGCAGCAACGAGAAGAAAGTCCTCCAGCCCCACACCGCAGTCCTCCAGCCCCACAAGTGACTCCTCCTGCACCACACTGAGGTCCTCCAGGGCCACCCCTAAGTCCTCCTGCCCCACATCCCAGTCCTCCAGCCCCACACCGCAGTCCTCCAGCCCCACACCGCAGTCCTCCAGCCCCGTCAGTGAGTCCTGCCGCACCCTAATTGAGTTTTCCTGCCTCACACCCAGGTCATCCTGCCCCACAAGTCAGCCCTCCCACCCCACATCTTAGTCCTCCAGCCCCACATCTCAGTCCTCCAGCCCCACACTGAGGTCCTCCAGCCGCACATCCAAGTCCTCCAGCCCACACCGCAGTCCTCCAGCCCCACAAGTGACTCCTCCTGCACCACACTGAGGTCCTCCAGGGCCACCCCTAAGTCCTCCTGCCCCACATCCCAGTCCTCCAGCCCCACACCGCAGTCCTCCGGCCCCACATCCAAGTCCTCCAGCCAAATAAGCGAGTCTTCCGGCCCCACACCCCGGGGCTCCAGCCCCACAAGTGAGCCCTCCCACCCCACATCCCAGGTCCTCCCACCCCACATCCCAGGTCCTCCAGCCCCAATATTGAGTTCTCCAGCTCCACCTCCCAGGTCCTTCAGCCCCACATCCGAGGTCCTCCAGCCCAAATCTCATTTCTGCAGCCCCATCAACGAGTCCTCCTGCTCCACATCCCCGTCCTCCAGCCCCATAAGCGAGTCCACCAACCCCACACCGAGGTCCTCCAGCCCCAGAATGGGAAACAAGGAAGCAGGAGAATGAGGGAAAAGGAATTCCCAACGGGAAAAGAGGAAGGAGGTGGGGGACGAGGGAAAAAGGAAGCAGGAGGGGAACAGGGAGAAAGGAATCCACTGTGAGGGGAAAAAGGAAAAAGGGGAAGGGGGGAAAAAGGGAAGGAGGGGAAGGGGGGGAAAAAGGGAAGGAGGGAGAGGAAGGGGGGAAAAAGGGAAGGAGGGAGAGGAAGGGGGGGAAAAAGGGAAGGAGGGAGAGGAAGGGGGGGAAAAAGGGAAGGAGGGGAAGGGGGGAAAAACGACCTCATGAGGAGGGAGAAGCAAGGAGGAGAAAAAGGAATTCACTCTGAGAAACAAGGAAGGAGGAGAACGGGAAAAACCGAGGTTCTCCAGCCCCACACCGAGGACCTCCAGGGTCACCCCAAGTCCTCCCGCCCCACATCCAGGTCCTCCAGCCCCATAATTGAGTCCTCCTGCCCCACATCTCAGGTCCTCGAGGGCCGCCCCCAAGTCCTCTAGCCCCACACCCCAGTTCTCCAGGCCCACAAGTGAGGCCTCCCGCCCCATAATTGAGTCCTCCAGCTCCACAGCAAGGTCCTCCTGCCCCACACTTTTAGTCCTCCAGCCCCACATCTCAGTCCTCCAGGACCCATATCGCAGTCCTCCAGCCCCACACCGAGGTCCTCCAAGGCCACCCTCAAGTCCTCCAGCCCCACATCTCAGTTCTCCATGCCCCACAACTGACTCCTCCAGCCCCTCGAGCGAGTCCTCCAACCCCACACCCAAGGTCCTCCAGCCCCTTAAGTGAGTCCTCCAGCCGCACATCCAAGGCCTTCCAGCCCCACACCGAGGTCCTCCAGGGCGGCCCCCAAGCCCTTCTGCTCCACATCCCGGTCCTCCAGCCCCATAAGTGAGTCCCCTCCCGCCCCACATCCCAGTCCTCCAGCCCCACACCGAGGTCCTCCAGCCCCACATCCCGGTCCTCCAGCCCCATAAGTGAGTCCTCCTGCCCCACATCCCGGTCCTCCAGCCCCACATCCCGGTCCTCCAGCCCCCCTTCCCGCTCCCCCACGCCCCCCCACGCCGCTCCCCGCTTCCCCGCCTCCCGCTGCCGTCGCCCAGCGCCGCGGAGGCCGGGCTCCGCCACTCGCGACAGCCCTGCGGACCGGCATCCCAGGCGTCGCTCCGAGTCTCCGCGCTCCTTCGGCCGCAGTCCTTCCCGTCGCCGCCGCTCTCGCGAGAACTGCCCGGCCGAGAGCCGCCCGGCCGCTGCGCTCTGCGGGGATCCCGGCGTGACGGAGGGAAGCGAGCGAAACCGCGCCGGACCTCGCGCTCGGTCGCTCCTCCAGCCCCACAAGGGGGTCCTCCTGCCCCATAAGTGGGTCCTCCTGCCCCACAAGCGGGTCCTCCAGCGCCACGAGGGGGTCCTCCAGCGCCACGAGGGGGTCCTCCAGGGCCACGAGTGAGTCCTCCAGCGCCACGAGGGGGTCCTCCTGCCCCATAAGTGAGTCCTCCTGCCCCATAAGTGAGTCCTCCTGCCCCATAAGTGAGTCCTCCTGCCCCATAAGTGGGTCCTCCAGGGCCACGAGCGGGTCCTCCTGCCCCACAAGGGGGTCCTCCTGCCCCACAAGGGGGTCCTCCAGCGCCACGAGCGGGTCCTCCTGCCCCACACCGAGGTCCTCCAGCCCCACATCCAAGGACCTCGCGCTCGGTCGCTTCCCAGCGCTGCTGGCTGGAGCGGCTCCGAAGCGCCGAGCCGCGGCCGGCGAGGGCCGCCAGGGCAGCGCGAGTCCTCCTGCCCTACAAGCGGGTCCTCCAGGCCCATAAGTGGGTCCTCCAGGGCCACAACGGGGTCCTCCTGCCCCACAAGCGGGTCCTCCAGCGCCACAAGGGGGTCCTCCAGCGCCACAAGGGGGTCCTCCTGCCCCATAAGTGGGTCCTCCAGGGCCACGAGCGGGTCCTCCTGCCCCAGAAGTGGGTCCTCCTGCCCCATAAGAGGGTCCTCCAGGGCCACAACGGGGTCCTCCTGCCCCACAAGGGGGTCCTCCTGCCCCACAAGGGGGTCCTCCTGCCCCACAAGGGGGTCCTCCTGCCCCACAAGGGGGTCCTCCAGGGCCAGAAGTGAGTCCTCCTGCCCCACAAGCGGGTCCTCCAGGGCCACGAGGGAGTCCTCCTGCCCCACGAGCGGGTCCTCCTGCCCCACGAGCGGGTCCTCCAGGGCCACAAGGGGGTCCTCCAGGGCAGCCACCAAGTCCTCCAGCCCCACGAGCGAGTCCTCCTGTCCCGCAAGCGAGTCCTCCTGTCCCGCAAGCGAGTCCTCCAGCGCCACAAGTGAGAACTCCAGCCCCACATCCGAGTGCTTAAGACGCAGAATTGAGTCCTCCAGCCCCACATCCAAGGTCCTCTAAGGCCACTCCCAAGTCCTCCAGCCACGCATCTCAGTCCTCCAGCCCCACGAGCCAGTCCTCCAGCCACATAACTGAGTCTTGCAGCCCCACATCTTAGTCCTCCAGGCCCAGAAGCGAGTCCTCCAGCCCCACAGCCCGGTCCTCCAGCGCCAGAAGCGGGTCCTCCAGCGCCAGAAGCGGGTCCTCCAGCGCCAGAAGCGGGTCCTCCTGCCCCAGAAGCGGGTCCTCCAGCGCCAGAAGCGAGTCCTCCAGCGCCAGAAGCGGGTCCTCCTGCCCCACAAGAGGGTCCTCCTGCCCCACAAGCGGGTCCTGCAGCGCCACGAGGGGGTCCTCCTGCCCCACAAGGGGGTCCTCCAGGGCCACGAGGGGGTCCTCCTGCCCCATAAGTGGGTCCTCCAGGGCCACAAGCGGGTCCTCCAGCCCTACAAGTGGGTCCTCCTGCCCCACAAGGGGGTCCTCCAGGGCCACGAGCGGGTCCTCCTGCCCCACAAGGGGGTCCTCCAGGGCCACAAGTGAGTCCACCTGCCCCACGAGCGAGTCCTCCTGCGGCACAAGGGGGTCCTCCAGTCCCATAATTTAGTCGCCCTGCCCCACAAGTGAGTCCTCCAGGGCCACAAGGGGGTCCTCCTGCCCCATAAGTGGGTCCTCCAGGGCCACGAGGGAGTCCTCCAGCGCTACGAGGGAGTCCTCCTGCCCCAGAAGTGAATCCTCCAGGGCCACGAGGGGGTCCTCCTGCCCCACATGCAGGTCCTCCTGCCCCACAAGTGGCTCCTCCAGGGCCACAAGTGGGTCCTCCTGCCCCACAACGGGGTCCTCCAGGGCCACAAGGGGGTCCTCCTGCCCCACGAGGGGATCCTCCAGGGCCACGAGGGGATCCTCCAGCCCCACAGCCCGGTCCTCCTGCCCCACAAGGGGGTCCTCCTGGGCCACAAGGGGGTCCTCCTGGGCCACAAGGGGGTCCTCCTGCCCCACAAGCGGGTCCTCCAGTCCCATAATTGAGTCGTCCTGCCCCACAAGCCAGTCCTCCAACCCCACAGCCCGGTCCTCCTGCCCTACAAGTGGGTCCTCCAGCGCCACGAGTGAGTCCTCCTGCCCCACAAGGGGGTCCTCCTGCCCCACAAGGGGGTCCTCCTGCCCCACAAGGGGGTCCTCCTGCCCCACAAGGGGGTCCTCCTGCCCCACAAGGGGGTCCTCCTGCCCCACAAGGGGGTCCTCCAGAGCCATGAGTGAGTCCTCCAGCGCCACGAGTGAGTCCTCCTGCCCCACGAGCAGGTCCTCCAGGGCCACGAGCGGGTGCTCCTGCCCCATAAGTGGGTCCTCCAGGGCCACGAGCGAGTCCTCCTGCAGCACAAGGGGGTCCTCCTGCCCCACGAGCGGGTCCTCCTGCCCCACCAGGGGGTCCTCCAGGGCCACAGCCCGGTCCTCCTGCCCCACAAGGGGGTCCTCCTGCCCCACAAGGGGGTCCTCCAGCCCCACAAGTGAATCCTCCAACTGCAAACCGCGGTCGCCTAGCCCCACACCCTGGTCCTCCAGCCCCACACCGAGGTCCTCCAGCCCCACACCGAGGTCCTCCAAGGCCACCCCCAAGTCCTCCAGGCCCACATCTCAGTTCTCCAGTCCCACAGCAAGGTCCTCCAGCCACAGAACTCAGTCCTCCAGTCCCAGACCCAAGGTCCTCCAGCCCCTTAAGCGAGTCCTCCAGCCGCACATCCAAGGTCCTCCAAGGCCGCTCCCAAGTCCTCCAGCCACGCGTCTCAGTCCTCCAGCCCCAGGAGCGAGTCCTCCCGCCCCACATCCCAGGTCCTCCAGCCCCACACCCCAGTCCTCCAGCCCCACAATTGAGTCCTCCAGCCCCACATCCCAGTCCTCCAGCCCCAGAAGTGAGTCCTGCAGCCGCACATCCAAGGTCCTCCAAGGCCGCTCCCAAGTCCTCCAGGCACGCATCTCAGTCCTCCAGCCCCAGAAGCGAGCCCTCCAGCCCCAGAAGCGAGCTCCTCCAGCTGCACATCCAAGTCCTCCAGCCCCATAACCGAGTCCTCCAGCCCCACAGCCAGTCCTCCAGCCCCACACCAGCTTCAGCTCTTTCCCTGCCTAACGTCAGCAGCAACACTGCAGCAGATCCTGCTTTCATCCCAGCACGAAGGCCTGAAGATGAAGATGAAGATGAAGCACGGCACGCAAAGCAACCTTCTCTCATCATCCCAGTCCTCCAGCCCCACACCGAGGTCCTCCAGCCCCATAAGTGAGTCCTCCAGCCCCACACCGAGCTCCTCCAGCCGCACATCCAAGTCCTCCAGCCCCATAACCGAGTCCTCCAGCCCCTTCCCAGCTTCAGCTCTTTCCCTGCCTAACGTCAGCAGCAACACTGCAGCAGATCCTGCTTTCATCCCAGCACGAAGGCCTGAAGATGAAGAAGATGAAGAAGATGAAGAAGATGAAGAAGATGAAGAAGATGAAGAAGATGAAGAAGATGAAGAAGATGAAGAAGATGAAGAAGATGAAGAAGATGAAGAAGATGAAGAAGATGAAGATGAAGGTGAAGCACGGCACGCAAAGCAACCTTCTCTCCTCTGCTGCGGATCACTCCTGCTGCAGGCCTGCTTTGGTCACTGCTTCCCTATTGCTGATCCCAGCTGGCGCAGGGAAGCTGCTCAGGTCGGGCTTGGACGCGCTGCGCCCTAAAGCTCCCTTCCAAGCCCTGCACTTCTGGCACTGCGGGACTCGGGCAGCAGCCAGGAGAGGCCGGCAGCACGCAGGCGTTCCGCGCTCAGGGATCTGATGGCGGAAAGCCGGCCTCCTGCTTTGCCGGCCCTGTGTTGTGCTGCTGCCTCTGCAGCGCCGCAGCGAGGGCCTGCAGCCCCACAAGTGAGTCCTCCAGCCCCACAGCGAGGGCCTGCAGCCCCACAAGTGAGTCCTCCAGGGCCACGAGTGGGTCCTCCTGCCCCACAAGTGAGTCCTCCGGCCCCACAAGCGAGGGCTTAAGACGCACAAGCGAGTCCTCCAGCGCCACATTGCAGTGCTCCAAGCCCCACAAGTGAGTCCTCCTGCCCCACAAGTGAGTCCTCCTGCCCCACAAGTGAGTCCTCCAGCCCCACAAGTGAGTCCTCCAGCCCCACACCGAGGTCCTGCAGCCCCACAAGTGAGTCCTCCAGCCCCACAGCCAGGTCTTCCAGCCCCACACCGAGGTCCTCCAGCCCCACATCCCAAGTCCTCCAGGCCCACAAGTGAGCAATCCAGCCCCAACCGAGGTCCTCCAGGGCCGCCCCCAATTCCTGCAGTCTGACATTCCAGTCCTCCGGCCCAAAAATTGAGTCCTCCAGCCCCACATCCCAGTCCTTGAGGCATAAAATTGAGTCCTCCAGCCCCACAATGATGTCCTCCAGGGCAGCCCCCAAGTCCTCCAGCCCCACATTCGAGGTCCTCCAGCCCCACATCCAACTTCTCCAGCCCCACAAGGGAGTCCTCCACCCTTTATTTGAGCCCTCCAGCCCCACACCCCGGTCTTCCAGCACCACAATTGAGTCCTCCAGACCCACATCCCAGTCCTCCAGACCTGTGAGCGAGTCCACCAGCCCCACACCCAAGTCCTCCAGCCCCACAGCCCAGGTCCTCCTGCCCCATAAGAGAGTTTTGCAGCCCCACATCCCAGTCCTCCAGCCCCCCAAGTGAGTCCTCCAGCCCCTCCAGTCTGGGCCTCCCACCCCACATCTCAGTTCTCCAGGACAACACCAAGGGCCTCCCACCCCACGCCGAGGTCCTCCAGCCCCACAGCCCGGTCCTCCAGCCCCACAGCCCGGTCCCTCAGAGGGAAAAGGCAGGAGGAGAGCGAGGGAAAAGGAACTGCCGAGCAGGAAAGAAGAGGAAGGAATTGCCAAGGGCAGAAAAGGAAGGAGGAGAGCGAGGAAAGTGAATTGACAAGGACAAAGAAGGAAGGAATTGACAGGGAGAGAAACAGGAGGAGGAGAACGGAGGAAACAGGGGAAGTGCGAGGGGAAAGAGGGAATCGCTGGGGGGACAAAGGGGGAAAGGGAACTGCTGGGGGGAAATGGGGAACTGCCAGGGGGAAACAGGGGAAAAAGGAGAACTGCCAGGGGGGAAACAGGAACTGCCAGGGGGGGAGAAAGCGGCAAAAGGGAGTTGCCAAGGGGAAAAGGGAATTGGGAAGGGGGAGAACGGGGGAAAGGGAGCGAGGAGAACGGGGGAAAAAGGAATTCACAGGGGAAACGGGACGGAGGAGACGGGGGGAAAAGGGAAGGAGGAGACGGGGGGAAAAGGGAAGGAGGAGATGGGGGGAAAAGGGAAGGAGGAGATGGGGGGGGAAAGGGAAGGAGGAGATGGGGGGAAAGGGAAGGAGGAGATGGGGAAAAGGGAAGGAGGAGATGGGGGGAAAAGGGAAGGAGGAGATGGGGAAAAGGGAAGGAGGAGACGGGGGGAAAAGGGAAGGAGGAGATGGGGGAAAAGGGAAGGAGGAGACGGGGGGAAAGGGAAGGAGGAGACGGGGGGAAAAGGGAAGGAGGAGACGGGGGAAAAGGGAAGGAGGAGATGGGGGGAAAAGGGAAGGAGGAGATGGGGGGAAAAGGGAAGGAGGAGATGGGGGAAAAGGGAAGGAGGAGACGGGGGGAAAAGGGAAGGAGGAGACGGGGGAAAAGGGAAGGAGGAGATGGGGGGAAAAGGGAAGGAGGAGATGGGGGGAAAAGGGAAGGAGGAGATGGGGGGGAAAAGGGAAGGAGGAGATGGGGGGGAAAAGGGAAGGAGGAGACGGGGGGAAAAGGGAAAAAGGGAAGTGCCAAGGGGAAAAAGAAGGAAGGAATGGGCGTGGGGAAAAAAGGAAGGAGGAGAAGCACAGAAAGGGAACTGCCAGGGGAAACAGGGCGAAACGGGAATAAGGAACAGGAAAAGGGGAAACAGGGGAAACTGCCAGGGGGAAACAGGGGAGTCCTCCAGCCCCACATCCCAGTCCTCCAGCGCTGCCCTCAAGTCCTCCAGCCCCACATCCCAGTCCTCCAGCCCCATAAGTGAAAGGAGCTGAGCATGGGGGAAAGGGATGGGGAGAAGGGGGGGAAGGGGATTCAGCAGGGGAAACGGGGAAGGAGGGGAGCAGGGGAAAGCAGGGAAGTGGGGGAAAGCAGGGAATTCCCAATGAGCGAAAGGGAAGGAGGGGAGCGGGGGGAAAAGGGAATTTGCTGTGGGAAACAGGGAAGGAGGAGCCCGGGAAAAAGGGAAGTGACAGCATGTGCAATGAATGGAAATGACAGCAAGGAACGTCGTGTCAAATCACATGGAGCTGTGACAGCGAGGAAGTCAGCAGGAGAGCTGGGCACCGCGAGGCACAGAGCAGCACCAGGAGCCTGGCCTCGCTCCTCCAGCCCCACAAGTGGGTCCTCCAGCCCCACAGCGAGGCCTCCGGCCCCACAGCGGGTCCTCCGGCCCCACAGCGGGTCCTCCGGCCCCACAGCGAGGCCTCCAGGCCCACGAGAGAGTCCTCCAGCTCTTCCTCAGTCCTCCAGCCCCCCGAGCCAGTCCTCCAGCCCCCCAAGCGAGTCCTCCAGCCCCACAAGCGAGTCCTCCAGCCCCACAAGCGAGTCCTCCAGCCCCACAAGCGAGTCCTCCGGCCCCACAAGCGAGTCCTCCGGCCCCACAAGCGAGGTCCTGCAGCCCCTTAAATGAGTCCTGCAGCCCCACAGCGAGGTCCTCCAGCCCCTTAAATGAGTCCTCCAGCCCCTTAAATGAGTCCTCCAGCCCTTCCTCGGTTTTCCAGCCCCTTAAGTGAGTCCTCCAGCCCCACATCCAAGGTCCTGCAAGGCCACCCTCAAGTCCTCCAGCCACGCATCTCAGTTCTCCAAGTCCCACAACTGAGTCCTCCAGCCCCACACCCAAGGTCCTCCAGCCCCACATCCGAGGCCTTCCAGCCCCACATCCGAGGTCCTCCAGACCCATAAGTGAATCCAGCAGCTCCACATCCCAGCCCTCCAGCCCCACTCCAAGGTCCGCCAGGGCCGACCCCAAGTCCTCCAGCCCCACATCCCAGTTCTCCAGCCCCAAAAGTGAGTCCCACATCCGAGCTCCTCCAGCCCCACAACTTGGTCCTCCAGCCCCACACCCTGGTCCCTCGGAGGGAAAAGGCAGGAGGAGAAGGAGGGAAAAGGAACTGCCACGGGGAAACAGGGGAAACAGTGCGCAGGGGAAAAGGGGGAACTGCCCAGCCCCATAAGTGACTCCCACAGCCCCAGCTGAGCTCCTCCAGCCCCACATCTCAGACCTCCAGCCCCACATCTGAGTCCTCCCACCCCACACAAGAATCCCTCGGACGGAAAAGGAAGGGGGGGAACCAGGGAAAAGGAGGAGAGATGGAATTGACAATGAGAAGGGAAAAGGAAGGGGGGGAACGGGGCAAAAGAGGAATTGACCATGGGAGAAAAGGAAGCAGGGCAACAAGGGAGAAAGGGAACTCAGAATGGGAAAAAGGGGCAGCACAAGGAGGACAGGGAAAAAAGGAAGATGGAAAAAGGGAAGGAGGAGCACGAGGGAACAAAGGAATTGACAACGGGAACAAAGGAACGAGGAGGACGGGGGAAAAGGAACGAGGGGGACGGGGGAAAAGGAACGAGGGGGACGGGGGAAAAGGAACGAGGGGGACGGGGGAAAAGGAACGAGGGGGACGGGGGAAAAGGAACGAGGGGGACGGGGGAAAAGGAACGAGGGGGACGGGGGAAAAGGAACGAGGGGGACGGGGGAAAAGGAACGAGGGGGACGGGGGAAAAGGAACGAGGGGGACGGGGGAAAAGGAAGTGCCAAGGGAAAAAAGGGGAAAACTGCCAGGGGAACAAGGGGGAAAAGGGGAAACCGCCAGGGGGAAAAAGGGGAAACACATCCACGTTTTCCAGCCCCACAAGCGAGTCCTCCAGCCCCACACAGAGCTTCTCAAGAGCCACCCCCAAGCTTTCCAGCCCCCTAAGTGAGTCCTCCAACCCCACACTCAGGTCCTCCAGCCCCACACCGAGGTCCTACCGGCCCCACACTGAGGTCCTCCAAGGCCACTGCCAAGTCTTCCAGCCACGCATCTCAGTCCTCCTGCCCCACAAGTGAGTCCTCCAGCCCCACATCCAAGGTCCTCCAAGGCCGCTCCCAAGTCCTCCAGCCCCACATCTCACTTCTCCAAGCCCCACAACTGAGTCCTCCAGCTCCACAGCGAGGTCCGCCAGGGCCGCCCCCAAGTCCTCCAGCCCCACACCCCGGTCCTCCCGCCCCACATCCCGGTCCTCGGAGGGAAAAGGAATTGCCAAGGGGAAAAAAGAAGGAAGGAATTGCCAAGGGGAAAAAGGAAGAGGAGAGCGAGGGAAAAGGGGAACTGCCAGGGGAAAAGGGAAATAGGGGAAAGAGGGGAAATAGGGGAACTGCCGGGGGAAAAGGGGAAAAAGGGGAAATGGGGGAAATAGGGGAAACAGGAACTGCCAGGGGAGGAGAAAGCGGCAAAAGGGAGTTGCCAAGGGGAAAAGGGAATTGGGAAGGGGGAGAACGGGGGAAAGGGAGCGAGGAGAACGGGGGAAAAAGGAATTCACAGGGGAAACGGGACGGAGGAGACGGGGGGAAAAGGGAAGGAGGAGATGGGGAAAAGGGAAGGAGGAGATGGGGGGAAAAGGGAAGGAGGAGATGGGGGGAAAGGGAAGGAGGAGATGGGGGAAAAGGGAAGGAGGAGACGGGGGGAAAAGGGAAGGAGGAGACGGGGGAAAAGGGAAGGAGGAGACGGGGGAAAAGGGAAGGAGGAGACGGGGGAAAAGGGAAGGAGGAGACGGGGGAAAAGGGAAGGAGGAGACGGGGGAAAAGGGAAGGAGGAGACGGGGGAAAAGGGAAGGAGGAGACGGGGGAAAAGGGAAGGAGGAGATGGGGGGAAAAGGGAAGGAGGAGATGGGGGGAAAAGGGAAGGAGGAGATGGGGGGAAAAGGGAAGGAGGAGATGGGGGGGAAAAGGGAAGGAGGAGATGGGGGGGAAAAGGGAAGGAGGAGACGGGGGGGAAAAGGGAAGGAGGAGACGGGGGGGAAAAGGGAAGGGGGAGACGGGGGGGAAAAGGGAAGGAGGAGACGGGGGAAAAGGGAAGGAGGAGACGGGGGGAAAAGGGAAGGAGGAGATGGGGGGAAAAGGGAAGGAGGAGATGGGGGGAAAAAGGGAAGGAGGAGACGGGGAAACAGGGGAAAAAGGGAAGTGCCAAGGGGAAAAAGAAGGAAGGAATGGGCGTGGGGAAAAAAGGAAGGAGGAGAAGCACAGAAAGGGAACTGCCAGGGGAAACTGCCAGGGGGAAAGGGAAGGGGAGAACGGGGCAAAGGGAAGTGCTGGGGGAAACGGGGGAAAGGGGAAACGGGGGGAGAGGGGGAAACGGGGGGAGAGGGGGAAACGGGGGGAGAGGGGGAAACGGGGGGAGAGGGGAAACGGGGGGAGAGGGGAAACGGGGGGAGAGGGGAAACGGGGGGAGAGGGGGAAACGGGGGGAGAGGGGGAAACGGGGGGAGAGGGGGAAACGGGGGGGAAAAGGGGGAAACTGCCCAGCCCCATAAGTGACTCCCACAACCCCATCTGAGGTCCTGCACCCCACATCTCAGACCTCCAGCCCCATAAGTGAGTTCTCCAGCGCCACACCGAGCTCCTCCAGCCGCACATCCAAGTCCTCCAGCCCCTTAAGTGAGTCCTCCAGCCCCACATCCAAGGTCCTCCAAGGCCACCTTCAAGTCCTCCAGCCACGCATCTCAGTTCTCCAAGTCCCACAACTGAGTCCTCCAGCCCCACACCCAAGGTCCTCCAGCCCCACATCCGAGGCCTTCCAGCCCCACATCCGAGGTCCGCCAGGGCCGCCCCCAAGTCCTCCAGCCCCACATCCCAGTTCTCCAGCCCCAAAAGTGAGTCCCACATCCGAGCTCCTCCAGCCCCGCACCCGAGGTCCTCCAGCCCCACAAGTCAGTCCCCCAGCCCCACACTGAGCTCCTCCAGCCCCACACGTCAGTTCCTCCTACTCCAGAAGCGAGTCCGCCAGCCCCACACCAAGGTCCTCCAGCCCCACACCAAGGTCCTCCAGCCCCACAAGCGAGTCCGCCAGCCAAATAAATGAGTCTTGCGGCCGCACAAGTGAGCCCTCCCGCCCCACATCCCAGGTCCTCCCGCCCCACATCCCAGGTCCTCCCGCCCCAATATTGAGCCCTCCAGCTCCACCTCCCAAGTCCTTCAGCCCCACATCCGAGGCCCTCCAGCCCCACAAGTGAGTCCTCCAAGCCCACATCTCAGTTCTCAGCCCCACATCCCAGTCCTCCAGCTCCATAAGTGAGTCAGCCAACCCCACAAGTCAGACCTCCAGCACCATAATTGAGTCCTCCAGCCCCATACCGAGGTCCTCCAGCCCCACAACTCAGTCCTCCAGGGCCGCCCCCAAGTCCTCCAGCCCCTCCAGTCTGGGCCTCCCACCCCACATCTCAGTTCTCCAGGACAACACCAAGGTCCTCCCACCCCACGCCGAGGTCCTCCAGCCCCACAGCCGAGTCCCTCAGAGGGAAAAGGCAGGAGGAGAGCGAGGGAAAAGGAACTGCCGAGCAGGAAAGAAGAGGAAGGAATTGCCAAGGGCAGAAAAGGAAGGAGGAGAGCGAGGAAAGTGAATTGACAAGGACAAAGAAGGAAGGAATTGACAGGGAGAGAAACAGGAGGAGGAGAACGGAGGAAACAGGGGAAGTGCGAGGGGAAAGAGGGAATCGCTGGGGGGACAAAGGGGGAAAGGGGGGAAGGAGGGGAAGGAGGGGAAACTGCAAGGGGGGAAACAGGGGAACTGCAAGGGGAGGAAGGGGAGGAAGGGGAGGAAGGGGAGGAAGGGGAGGAAGGGGAGGAAGGGGAGGAAGGGGAGGAAGGGGAGGAAGGGGAGGAAGGGGAGGAAGGGGAGGAAGGGGAGGAAGGGGAGGAAGGGGAAACTGCAAGGGGGGAAAAAGTAAGGAGTTGCCAAGGGGAGAAAAAAGAGGAAGGAGGAGAACGGGGGAAAGGGAACTGCCATGGGGAAAAGGGGGAACTGCCCAGCCCCATAAGTGACTCCCACAGCCCCAGCTGAGCTCCTCCAGCCCCACATCTCAGACCTCCAGCCCCACATCCGAGTCCTTCAGCCCCAAAAGTAACTCCTCCAGCCCCACAAGTGAGTCGTCCCACCCCACACCCCAGTCCTCCAGCCCCACACCGATGTCCTCCAAGGCCACCCTCAAGTCCTCCAGCCCCACATCTCAGTTCTCCATGCCCCACAACTGAGTCCTCCAGCCCCACACCCAGGTCCTCCAGCCCCTAAATTGAAAGCACCAGCTCCACATCCAAGCCTTCCAGCCCCACATCCCAGATCCTCCAGGGCCACCCCCAAATCCTCCAGCCCCACAAGTCAGCCCTCCAGCCCCACAGCCCGGTCCCCGAGCCCCTTAAGTGAGTCCCCCAGCCCCATATGTGAGTCATCCAACCCTGCTTCCCAGTCCTCCAGCCCCATAAGTGAATCGTCCACCCCACACTGACGTCTTCCAGCGCCACATCCCAGTTCTCCAGCCCCACACCGAGGTCCTCCAGCCCCACATGCCAGTCCTCCAGCCGCACATCCAACGTCCTCCAAGGCCACCCTCAAGTCCTCCAGCCCCACATCTTAGTTCTCCAAGCCCCACAGCGAGGTCCTCCAGCCACAGAACTCAGTCCTCCAGGCCCACACCCAAGGTCCTCCAAGGCCACCCTCAAGTCCTCCAGCCCCACAGCCCAGTCCTCCAGCCCCACAGCCGTGTTGGTCGGAGAGAAAAGGCAGGAGTAGAAGGAGGGAAAAGGAATTGACAAGGAGCAAAAAGGAAGGAATTGTCAAGGAGGAAAAGGAAGGAGGAGAACGGGGGAAAGGGAAATGCTGGGGGAAGAGGGGGAAGAGGGGGGAAAGGGGGGGAAGAGGGGGGAAGAGGGGGGAAGAGGGGGAAGAGGGGGGAAGAGGGGGAAGAGGGGGAAGAGGGGGAAGAGGGGGAAGAGGGGGAAGAGGGGGAAGAGGGGGAAGAGGGGGAAGAGGGGGAAGAGGGGAAACTGCCGGGGGGGAAATAGGGGAGAAAGGGGAAAAGGGGAACTGCCAGAGGGGAAAAGGGCAGTCCTCCAGCCCCACACCTCAGTCCTCCAGCCCCAGAAGTGAGTCCTCCACCCCACACCCAAGTACTCCTGCCCCACATCCCAGTCCGCCAGGGTCGCCCCCAAGTCCTCCAGCCCCATAAGCGAGTCCTCCGGAACCCTAATTGAGTCCTCCAGCCCCACACCAAGGTACTCCTGCCCCCCACAAGTGAGTCCTCCAGCCCCACATCTCAGTCCTCCAGCCCCATAAGTGAGTCCTCCCGCCCCACATCCCAGGTCCTCCCGCCCCACATCCCAGGTCCTCCCGCCCCAATATTGAGCCCTCCAGCTCCACCTCCCAAGTCCTTCAGCCCCACATCCGAGGCCCTCCAGCCCCACAAGTCAGTCCTCCAGCCCCACATCCCAGTCCTCCAGCCCCATACGTGAGTCTCCCAGCCCCACATCCCAGTCCTCCAGCACCATCAGTGAATCGTCCACCCCACTCTCACATCTTCCAGCCCCACATCCCAGTTCTCCAGCACCAAACCGAGGTCCTCCAGCCCCAAAATTGGGTCCTCCAGCCCCACACCACGGTCCTCCAGCCCCACACCCTGGTCCCTCGCAGGGAAAAGGCAGGAGGAGAAGGAGGGAAAAGGAACTGCCACGGGAAAAAGAAAGGAAGGAGGAGGAGAAGGGGTGAAAGGGAATTCCCAAGGAGAAACAAGAATTGACAAAGAGAGAAAAGGAAGGAGGAGAACTGGGAAAAGGGAATTGCTGGGGGAAATGGAATTGCCAAGGGGAAAAGGGGAACTGCTGAGGGAAACAGGGGAAATGGGGCAAGAAAGGAATTGCCAAGGGGAAAAGGGGGAACTGAGGGGGGGAAAGCGAGGAGAAAGGGGGGAAAGGGGGGATGGAAACGCAGGCGGAAAGGGGGGCGGAAAGGGGAAATGCCAGGGGAAACAGGTGGGAAAAGGGGAAGTGCCAGGGGGAAAAGAGGAAAAGGGGAAGTGCCAGGGGAAACAGGGGAAAAGGGGAAGTGCCAGGGGAAAAGGGAAAAAGGGGAAGTGCCAGGGGAAAAAGGGGAAAAAGGGGAAGTGCCAGGGGGAAAAGGGAAAAAGGGGGAAAAGGGGGAAAAGGGGGAAAAGGGGGAAAAGGGGGAAAAGGGGGAAAAGGGGGAAAAGGGGGAAAAGGGGGAAAAGGGGGAAAAGGGGGAAAAGGGGGAAAAGGGGGAAAAGGGGGAAAAGGGGGAAACTGCCAGGGGAAAAGGGGGAAACTGCCAGGGGAAAAGGGGGAAAAAGGGGGAAACTGCCAGGGGAAAAAGGGGGAAACTGCCAGGGGAAAAAGGGGGAAAAGGGGGAAACTGCCAGGGGAAAAAGGGGAAACAGGGGAAACAGGCAGGGGAAAAAGGGGAAAAAGGGGAAACTGCCAGGGGAAAAAGGGAAATAGGGGAAACAGGGGAAAAGGGGGAAACTGCCAGGGGGGAAAAAGGGGAAATAGGGGAAACTGCCAGGGGGGAAAAAGGGGAAATAGGGGAAACTGCCAGGGGAGGAAGAAAGGAAGGAGAAGACTGGGCAAAAAAGGAGCCCAGCATGGGAAAAAGCAAAGGAGGAGAGCAGGAAAACAGGAATGCAGAATGGGAAATCGGGAAGGAGGGGAGCGGGAACCAGGGAACTGAGAGTGGGCAAAGGGAAGGAGGAGAGCGGGGAAAAAGGAATTGAGCGGGGGAAAAAGGGCACGAGGAGAGCCAGCAATGAACTGGAATAGAAGAAAGGAGATGGAAGGACGGGGGAGAGGAAAAGGGAATTGGGACGGGAGGAAAAAAGGACGGGGGAGGAAAGAGGGAACTGGGATGGGGGAAACGGGGGCTGGGATGGGAGGGAGAGGGGACGAAGGGGAAAGAGAGAAAGGAATGGGGGACGAGGGGGGAAAGGAAGAGAATGGGAAGCAGCAAATGGAAGAAAGCCCTGAGCCCCACAAGTGAGTCCTCCAGCCCCACAAGTGAGTCCTCCAGCCCCACAAGTGAGTCCTCCAGCCCCACAAGTGAGTCCTCCAGCCCCACAACTGAGTCCTCCAGCCCCACAAGTGAGTCCTCCAGCCCCTTAAGCGAGTCCTCCAGCCGCACATCCAAGGTCCTCCAGCCCCACAACTGAGTCCTCCAGCCCCACAACTGAGTCCTCCCGCCCCACAGCCCGGTCCTCCCGCCCCACAGCCCGGTCCTCCCGCCCCACAGCCCGGTCCTCCAAAGCCACCCCCAAGTCCTCCAGGCCCACAACTCAGTCCTCCAGCCCCACAAGTGAGTCCTCCGGCCCCACAAGTGAGTCCTCCGGCCCCACAAGTGAGTCCTCCGCCCCACACCGAGGTCCTCCAAAGCCACCCTCAAATCCTCCAGGCCCACAAGTGAGTCCTCCGGCCCCACAAGTGAGTCCTCCAGCACCGCACTGAGCTCCTCCAGACGCACATCCAAGTCCTGCAGCCCCATAAGTGAGTCCTCCAGCGCCACCCCGAGCTCCTCCAGCCCCACAAGTGAGTCCTCCAGCCCCACAGCGAGGTCCTGCAGCCACAGAACTCGGTCCTCCAGGCCCACATGCCGGTCCTCCAGCCCCACACCAGTGACGGTTGGAGGGAAAAAGGAGGAGAAGGAGGGAAAAGGAATTCACAAGGAGCAAAAAGGAAGGAATTGTCAAGGAGGAAAAGGAAGGATGAGAACGGGGGAAAGGGAAATGCTGGGGGAAAAGGGGGAACTGCCCAGCCCCATAAGTGACTCCCTCAACCCCAGCTGAGCTCCTCCAGCCCCACAACTCAGTCCTCCATCCCCTTAATTGAGTCCTCCAGGCCCACACCAAGGTCTTCCAAGGCCACCCTCAAGTCCTTCAGCCCCACATCTCAGTTCTCCGCCCCACATCCCAGTCCTCCAGCTCCACAAGTCAGACCTCCAGCCCCATAATTGAGACCTCCAGCCCCATAATTGAGTCCTCCAGCCCCACAGCTGGGTCCTCCAGCCCCACATCTCAGTTCTCCATCCCCTATGAGAGTCCTCCAGCCCCACAAGTCAGACCTCCAGCCCCACAAGTCAGACCTCCAGCCCCACAAGTCAGACCTCCAGCCCCACAAGTCAGACCTCCAGCCCCGCACCCCAGTCCCTGAGACGGAAAAGGCAGGAGGAGAAGGAGGGAAAAGGAATTGCCAAGGGGAAAAAAGGAAGAGGAGAACGGGGGAAAGGGAATTCCCAAGGAGAAGGAAAGAAGGAACTGAAAAGGAGAAAAAGGAAGGAATTGCCGAGGAGGGAAAGGGAAGGAGGAGGAGGAGGGGTGGAAAGGAGAAGCCGAGGGGAAAAAGGGGGAAAGGGGGAAAGGGGGAAAGGGGGAAAAGGGGGAAAAGGGGGAAAAGGGGGAAAAGGGGGAAAAGGGGGAAAAGGGGGAAAAGGGGGAAAAGGGGGAAAAGGGGGAAAGGGGGAACTGCCGGGGGAGGAGAGGAAGAAGTCAGACCTCCAGCGCCACAAGTGAGTCCTCCAGCCCCACAGCGAGGTCCTCCAGCCCCTTAAGCGAGTCCTCCAGCCCCACATCCAAGGTCCTCCAAGGCCGCTCCCAAGTCCTCCAGCCACGCATCTCAGTCCTCCAGCCCCACAAGTGAGTCCTCCAAGGCCACGCGCAGGTCCTCCAGCCCCACATCGCATTCCTCCCAGCCCCACAACTGAGTCCTCCAGCCCCACAGCGAGGTCCTCCAGCCACAGAACTCAGTCCTCCAGCCCCACACCCTGGTCCTCCAGCCCCACAAGTGAATCCTCCAACCGCAAACCGCAGTCGCCCAGCCCCACACCCTGGTCCTCCAGCCCCACACCCTGGTCCTCCAGCCCCACACCCCGGTCCCTCGCAGGGAAAAGGCAGGAGGAGAAGGAGGGAAAAGGAACTGCCACGGGAAAAAGAAAGGAAGGAGGAGGAGAAGGGGTGAAAGGGAATTCCCAAGGAGAAACAAGAATTGCCAAAGAGAGAAAAGGAAGGAGGAGAACTGGGAAAAGGGAATTGCTGGGGGAAATGGAATTGCCAAGGGGAAAAGGGGAACTGCTGAGGGAAACAGGGGAAATGGGGCAAGAAAGGAATTGCCAAGGGGAAAAGGGGGAACTGAGGGGGGGGAAAGCGAGGAGAAAGGGGGGGGAAAGGGGGGATGGAAACGCAGGCGGAAAGGGGGGCGGAAAGGGGAAATGCCAGGGGAAAAGGTGGGAAAAGGGGAAGTGCCAGGGGAAACAGGGGAAAGAGGGGAAGTGCCAGGGGGAAAAGAGGAAAAGGGGAAGTGCCAAGGGGAAAAAGGGGAAAAAGGGGAAGTGCCAGGGGGGAAAGGGAAAAAAGGGGAAGTGCCAGGGGAAAGAGGTGGAAAAAGGGGAAGTGCCAGGGGAAAAGGTGGAAAAAGGGAAGTGCCAGGGGAAAAGAGGAAAAGGGGAAGTGCCAGGGGAAACAGGGGAAAGAGGGGAAGTGCCAGGGGGAAATGGTGGAAAAAGGGGAAGTGCCAGGGGAAAGAGGAAAAGGGGAAGTGCCAGGGGAAAGAGGAAAAGGGGAAGTGCCAGGGGAAAAGGTGGGAAAACGGGAAGTGCCAGAGGAAACAGGGGAAAGAGGGGAAGTGCCAGGGGGGAAAAAGGAAGGAGGAGAACGGGGGAAAGGAAACTGCCATGGGGAAAAGGGGGAACTGCCCAGCCCCATAAGTGACTCCCACAGCCCCACAAGTGAGTCCTTCAGCCCCACACCCCAGTCCTCCAGCCCCATAATTGAGTCCTCCTGCCCCACAACTGAGTCCTCCAGCTGCAAATCCCAGTCCTCCAGCCCCACACCGAGGCCCTCCAGGGCCGCCCCCAAGTCCTCCAGCCCCAAAACTGAGTCCTCCTGGGCCGCCCCCAAGTCCTCCAGCCCCACACGCCAGCCCTCCAGCCCCACACCGCGTCCAATGGCCACCTGAACCTTCCTCTTCTTTGTCTTCCTCCAGTGTGCAGAGCGGGATCCAGTCCTGCCTTGCTGAGAAAGGCCGCAGCCCACAGCCGAGTCCTCCAGCCCCACTTCCCAGTCCTCCAGCCCCACAAGCGAGTCCTCCAGGACCCACAAGCGAGTCCTCCAGCCACATAACTGAGTCTTGCAGCCCCACATCTCAGTCCTCCAGCCCCACACCCCACTCCCTGAGCCATAAAATTGAGTCCTCCAGCCCCACAACGAGGACCCAAAGCCCCACACCCAAGGTCCTCCAGGGCGTCCCCAAGTCCTCCAGCCACGCATCTCAGTCCTCCAGCCCCATGAGTGAGTCCTCCAGCCCCACAAGTGAGTCCTCCAGCCCCACAAGTGAGTCCTCCAGCCCCACAGCCCAGTCCTCCAGCCCCACAGCCCAGTGCCTCAGAGGGAAAAGGAATTGCCAAGGGGAAAAAAGGAAGGAGGAGAACAAGGGAAAAGGGGAACTGCCAGGGGGAAAAGGGAAACAGGGCAAAAGGGGAAACAGAGGAAAAGGGGAAAAAGGGGAACTGCCAGGGGGGGAAAAAAGGAAGGAGGGGAACGGGGGTAAGGGAAGTGCCAAAGGAAAAAAGGGGGAAAAGGGGGAACTGCCAGGGGAAAAAGGGGGAAAAGGGGGAAACTGCCGGGGGGAAAACGGGGAGAAAGGGGAACTGCTGGGGGGGAAAAAAAAGGAAGGCGGAGAGTGGGGGAAAGGGAAGTGCCAAGGGAGAAAAGGGGGAACTGCCCAGCCCCATAAGTGACTCCCGCAGCCCCACATCTCTGACCTCCAGCCCCACATCTGAGTCCTCCCGCCCCACACCAGAGTCCCTTGGAGGAAAAAGGAAGGGGGGGAACGAGGGAAAAGGAGGAGAGATGGAATTGACAATGAGAAGGGAAAAGGAAGGGGGGAGAACGGGGCAAAAGAGGAATTGACAATGGGAGAAAAGGAAGCAGGGCAACAAGGGAAAAAGGGAACTCAGAATGGGAAAAAGGGGCAGCACAAGGAGGACAGGGAAAAAAGGAAGATGGAAAAAGGGAAGGAGGAGCACGAGGGAACAAAGGAATTGACAACGGGAACAAAGGAACGAGGGGGACGGGGGAAAAGGAACGGGGGGGACGGGGGAAAAGGAACGAGGGGGACGGGGGAAAAGGAACGAGGGGGACGGGGGAAAAGGAACGAGGGGGACGGGGGAAAAGGAACGAGGGGGACGGGGGAAAAGGAACGAGGGGGACGGGGGAAAAGGAACGAGGGGGACGGGGGAAAAGGAACGAGGGGGACGGGGGAAAAGGAACGAGGGGGACGGGGGAAAAGGAACGAGGGGGACGGGGGAAAAGGAACGAGGGGGACGGGGGAAAAGGAAGTGCCAAGGGAAAAAAGGGGAAAACTGCCAGGGGGGAAACGGGGGAACAAGGGGAAACTGCCAGGGGAACAAGGGGAAACCGCCAGGGGGAAAAAGGGGAAACACATCCACGTTTTCCAGCCCCACAAGCGAGTCCTCCAGCCCCACACAGAGCTTCTCAAGAGCCACCCCCAAGCTTTCCAGCCCCCTAAGTGAGTCCTCCAACCCCACACTCAGGTCCTCCAGCCCCACACCGAGGTCCTACCGGCCCCACACTGAGGTCCTCCAAGGCCACTGCCAAGTCTTCCAGCCACGCATCTCAGTCCTCCTGCCCCACAAGTGAGTCCTCCAGCCCCACACCAAGGTCCTCCAGACGTACATCCAAAACATCCAGCCCCATAAGTGAGTCCTCCCGCCCCACATCCCGGTCCTCCTTCCCCACATCCCGGTCCTCCTGCCCGACACCGAGGTCCTCCAGCCCCACAACCCAGTCCTCCAGCCTCACACCCAGGTCCTCCTGCCCCACAAGTGAGTCCTCCAGGCCCACAGCCTGGTCCTCCAGGCCCACAGCCCGGTCCTCCAGCTCCATAATTGAGTCCTCCTGCCCCATATGTGCGTCCTCCATCCCCACATCCCCAGTCCTCCAGCCCCACATCCCCAGTCCTCCAGCCCCACATCCCACGTCCCCCAGCCCCACACCGAGGTCCTCCAGGGCTGTGCCCAAGTCCTCCTGGCCCACAAGTGAGTCCTCCAGCCCCACAAGTGAGTCCTCCAGGGCAGCCCCCAAGTCCTCCAGCCCCAACGCCCAGTCCTCCAGCCCCACATCTCAACTTACCAGCCCCACACCGAGGTCCTCCAGCCCCACACCGAGGTCCTCCAGCCCCACACCGAGGTCCTCCAAGGCCATCCTCAAGTCCTCCAGCCACAGAACTCGGTCCTCCAGCCACACACCCAAGGTCCTCCAGCCCCTTAAGCGAGTCCTCCAGCCGCACATCCAAGTCCTCCAGCCCCACATCCAAGGTCCTCCAAGGCCGCTCTCAAGTCCTCCAGCCACGCATCTTAGTCCTCCAGCCCCACAAGTGAGTCCTCCAGCCCCTTAAATGAGTCCTCCAGCCCCACAGCCCAGGTGCAACGAACAGCTCAGGTTTTCTGCCTGAGTCTGAACTTCCCCACATATCCTGAGAGCCAGCCCCCATCAGATCTCCACGCCCAGGACGCCTTCCTGCACTGGGGCAATGAACGCCTTCTGCAATCTGGGGGCGGCCGAGGTCCTCCTGCCCCACATCCCAGACCTCCAGCCCCACATCCCAGTCCTCCAGCCCCACAAGTCAGACCTCCAGCCCCACAAGTCAGCCCTCTAAGCCCGCCCCCAAGTCCTCCAGCCCCACACCCTGGTCCCTCGGGTCCCTCGGAGGGAAAAGGCAGGAGGAGAAGGAGGGAAAAGGAACTGCCACGGGAAAAAGAAAGGAAGGAGGAGGAGAAGGGGTGAAAGGGAATTCCCAAGGAGAAACAAGAATTGCCAAAGAGAGAAAAGGAAGGAGGAGAACTGGGAAAAGGGAATTGCTGGGGGAAATGGAATTGCCAAGGGGAAAAGGGGAACTGCTGAGGGAAACAGGGGAAATGGGGCAAGAAAGGAATTGCCAAGGGGAAAAGGGGGAACTGAGGGGGGGGAAAGCGAGGAGAAAGGGGGGGGAAAGGGGGGATGGAAACGCAGGCGGAAAGGGGGGCGGAAAGGGGAAATGCCAGGGGAAACAGGTGGGAAAAGGGGAAGTGCCAGGGGAAAAGGGAAAAAGGGGAAAAAGGGGAAGTGCCAGGGGAAAAGGTGGGAAAAGGGGAAGTGCCAGGGGAAAAGAGGAAAAGGGGAAGTGCCAGGGGAAAAGGGAAAAAGGGGGAACTGCCCAGCCCCATAAGTGACTCCCACAGCCCCAGCTGAGCTCCTCCAGCCCCACATCCGAGTCCTTCAGCCCCATAAGTAACTCCTCCAGCCCCACAAGTGAGTCGTCCCACCCCACACCCCAGTCCTCCAGCCCCACGCCAAGGTCCTCCAGCCCCACAAGTCAGGGCCTCGCACCCCACATGTCAGTTCTCCAGCCCCATAAATGAGTCCTCCAGCCTTGCACCCCAGTCCTGCACCCCTTAATAGAGTCCCCCAGCCCCACATCTCAGTCCTTCAGCCCCACACCAAGGTCCTCGTGCTGCATAAGCGAGTCCTCCAGCCGCACATCCGAGTCCTCCAGCCCCACAGCGAGGTCCTCCAGCCCCACATGCCAGTCCTCCAGCCCTATAATCGAGTCGTCCAGCTCCACACGGAGGTCCTCCAGCCCCTTAAGTGAGTCCTCCAGGCCCACACCGAGGTCCTCCAAGGCCACCCTCAAGTCCTCCAGCCCCGCATCTCAGTCCTCCAGCCCCACAAGTGAGTCCTCCAGCCCCACAAGTGAGTCCTCCAGCCCCACACCCCGGTCCTCCAGCCCCACACCCCGGTCCTCCAGGGCTGTGCCCAAGTCCTCCTGGCCCACAAGTGAGTCCTCCAGCCCCACAAGTCAGCCCTCCAGGCCCGCCCCCAAGTCCTCCAGCCCCACAGCCCAGTCCTCGGAGGGAAAAGGAATTGCCAAGGGGAAAAAAGAAGGAAGGAATTGCCAAGGGGAAAAAGGAAGAGGAGAGCGAGGGAAAAGGGGAAGTGCCAGGGGAAAAAGGGGAAAAAAAAAGGGGAAACTGCCAGGGGAAAAAGGGGAAAAAGGGGAAACTGCCAGGGGGAAAAGGGGAAAAAGGGGGAAACAGGGGAAACTGCCGGGGGGAAAAGGGGGAAAAAGGGGAAACTGCCAGGGGGAAAAGGGGAAAAAGGGGAAACTGCCAGGGGAAAAAGGGGAAACTGCCGGGGGAAAAAGGGGAAACTGCCGGGGGAAAAAGGGGAAACTGCCGGGGGAAACTGCCAGGGGAAAAAGGGGAAACTGCCAGGGGAAACAGGGGAAAAAGGGGAAACTGCCAGGGGAAACAGGGGAAAAAGGGGAAACTGCCAGGGGAAAAAGGGGAAACTGCCAGGGGAAAAAGGGGAAACTGCCAGGGGAAAAAGGGGGAAAAGGGGAAGTGCCAGGGGGGAAAAAGGAAGACGAGAACGGGGGAAAGGGAACTGCCATGGGGAAAAGGGGGAACTGCCCAGCCCCATAAGTGACTCCCACAGCCCCATCTGAGGTCCTGCAGCCCCACAAGTGAGTCCTCCCACCCCACACCCCAGACCTCCAGCCCCACACCGAGGTCCTCCAAGGCCACCCTCAAGTCCTCCAGCCCCACATCACAGTTCTCCATGCCCCACAACTGAGTCCTCCAGCCCCACACCCAGGTCCTCCAGCCCCTAAATTGAAAGCACCAGCTCCACATCCAAGCCTTCCAGCCCCACATCCCAGATCCTCCAGGGCCACCCCCAAATCCTCCAGCCCCACAAGTCAGCCCTCCAGCCCCATAGCCCAGTCCTCGGAGGGAAAAGGAATTGCCAAGGGGAAAAAGGAAGAGGAGAGCGAGGGAAAAGGGGAACTGCCAGGGGGAAGAGGGGGAAACTGCCGGGGGAAACAGGGGAAAAAGGGGAAACTGCCGGGGGGAAAACGGGGAAAAAGGGGGAAACTGCCGGGGGGAAAACGGGGGAAACTGCCGGGGGTGAAATAGGGGAGAAAGGGGAACTGCTGGGGGGGAAAAAAAAGGAAGGAGGAGAATGGGGGAAAGGGAAGTGCCAAGGGAGAAAAGGGGGAACTGCCCAGCCCCATAAGTGACTCCCGCAGCCCCAGCTGAGGTCCTCCAGCCCCACATCTCAGACCTCCAGCCCCACATCTGAGTCCTCCCGCCTCACACCAGAGTCCCTCGGAGGAAAAAGGAAGGGGGGGAACGAGGGAAAAGAAGAAGAGATGGAATTGACAATGAGAAGGGAAAAGGAAGGGGGGAGAACGGGGCAAAAGCAGGGGGGAAGGAGGAGAACAAAGGAAAAGAGGAATTGACAATGGGAGAAAAGGAAGCAGGGCAACAAGGGAGAAAGGGAACTCAGAATGGGAAAAAGGGGCAGCACAAGGAGGACAGGGAAAAAAGGAAGATGGAAAAAGGGAAGGAGGAGCACGAGGGAACAAAGGAATTGACAACGGGAACAAAGGAACGAGGAGGACGGGGGAAAAGGAACGAGGGGGACGGGGGAAAAGGAACGAGGGGGACGGGGGAAAAGGAACGAGGGGGACGGGGGAAAAGGAACGAGGAGGACGGGGGAAAAGGAACGAGGGGGACGGGGGAAAAGGAACGAGGGGGAAAAGGGGGAAAAGGAACGAGGAGGACGGGGGAAAAGGAACGAGGGGGACGGGGGAAAAGGAACGAGGGGGAAAAGGGGGAAAAGGAACGAGGGGGAAAAGGGGGAAAAGGAACGAGGGGGAAAAGGGGGAAAAGGAACGAGGGGGACGGGGGAAAAGGAAGTGCCAAGGGGAAAAAGAGGAAAAGGGGAACTGCCAGGGGGGGAAAAGGGGTAACAAGGGGAAACTGCCGGGGGAACAAGGGGGAAAAGGGGAAACTGCCAGGGGAAGAAAAGGGGGAAAAGGGGGAAAAGGGGGAAAAGGGGGAAAAGGGGGAAAAGGGGGAAAAGGGGGAAAAGGGGGAAAAGGGGGAAAAGGGGGAAAAGGGGGAAAAGGGGGAAAAGGGGGAAAAGGGGAAACTGCCGGGGGGGAAAGGGGGAAGAAAAGGGGGAAGAAAAGGGGGAAGAAAAGGGGGAAGAAAAGGGGGAAGAAAAGGGGGAAGAAAAGGGGGAAGAAAAGGGGGAAGAAAAGGGGGAAGAAAAGGGGGAAGAAAAGGGGGAAGAAAAGGGGGAAGAAAAGGGGGAAGAAAAGGGGGAAGAAAAGGGGGAAGAAAAGGGGGAAGAAAAGGGGGAAACTGCCAGGGGGAACAAGGGGGAAAAGGGGAACTGCCTGGGGGAAAAGGGGGAAAAGGGGAAACTGCCAGGGGGGAAAAGGGGAAACTGCCCAGCCCCATAAGTGACTCCCACAGCCCCACGCTAAGGTCCTCCAGCCCCACAAGTCAGTCCTCCAGCCCCACAAGTGAGTCCTCCAGGGCCGCTCACAAGTGCTGCTGCCCCACATTCCAGTTCTCCAGCTCCATAATTGACTCCTCCAGCCCCACATATCAGTCCTTCTGCCCCAAAATTGAGTCCTCCCGCCCCACACCGAGGTCCTCCAGCCCCATACGTGAGTCATCCAACCCCGCTTCCCAGTCCTGCAACCCCAGAAGTGAGTCCTCCAGCCCCACATCCGAGTCCTCCAGCCCCACTGGTGCTCAGCTCCGAGGTCCTCCAGCCGCACATCCAAGTCCTCCAGCCCCATAAGTGAGTCCTCCAGTGCCACACCGAGGTCCTCCAGCCGCACACCGAGGTGCTCCAGACGTACATCCAAGTCCTCCAGCCCCATAAGTGAGTCCTCCAGCCCCACATCCGAGGTCCTCCAGCCCCACTGGTGCTCAGCTCCGAGGTCCTCCAGACGTACATCCAAGTCCTCCAGCCCCATAAGTGAGTCCTCTTGCCCCACATCTCAGTTCTCCAAGCCCCACAACTGAGTCCTCCAGCACCACATCCGAGCTCCTCCAGCCCCACACCCAAGGTCCTCCAGCCCCTTAAGTGAGTCCTTCAGCCGCACATCCAAGTCCTCCAGCCCCATAAGTGAGTCCTCCAGTGCCACACCGAGGTCCTCCAGATGTACATCCAAGTCCTCCAGCCCCAGAAGTGATTCCTCCAGCCGTACATCCCAGTCCTCCAGCCCCACACCGAGGTCCTCCAGCCCCACTGGTGCTCAGCTCTTCCATGGGTGCAGGAGAGGCGCAGCCAGGCTCCAGCCCTTCCTGCAGCACAGCTCAGTCGCCTCCAGCCCCACACCCCAGTCCTCCAGCCCCACAAGTCAGCCCTCCAGGCCCGCCCCCAAGTCCTCCAGCCCCACAGCCCAGTCCTCCAAGGCCACCCTCAAGTCCTCCAGCCCCACATCCCAGTCCTCGGAGGGAAAAGGAATTGCCAAGGGGAAAAAAGAAGAGGAGAGCGAGGGAAAAGGGGAACTGCCAGGGGAAAAGGGGGAAACAGGGGAAACGGGGGAAACTGCCAGGGGGGAAATAGGGGAACTGCCAGGGGAAAAGGGGGAACTGCCCAGCCCCATAAGTGACAACCACAGCTCCATCTGAGCTCCTCCAGCCCCACATCTGAGTCCTTCAGCCCCAAAAGTAACTCCTCCAGCCCCACAAGTGAGTCCTCCCACCCCACACCGAGGTCCTCCAGCCCCACAACTCAGTCCTCCAGCCCCACAACTCAGTCCTCCAGCCCCACAACTCAGTCCTCCAGCCCCACACCGAGGTCCTCCAGCCCCGCACCCGAGGTCCTCCAAGGCTGCACCCAAGTCCTCCAGCCACGCATCTCAGTCCTCCAGCCCCACGAGCGAGTCCTCCCACCCCACAGCCCAGCCCGCCAGCCCCACACCGAGGTCTTCCAGCCCCACAACTGAGTCCTCCAGGGCCGCCCCCAAGTCCTCCAGCCCCACATCCCCAGTCCTCCAGCCCCATAATTGAGTCCTCCAGCTCCACCATCCCACGTGCCCCAGCCCCACACCGAGGTCCTCCAGGGCTGTGCCCAAGTCCTCCTGGCCGACAAGTGAGTTCTCCAGCCCCACAAGTCAGCCCTTCAGGCCCGCCCCCAAGTCCTTCAGCCCCACATCCGAGGCCCTCCAGCCCCACAAGTGAGTCCTCCACGGCCACCCCCAAGTCCTACAGCCCCACATCCCAGTCCTCCAGCCCCATACGTGAGTTTCCCAGCCCCACATCCCAGTCCTCCAGCCCCACACCAGTGACGGTTGGAGGGAAAAAGGAGGAGAAGGAGGGAAAAGGAATTGACAAGGAGCAAAAAGGAACGAATTGTCAAGGAGGAAAAGGAAGGAGGAGAACGGGGGAAAGGGAAATGCTGGGGGAAAAGGGGGAAACTGCCAGGGGGAAAAGGGGGAAACTGCCAGGGGGAAAAGGGGGAAACTGCCAGGGGGAAAAGGGGGAAACTGCCAGGGGGAAAAGGGGGAAACTGCCAGGGGGAAAAGGGGGAAACTGCCAGGGGGAAAAGGGGGAAACTGCCAGGGGGAAAAGGGGGAAACTGCCAGGGGGAAAAGGGGGAAACTGCCAGGGGGAAAAGGGGGAAACTGCCAGGGGGAAAAGGGGGAAACTGCCGGGGGAAAAGGGGGAAACTGCCGGGGGAAAAGGGGGAAACTGCCGGGGGAAAAGGGGGAAACTGCCGGGGGAAAAGGGGGAAACAACTGCCGGGGGAAAAGGGGGAAACAACTGCCAGGGGGAAAAGGGGAAACAACTGCCAGGGGGAAAAGGGGGAAAAGGGGAAACTGCCGGGGGGAAAAGGGGGAAACTGCCCAGCCCCATAAGTGACTCCCACAGCCCCATCTGAGGTCCTCCAGCCCCACATCTCAGACCTCCAGCCCCACATCGGAGTCCTTCAGCCCCATAAGTAACTCCTCCAGCCCCACAAGTGAGTCCTCACACCCCACAGCCCAGCCTGCCAGCCCCACAAGCGAGTCCTCCAGCCCTACAACTGAGTCCTCCAGCCCCACAAGTGAGGTCCTCCAGGGCCACCCCCACGTCCTGCAGCCCCACATCCCAGTCCTCCAGCCCCACACCGAGGTTCTTGAGAGCCACCCCCAAGCTTTCCAGCCCCGTAAGTGCGTCCTCCAACTCCACACTCAGGTTCTCCAGCCCCACATCTGAGTCCTCCAGCCCCACACCAGAGTCCCTCGGAGGGAAAAGCACGGGGGGGAATGAGGGAAAAGGAGGAGAGATGGAATTGACAATGAGAAGGGAAAAGCAGGGAGGGGAACAGGGCAAAAGCAGGGAGGGAAAAAAGGAATCCACTGAGATGGAAAAAGGGAAGGAGGAGCACGAGGGAACAAAGGAATTGACAACGGGAACAAAGGAACGAGGGGGACGGGGGAAAAGGAACGAGGGGGACGGGGGAATCGGGAGAAAAATGCCGGGGGGGAAAAGGGGAAACACATCCACGTTTCCCAGCCCCATAAGTGAGTCCTCCCGCCCCACACCGCGGGAACCCCACGCTGTGTGTGCATCAGAAGCAGGGCAGGATGCGGCTCATTTCGCGCTCTCTCTTGGCCTCGCCGTTTCCAAGGCCGATTCGTTCCGTGCTTCGGGGAGCGTCTGAAGCAGGCGGCAGTGAGGAACGCCGGGCAGCTCCGCCCCGCGCTCTGTGTTTCACCAGCACTGCGACCAACATCAGCGCAGCATCAGCGGGACCAACAGCGCCGCGTCCATAGGAACCAAACGGCCGCGTCCGTGACAGGGAACCCAGGCTGTGCGTCCGTGGGAACGCAGCTCCTGCCCCACTTCTCGGTCCTCCTGCCCCACTTCTCGGTCCTCCTGCCCCACAGGTGGCTCCTCCTG
Source organism: Phasianus colchicus (assembly GCF_987193195.1). Classification (NCBI taxonomy): domain Eukaryota; kingdom Metazoa; phylum Chordata; class Aves; order Galliformes; family Phasianidae; genus Phasianus; species Phasianus colchicus. The sequence goes on along the minus strand of NC_143476.1, from coordinate 92,626,914 downwards.
CCCCACTTCTCAGTCCTCCTGCCCCACTTCTCAGTCCTCCTGCCCCACAAGGGGGTCCTCCAGGGCCACGAGCGGGTCCTCCTGCCCCACGAGGGGGTCCTCCTGGCCCACGAGGGGGTCCTCCAGGGCCACGAGGGGGTCCTCCTGCCCCACTTCTCAGTCCTCCAGCCCCACAAGTGAGGTCCTCCAGCCCCACAAGTGAGGTCCTCCAGCCCCACAAGTGAGGTCCTCCAGCCCCACAAGTGAGGTCCTCCAAGGCCGCTCCCAAGTCCTCCAGCCACGCATCTCAGTCCTCCAGCCCCACGAGCGGGTCCTCCAGCCCCACATCCCAGCCCTCCAGCCCCACATCCAAGGTCCTCCCGCCCCACAGCCCAGGTGCAACGAACAGCTCAGGTTTTCTGCCTGAGTCTGAACTTCCCCACATATCCTGAGAGCCAGCCCCCATCAGATCTCCACGCCCAGGACGCCTTCCTGCACTGGGGCAATGAACGCCTTCTGCAATCTGGGGGCGGCCGAGGTCCTCCTGCCCCACATCCCAGACCTCCAGCCCCATCTGAGGTCCTCCAGCCCCACATCCGAGTCCTCCAGCCCCACAAGTTTATCCTCCAGCCCCACGAGCGAGTCCTCCACCCCCATAAGTGAATCGTCCACCCCACACTGACGTCTTCCAGCGCCACATCCCAGTTCTCCAGCCCCAAACCGAGGTCCTCCAGCCCCACAAGTCAGTCCTCCAGCCCCACAGCGAGGTCCTCCAGCCCCACATCGCAGGTCCTCCAGCGCCGTGAGTGAGTCCTCCAGCCCCACATCCCAGTCCTCCAGGCCCACTGGTGCTCAGCTCCGAGGTCCTCCAGCCGCACATCCAAGTCCTCCAGCCCCACATCCAAGGTCCTCCAAGGCCGCTCCCAAGTCCTCCAGCCACGCATCTCAGTCCTCCCCACATCCAAAGCCTTCCAGCCCCACATCCGAGGTCCTCCAGCCCCATAAGTGAGTCCTCCCGCCTCACATCCCGGTCCTCCTTCCGCACATCCCGGTCCTCCTGCCCGACACCGAGGTCCTCCAGCCCCACAGCCCAGTCCTCCAGCCCCACGCTGAGGTCCTGCTGCCCCACATCCCAGACCTCCAGCCCCATCTGAGGTCCTCCAGCCCCACATCCCAGTCCTTCAGCCCCATCTGAGGTCCTCCTGCCCCACATCCCAGACCTCCAGCCCCACATCCGAGTCCTCCAGCCCCAAAAGTGAGTCCTCCAGGGCAGCCCCCAAGTCCTCCAGCCCCAACGCCCAGTCCTCCAGCCCCACATCTCAACTTACCAGCCCCACAAGTGAGTCCTCCAGCCCCACACCGAGGTCCTCCAAGGCCATCCTCAAGTCCTCCAGCCCCACATCCAAGGTCCTCCAAGGCTGCTCCCAAGTCCTCCAGCCCCACATCTCAGTCCTCCAGCCCCATAATTGAGTCCTCCAGCCCCATATCTCAGTCCTCCAGCACCATAAGTGAGTCCTCCAGCCCCATATCTCAGTCCTCCAGCCCCACATCCAAGGTCCTCCCGCCCCACAGCCCAGGTGCAACGAACAGCTCAGGTTTTGTGCCTGAGTCTGAACTTCCCCACATATCCTGAGAGCCAGCCCCCATCAGATCTCCACGCCCAGGACGCCTTCCTGCACTGGGGCAATGAACGCCTTCTGCAATCTGGGGGCGGCCGAGGTCCTCCTGCCCCACATCCCAGTCCTCCAGCCCCATCTGAGGTCCTCCAGCCCCACATCCCAGTCCTCCAGCCCCATCTGAGGTCCTCCAGCCCCACACCCCAGTCCTTCAGCCCCATCTGAGGTCCTCCTGCCCCACATCCCAGACCTCCAGCCCCACATCCCAGTCCTCCAGCCCCACATCCCAGTCCTTCAGCCCCATCTGAGGTCCTCCTGCCCCACATCCCAGACCTCCAGCCCCACATGCCAGCCCTCCAGCCCCACACCGCGTCCAATGGCCACCTGAACCTTCCTCTTCTTTGTCTTCCTCCAGTGTGCAGAGCGGGATCCAGTCCTGCCTTGCTGAGAAAGGCCGCAGCCCACAGCCGAGTCCTCCAGCCCCACAGCCCAGTCCTCCAGCCCCACAAGTGAGTCCTCCAGCCCCACAAGTGAGTCCTGCAGGACCCACAAGTGAGTCCTCCAGCCACATAACTGAGTCTTGCAGCCCCACATCTCAGTCCTCCAGCCCCAGAAGTGAGTCCTCCAGCCCCACAAGTGAGTCCTCCAGCCCCACAAGTGAGTCCTCCAGCCCCACAAGTGAGTCCTCCAGCCCCACAGCCCAGTCCTCCAGCCCCACAGCCCAGTCCTCCAGCCCCACAGCCCAGTCCTCCTGCCCCACAGCCCAGTCCTCCTGCCCCACAAGTGAGTCCTCCAGGGCAGCCCCCAAGTCCTCCAGCCCCAACGCCCAGTCCTCCAGCCCCACATCTCAACTTACCAGCCCCACAAGTGAGTCCTCCAGCCCCACAAGTGAGTCCTCCAAGCCCCTCGAGCGAGTCCTCCAGCCCCTTAAGTGAGTCCTCCAGCCCCTTAAGTGAGTCCTCCAGCCGCACATCCAAGGTCCTCCAAGGCCGCTCTCAAGTCCTCCAGCCACGCATCTTAGTCCTCCAGCCCCACGAGCCAGTCCTCCAGCCCCCCGAGCCAGTCCTCCAGCCCCACATCCAAGTTCCTCCAGCCCCACATCCAAGGTCCAACGAACAGCTCAGGTTTTCTGCCTGAGTCTGAACTTCCCCACATATCCTGAGAGCCAGCCCCCATCAGATCTCCACGCCCAGGACGCCTTCCTGCACTGGGGCAATGAACGCCTTCTGCAATCTGGGGGCGGCCGAGGTCCTCCTGCCCCACATCCCAGACCTCCAGCCCCACATCCCAGACCTCCAGCCCCACACGCCAGCCCTCCAGCCCCACACCGCGTCCAATGGCCACCTGAACCTTCCTCTTCTTTGTCTTCCTCCAGTGTGCAGAGCGGGATCCAGTCCTGCCTTGCTGAGAAAGGCCGCAGCCCACAAGTGAGTCCTCCTGCCCCACAAGTGAGTCCTGCAGCCCCACTTCCCAGTCCTCCAGGACCCACAAGTGAGCCCTCCAGCCACATAACTGAGTCCTCCAGCCCCACAAGTGAGTCCTCCAGGACCCACAGCCCAGTCCTCCAGCCACATAACTGAGTCTTGCAGCCCCACATCTCAGTCCTCCAGCCCCAGAAGTGAGTCCTCCAGCCCCACACAGAGCTTCTCAAGAGCCACCCCCAAGCTTTCCAGCCCCATAAGTGAGTCCTCCCGCCCCACATCCCGGTCCTCCTTCCCCACATCCCAGTCCTCCTGCCCGACACCGAGGTCCTCCAGCCCCACAGCCCAGTCCTCCAGGCCCACAAGTGAGTCCTCCAGGCCCACCATCCCACGTCCTCGGAGGGAAAAGGAATTGCCAAGGGGAAAAAAGAAGGAAGGAATTGCCAAGGGGAAAAAGGAAGAGGAGAGCGAGGGAAAAGGGGAACTGCCAGGGGAAAAGGGAAATAGGGGAAAGAGGGGAAATAGGGGAACTGCCAGGGGAAACTGCCGGGGGAAAAGGGGGAAAAGGGGGAAAAGGGGGAAAAGGGGGAAAAGGGGGAAAAGGGGGAAAAGGGGGAAAAGGGGGAAAAGGGGGAAAAGGGGGAAAAGGGGGAAAAGGGGGAAACTGCCAGAGGGAAAAGGGGGAAAAGGGGAAACTGCCAGGGGAAACAGGGGAAACTGCCAGGGGAAACAGGGGGAAACTGCCAGGGGGAAAAATGGGGAAAAGGGGAAACTGCCAGGGGAAAAAGGGGGAAACTGCCAGGGGAAAAAGGGGGAAACTGCCAGGGGAAAAAGGGGGAAACTGCCAGGGGAAAAAGGGGGAAACTGCCAGGGGAAAAAGGGGGAAACTGCCAGGGGGAAAAAGGGGGAAAAGGGGAAACTGCCAGAGGGCAAAGGGCAAACTGCCGGGGGAAAAAGGGGGAAAAAGGGGGAAAAAGGGGGAAAAAGGGGGAAAAAGGGGGAAAAAGGGGGAAAAGGGGGAAAAAGGGGGAAAAGGGGGAAAAAGGGGGAAAAAGGGGGAAAAAGGGGGAAAAAGGGGGGGGGAACAGGGGGGGGGGAACAGGGGGGGGGAACAGGGGGGGGGAACAGGGGGGGGGAACAGGGGGGGGGGAACAGGGGGGGGGGAACAGGGGGGGGGGAACAGGGGGGGGGGAACAGGGGGGGGGGAACAGGGGGGGGGAACAGGGGGGGGGGAACAGGGGGGAAAGGGGAAACAAGGGGAAACAAGGGGGGAATGGGGGGGGAACAAGGGGATTTGCCTGGGGAAAAGGGGAAACTGCCAGGGGTGAAATAGGGGAGAAAGGGGAACTGCTGGGGGGCAAAAGGGGAAACTGCCGGGGGGAAGAGGGGGAAGAGGGGGAAGAGGGGGAAGAGGGGGAAGAGGGGGAAGAGGGGGAAGAGGGGGAAGAGGGGGAAGAGGGGGAAGAGGGGGAAGAGGGGGAAGAGGGGGAAGAGGGGAAACTGCCGGGGGGGAAATAGGGGAGAAAGGGGAAAAGGGGAACTGCCAGAGGGGAAAAGGGCAGTCCTCCAGCCCCACACCTCAGTCCTCCAGCCCCAGAAGTGAGTCCTCCAGCCCACACCCAAGTACTCCTGCCCCACATCCCAGTCCGCCAGGGTCGCCCCCAAGTCCTCCAGCCCCTTAAGTGAGTCCACCAGCCCCACATCCGAGTCTGCCAGGTCCTCATGTCAGCCCTCCAGCCCCAAAACTGAGCCCTCCTGGGCCGCCCCCAAGTCCTCCAGCCCCACACGCCAGCCCTCCAGCCCCACACGCCAGCCCTCCAGCCCCACACGCCAGCCCTCCAGCCCCACACCGCGTCCAATGGCCACCTGAACCTTCCTCTTCTTTGTCTTCCTCCAGTGTGCAGAGCGGGATCCAGTCCTGCCTTGCTGAGAAAGGCCGCAGCCCACAGCCCAGTCCTCCAGCCCCACAGCCGAGTCCTCCAGCCCCACAAGCGAGTCCTCCAGCCACTAAAGCGAGTCCTCCAGCCACTAAAGCGAGTCCTCCAGCCACTAAAGCGAGTCCTCCTGCCCCACAGCCCAGTCCTCCAGCCCCACAAGTGAGTCCTCCAGCCCCACAAGTGAGTCCTGCAGGACCCACAGCCCAGTCCTCCAGCCACATAACTGAGTCTTGCAGCCCCACATCTCAGTCCTGCAGCCCCACACCCCACTCCCTGAGCCATAAAATTGAGTCCTCCAGCCCCACAACGAGGACCCAAAGCCCCACACCCAAGGTCCTCCAGGGCCGCCCCCAAGTCCTCCAGCCACGCATCTCAGTCCTCCAGCCCCACGAGCGAGTCCTCCAGCCCCACAAGGGAGTCCTCCAGCCCCACATCCAAGGTCCTCCAAGGCTGCTCCCAAGTCCTCCAGCCACGCATCTCAGTCCTCCAGCCCCACACAGAGCTTCTCAAGAGCCACCCCCGAGCTTTCCAGCCCCGTAAGTGAGTCCTCCAAGCCCACACTCAGGTCCTCCAGCCCCACAAGTGAGTCCTCCAGCCCCACACCAAGGTCCTCCAGACGTACATCCAAGACATCCAGCCCCATAAGTGAGTCCTCCCGCCCCACATCCCGGTCCTCCTTCCCCACATCCCGGTCCTCCTGCCCGATACCGAGGTCCTCCAGCCCCACAGCCCAGTCCTCCAGCCTCACACCCAGGTCCTCCTGCCCCACAAGTGAGTCCTCCAGGCCCACAGCCCGGTCCTCCAGCTCCATAATTGAGTCCTCCTGCCCCATACATGCATCCTCCAGCCCCACATCCCCAGTCCTCCAGCCCCACATCCCCAGTCCCACAAGTGAGGCCTCCCGCCCCATAATTGAGTCCTCCAGCTCCACCATCCCACGTCCCCCAGCCCCACACCGAGGTCCTCCAGGGCTGTGCCCAAGTCCTCCTGGCCCACAAGTGAGTCCTCCAGCCCCACAGCCCAGTCCTCGGAGGGAAAAGGAATTGCCAAGGGGAAAAAGGAAGGTGGAGAACGAGGGAAAAGGGGAAACTGCCGGGGGAAAAGGGGAAAAAGGGGAAACTGCCGGGGGAAAAGGGGAAAAAGGGGAAACTGCCGGGGGAAAAGGGGAAAAAGGGGAAACTGCCAGGGGAAACAGGGGAAACTGCCAGGGGAAAAAGGGGAAAAAGGGGAAACTGCCAGGGGAAAAAGGGGAAACTGCCAGGGGGAAAAAGGGGAAACTGCCAGGGGAAAAAGGGGAAACTGCCAGGGGGAAAAGGGGGAAAAGGGGGAAAAGGGGGAAAAGGGGGAAAAGGGGGAAAAGGGGGAAAAGGGGGAAAAGGGGGAAAAGGGGGAAAAGGGGGAAAAGGGGGAAAAGGGGGAAAAGGGGGAAAAGGGGAAACTGCCAGGGGGAAAAGGGGAACTGCCCAGCCCCATAAGTGACTCCCACAGCCCCAGCTGAGCTCCTCCAGCCCCACATCTCAGACCTCCAGCCCCACATCCGAGTCCTTCAGCCCCATAATTGAGTCCTCCAGCCCCATAATTGAGTCCTCCAGCCCCATAATTGAGTCCTCCAGGCCCACACCAAGGTCCTCCAAGGCCACCCTCAAGTCCTCCAGCCCCGCACCCAAGGTCCTCCAAGCCGACATCTCGGTCCTCCAGCTCCACAAGTCAGACCTCCAGCCCCATAATTGAGTCCTCCAGCCCCACAGCTGGGTCCTCCAGCCCCATACCGAGGTCCTCCAGCGCCAGCCCCAAGTCCTCCAGCCCCATAACTGAGACCACAGCCCCACACCCAGGTCCTCCCGCCCCACATCTCAGTTCTCCATCCCCTATGTGAGTCCTCCAGCCCCACAAGTCAGACCTCCAGCCCCACAAGTCAGACCTCCAGCCCCACAAGTCAGACCTCCAGCCCCAGAAGTCAGACCTCCAGCCCCACAAGTCAGACCTCCAGCCCCACAAGTCAGACCTCCAGCCCCACAAGTCAGACCTCCAGCCCCGCACCCCAGTCCCTGAGACGGAAAAGGCAGGAGGAGAAGGAGGGAAAAGGAATTGCCAAGGGGAAAAAAGGAAGAGGAGAACGGGGGAAAGGGAATTCCCAAGGAGAAGGAAAGAAGGAACTGAAAAGGAGAAAAAGGAAGGAATTGCCGAGGAGGGAAAGGGAAGGAGGAGGAGGAGGGGTGGAAAGGAGAAGCCGAGGGGAGAAAGGGGGAAGGGGGAAAGGGGGAAAGGGGGAAAGGGGGAAAGGGGGAAAGGGGGAAAGGGGGAAAGGGGGAAAGGGGGAACTGCCGGGCGAGGAGAGGAAGAAGTCAGACCTCCAGCCCCACAAGTGAGTCCTCCAGCCCCACGTCCCAGTCCTCCAGGGCCGCTCACAAGTGCTGCTGCCCCACATTCCAGTTCTCCAGCTCCATAATTGACTCCTCCAGCCCCACATATCAGTCCTTCTGCCCCAAAATTGAGTCCTCCCGCCCCACACCGAGGTCCTCCAGCCCCATACGTGAGTCATCCAACCCCGCTTCCCAGTCCTGCAACCCCAGAAGTGAGTCCTCCAGCCCCACATCCGAGTCCTCCAGCCCCACTGGTGCTCAGCTCCGAGGTCCTCCAGCCGCACATCCAAGTCCTCCAGCCCCACATCCCAGTCCTCCAGCCCCACATCCCAGTCCTCCAGCCCCAAACCGAGGTCCTCCAGCCCCACATCGCAGGTCCTCCAGCGCCATGAGTGAGTCCTCCAGCCCCACATCCCAGTCCTCCAGGCCCACGCCGAGGTCCTCCTGCACCATAAGAGAGTTTTGCAGCCCCACATCCGAGTCCTCCAGCTCCCCAAGTGAGTCCTCCAGCCCCTCCAGTCTGGGCCTCCCACCCCACATCTCAGTTCTCCAGGACAACACCAAGGTCCTCCCACCCCACGCCGAGGTCCTCCAGCCCCACAGCCCGGTCCTCCAGCCCCACAGCCCGGTCCTCCAGCCCCACAGCCCGGTCCTCCAGCCCCACAGCCGAGTCCCTCGGAGGGAAAAGGCAGGAGGAGAGCGAGGGAAAAGGAACTGCCGAGCAGGAAAGAAGAGGAAGGAATTGCCAAGGGCAGAAAAGGAAGGAGGAGAGCGAGGAAAGTGAATTGACAAGGACAAAGAAGGAAGGAATTGACAGGGAGAGAAACAGGAGGAGGAGAACGGAGGAAACAGGGGAACTGCGAGGGGAAAGAGGGAATCGCTGGGGGGATAAAGGGGGAAAGGGGGGAAGGAGGGGAAACTGCAAGGGGGGAAACGGGGGAACGGAAAGGGGAGGAAGGGGAGGAAGGGGAGGAAGGGGGGGAAGGGGAGGAAGGGGAGGAAGGGGAGGAAGGGGAGGAAGGGGAGGAAGGGGAGGAAGGGGAGGAAGGGGAGGAAGGGGAGGAAGGGGAGGAAGGGGAGGAAGGGGAGGAAGGGGAGGAAGGGGAGGAAGGGGAGGAAGGGGAGGAAGGGGAGGAAGGGGAGGAAGGGGAGGAAGGGGAGGAAGGGGAGGAAGGGGAGGAAGGGGAGGAAGGGGAGGAAGGGGAGGAAGGGGAGGAAGGGGAGGAAGGGGAGGAAGGGGAGGAAGGGGAGGAAGGGGAGGAAGGGGAGGAAGGGGAGGAAGGGGAGGAAGGGGAGGAAGGGGAGGAAGGGGAAACTGCAAGGGGGGAAAAAGTAAGGAGTTGCCAAGGGGAGAAAAAAGAGGAAGGAGGAGAACGGGGGAAAGGGAACTGCCATGGGGAAAAGGGGGAACTGCCCAGCCCCATAAGTGACTCCCACAGCCCCAGCTGAGCTCCTCCAGCCCCACATCTCAGACCTCCAGCCCCACATCCGAGTCCTTCAGCCCCATAATTGAGTCCTCCAGCCCCTTAAGTGAGTCCTCCAGGCCCACACCAAGGTCCTCCAAGGCCACCCTCAACTCCTCCAGCCCCGCACCCAAGGTCCTCCAAGCCGACATCTCGGTCCTCCAGCTCCACAAGTCAGACCTCCAGCCCCATAATTGAGTCCTCCAGCCCCACAGCTGGGTCCTCCAGCCCCATACCGAGGTCCTCCAGCGCCAGCCCCAAGTCCTCCAGCCCCATAACTGAGACCACAGCCCCACACCCAGGTCCTCCCGCCCCACATCTCAGTTCTCCATCCCCTATGTGAGTCCTCCAGCCCCAGAAGTCAGACCTCCAGCCCCACAAGTCAGACCTCCAGCCCCACAAGTCAGACCTCCAGCCCCACAAGTCAGACCTCCAGCCCCAGAAGTCAGACCTCCAGCCCCACAAGTCAGACCTCCAGCCCCACAAGTCAGACCTCCAGCCCCACAAGTCAGACCTCCAGCCCCGCACCCCAGTCCCTGAGACGGAAAAGGCAGGAGGAGAAGGAGGGAAAAGGAATTGCCAAGGGGAAAAAAGGAAGAGGAGAACGGGGGAAAGGGAATTCCCAAGGAGAAGGAAAGAAGGAACTGAAAAGGAGAAAAAGGAAGGAATTGCCGAGGAGGGAAAGGGAAGGAGGAGGAGGAGGGGTGGAAAGGAGAAGCCGAGGGGAGAAAGGGGGAAGGGGGAAAGGGGGAAAGGGGGAAAGGGGGAAAGGGGGAAAGGGGGAAAGGGGGAAAGGGGGAAAGGGGGAAAGGGGGAAAGGGGGAAAGGGGGAAAGGGGGAAAGGGGGAAAGGGGGAAAGGGGGAAAGGGGGAACTGCCGGGCGAGGAGAGGAAGAAGTCAGACCTCCAGCCCCACAAGTGAGTCCTCCCGCCCCACAGCCGGGTCCTCCAGCCCCACATCCCAGGTCCTCCTGCCCCACAAGTCAACCCTGCAGCCCCACACTTTTAGTCCTCCAGCCCCACATCTCAGTCCTCCAGCCCCACACCGAGGTCCTCCAGCTGCAAATCCCAGTCCTCCATCCCCACACCGAGGTCCTCCAGCCCCACGCCAAGGTCCTCCAGGGCTGTCCCCAAGTCCTCCCGCCCCACACCCCAGTCCTCCCGCCCCACCCCGCGGGAACCCCACGCTGTGTGTGCATCAGAAGCAGGGCAGGATGCGGCTCATTTCGCGCTCTCTCTTGGCCTCGCCGTTTCCAAGGCCGATTCGTTCCGTGCTTCGGGGAGCGTCTGAAGCAGGCGGCAGTGAGGAACGCCGGGCAGCTCCGCCCCGCGCTCTGTGTTTCACCAGCACTGCGACCAACATCAGCGCAGCATCAGCGGGACCAACAGCGCCGCGTCCATAGGAACCAAACGGCCGCGTCCGTGACAGGGAACCCAGGCTGTGCGTCCGTGGGAACGCAGCTCCTGCCCCACTTCTCAGTCCTCCTGCCCCACTTCTCAGTCCTCCTGCCCCACTTCTCAGTCCTCCTGCCCCACTTCTCAGTCCTCCTGCCCCACAGGTGGGTCCGCCAGCCCCACTTCTCAGTCCTCCTGCCCCACTTCTCAGTCCTCCTGCCCCACTTCTCAGTCCTCCTGCCCCACAGGTGGGTCCTCCTGCCCCACAGGTGGGTCTGCCAGCCCCACAGGTGGGTCTGCCAGCCCCATAAGCGAGTCCTCCAGACCCACAAGGGGGTCCTCCAGACCCACAAGGGGGTCCTCCTGCCCCACAAGCGAGTCCTCCTGCCCCACAAGCGAGTCCTCCAGGACCACACCCAGGTGCTCAAACCCCACAAGCGAGTCCTCCTGCCCCACAAGCGAGTCCTCCAAGGCCGCTCCCAAGTCCTCCAGCCACGCATCTCAGTCCTCCAGCCCCACAGCGAGGTCCTCCAGCCCCACTGGTGCTCAGCTCCAAGGTCCTCCAGCCGCACATCCAAGTCCTCCAGCCCCATCAGTGAGTCCTCCAGCCCCATAAATGAGTCCTCCAGCGCCACATCGAGGTCCCTGAGCCCCACATGTCAGCCTTCCAGCCCCACGCCAAGGTCCTCCAAGGCTGTCCCCAAGTCCTCCAGCCCCACAGCCGTGTTGCTCGGAGGGAAAAGGAATTCAGAAGGAGCAAAAAGGAAGGAATTGTCAAGGAGGAAAAGGAAGGAGGAGAACGGGGGAAAGGGAAATGATGGGGGAAGAGGGGGGGAAGAGGGGGGGAAGAGGGGGGGAAGAGGGGGGGAAGAGGGGGGGAAGAGGGGGGAAGAGGGGGGGAAGAGGGGGGAAGAGGGGGGGAAGAGGGGGGAAGAGGGGGGGAAGAGGGGGGGAAGAGGGGAAGGAGGAGAGCAGGAAAACAGGAATGCAGAATGGGAAATCAGGAAGGAGGGGAGCGGGAACCAGGGAATTGAGAGTGGGCAAAGGGAAGGAGGAGAGCGGGGAAAAAGGAATTGAGCGGGGGAAAAAGGGCACGAGGAGAGCCAGCAATGAACTGGAATAGAAGAAAGGAGATGGAAGGACGGGGGAGAGGAAAAGGGAATTGGGACGGGAGGAAAAAAGGACGGGGGAGGAAAGAGGGAACTGGGATGGGGGAAACGGGGGCTGGGATGGGAGGGAGAGGGGACGAAGGGGAAAGAGAGAAAGGAATGGGGGACGAGGGGGGAAAGGAAGAGAATGGGAAGCAGCAAATGGAAGAAAGCCCTGAGCCCCACAGCCCGGTCCTCCAGCCCCACAGCCCGGTCCTCCAGCCCCACAACTGAGTCCTCCAGCCCCACAGCCCGGTCCTCCAGCCCCACAGCCCGGTCCTCCCGCCCCACACTAAGGTCCTCCCGCCCCACACTAAGGTCCTCCCGCCCCACACTAAGGTCCTCCGGCCCTACAGCGAGGTCCTCCAGCCCCACAGCCTGGTACTCCAGCCCCACAACTGAGTCCTCCAGCCCCACAGCCCGGTCCTCCAGCCCCACAGCCCGGTCCTCCAGCCCCACAGCCCGGTCCTCCCGCCCCACAACTGAGTCCTCCAGCCCCACAGCCAGGTCCTCCAGCCCCACAGCCAGGTCCTCCAGCCCCACAGCCAGGTCCTCCAGCCCCACAGCCAGGTCCTCCAGCCCCACAGCCCATTCTTCCAGCCCTTAATTGAGACCTCCAGCCCCACAGCCCGGTCCTCCAGCCCCACAGTCCGGTCCTCCCGCCCCACAGCCCGGTCCTCCCGCCCCACAGCCCAGTCCACCAGCGCCATAAGTGAGTCCTCCACGGCCATCCCCAAGTCCTCCAGCCCCACATCCCAGTCCTGCAGCATCAGAATTGATTCCTCCAGCCCCACACCGCGGACCTCCAGCCCAATAAGGGAGCCCTCCAAGCCCAAAAATGAGTCCTCCAGCCCCACACCGAGGTCCTCCAAGGCCGCTCCCAAGTCCTCCTGCCCCATATCCCAGTCCTCCAGCCCCACACCGAGGTCCTCCAAGGCCGCTCCCAAGTCCTCCTGCCCCATATCCCAGTCCTCCTGCCCCACACCGTGGTCCTCCAGCCCCTTAAGCGAGTCCTCCAGCCGCACATCCAAGGCCTTCCAGCCCCACAAGTTTGTCCTCCAACTGCACATCCAAGTCCTCTAGCGCCATAAGTGAGTCCTCCTGCCCCACAAGTGAGTCCTCCAGCTGCACATCCAAGTCCTCCAGCCCCACATCCAAGTCCCCCAGCCCCACACCGAGGTCTTCCAGCTCCATAAGTGAGTTGTCCAACTCCACAGCGAGGTCCTCCAGCCCCAGAAGTGAGTCCTCCAGCCCCAGAAGTGAGTCCTCCAGCCCCAGAAGTGAGTCCTCCAGCCCCAGAAGTGAGTCCTCCAAGCCTGCTCCCAAGTCCTCCAGCCCCACAGCCCAGTCCTCAGAGGGAAAAGGAATTGCCAAGGGGAAAAAAGAAGGAAGGAATTGCCAAGGGGAAAAAGGAAGAGGAGAGCGGGGGAAAAGGGGAACTGCCGGGGGAAAAAGGGAAACAGGGGAAACTGCCAGGGGAAAAAGGGGAAACTGCCAGGGGAAAAAGGGGGAACTGCCAGGGGAAAAAGGGGGAACTGCCAGGGGAAAAAGGGGAAAAAGGGGAAACTGCCAGGGGGAAAAGGGGAAAAAGGGGAACTGCCAGGGGAAACAGGGGAAAAAGGGGGAACTGCCCAGCCCCATAAGTGACTCCCGCAGCCCCACGCTAAGGTCCTCCAGCCCCACATCTCAGACCTCCAGCCCCACATCTGAGTCCTCCCGCCCCACATCCGAGTCCCTCGGAGGGAAAAGGAAGGGGGGAACGAGGGAAAAGAAGGAGAGATGGAATTGACAATGAGAAGGGAAAAGGAAGGGGGGAGAGCGGGGCAAAAGAGGAATTGACCATGGGAGAAAAGGAAGCAGGGCAACAAGGGAGAAAGGGAACTCAGAATGGGAAAAAGGGGCAGCACAAGGAGGACAGGGAAAAAAGGAATCCAGTGAGATGGGGAAAAGGGAAGGAGGAGATGGGGGGAAAAGGGAAGGAGGAGATGGGGGGAAAAGGGAAGGAGGAGATGGGGGGAAAAGGGAAGGAGGAGATGGGGGGAAAAGGGAAGGAGGAGATGGGGGGAAAAGGGAAGGAGGAGATGGGGGAAAAGGGAAGGAGGAGACGGGGGGAAAAGGGAAGGAGGAGACGGGGGAAAAGGGAAGGAGGAGACGGGGGGAAAGGGAAGGACGAGATGGGGAACAAGGGACTCCACAGCGGGAAGAAGGGACTCCGCAGTGACAAAAGGGCCAGGAGGCGGGCAGAAGGGCCTCGGCCTGCTTGCAGCTCATCCCATTGCCCCCAGCCCAGCCGTGCAGCTGATCCCAGCCCCCTGCAGGGCCTCCCTGCCCTCAGGCGGATCCGCACCACCTCCCAGCTGGGTGTCAGCTGCAAACTCCCCGAGGCTGCGCTCCGTTTTCCTCCAGCTCAGCCACGAAGACTTTCACCAGCACGGGCCCAGCACCGACCCGGGGGCGGCCCTGCAAGCGGCTCTGCTGGGCTCCTCCGCCCCACAAGTGAGGCCTCCTGCCCCACAAGTGAGGCCTCCGGCCCCACCACTCAGTCCTCCTGCCCCACACGGGAGTCCTCCGGCCCCACAAGTGAGTCCTCCTGCCCCACAAGTGAGGCCTCCGGCCCCACAACTCAGTCCTCCGGCCCCACACGGGAGTCCTCCGGCCCCACACCGAGGTCCTCCGGCCCCACACCGAGGTCCTCTGGCCCCACATCCAAAGTCCTCCAGCGCCATAAGTGAGTCCTCCAGCCGCACATCCAAGGTCCTCCAAGGCCGCTCCCAAGTCCTCCAGCCACGCATCTCAGTCCTCCTGCCCCACACCGAGGTCCTCCGGCCCCACAAGCGAGTCCTCCAGCCCCACAAGCGAGTGCTCCAAGGCCACCCTCAAGTCCTCCAGCCCCATAACTGACTCCTTCAGCCCCACATATGAGTCCACCATCACCACACCTCGGTGCTCCAATCCCTTAATTAAGTCCTCCAACTGCACATCCACGTTTTCCAGCCCCATAAGTGCGTCCTCCAGCCCCACCTCCCAGGTCCTCCAGCCCCGTAAGTGACTCTTCCAGGCCCACATCTCAGTCCTCCAGCCCCACATGCCAGTCCTCCAGCCCTATAATCGAGTCGTCCAGCTCCACACGGAGGTCCTCCAGCCCCACAACTGAGTCCTCCAGCCGCACATCCAAAGCCTTCCAGCACCACAAGTTTGTCCTCCAACTGCACATCCAAGTCTTCCAGCGCCGTGAGTCCTCCAGCCCCACAACAAGGTCCTCCAGCCCCACAGGTCAGCCTGCCGGCCCCACATCCTGGTCCCCCAGCCTCACACCGAGGTCCTCCAGCCCCACGTCCCGAGTCCCCCAGCCCCACAAGTGAATCCAGCAGCTCCACATCCCAGTCCTCCAGCCGCATAAGTGAGTCCTCCAGCCCTACACCCAGGTCCTCCAGCCCCAAACCGAGGTCCTCCAGTCCCAGAGCTGAGTCCTCCAGCCCCACACCCCAGTCCTCCAAGGCCACCCTCAAGTCCTCCAGCCCCACATCTCAGTTCTCCATGCCCCACAACTGACTCCTCCAGCCACTCGAGCAAGTCCTCCAGCCCCACACCCCAGGTCCTCCAGCCCCTTAAGTGAGTCCTCCAGCCGCACATCCAAGTCCTCCAGCCCCACAAGTTTGTCCTCGAACTGCACATCCAAGTCCTCCAGTGCCGTAAGTGAGTCCTCCAGCCCCACAACAAGGTCCTCCAGCCCCACAGATCAGCCTGCCGGCCCCACATCCTGGTCCCCCAGCCTCACACCGACGTCCTCCAGCCCCACGTCCCGAGTCCCCCAGCCCCACAAGTGAATCCAGCAGCTCCACATCCCAGTCCTCCAGCCCCACACCCAGGTCCTCCAGCCCCTAAATTGAAAGCACCAGCTCCACATCCAAGCCTTCCAGCCCCACATCCCAGATCCTCCAGGGCCACCCCCAAATCCTCCAGCCCCACAAGTCAGCCCTCCAGCCCCACAGCCCGGTCCCCGAGCCCCTTAAGTGAGTCCCCCAGCCCCATATGTGAGTCATCCAACCCTGCTTCCCAGTCCTCCAGCCCCAGAAGTGAATCGTCCACCCCACACTGACGTCTTCCAGCGCCACATCCCAGTTCTCCGGCCCCACACCCAGGTCCTCCATGGCCAGCCCAAGTCCTCCCGCCCCACAACTCAGTCCTCCCGCCCCACAACTCAGTCCTCCCGCCCCACGAGCAAGTTCTCCGGCCCCACACCGAGGTCCTCCGGCCCCACACCGAGGTCCTCCAAGCCCCACAACTCAGTCCTCCATGGCCAGCCCCTAAGTCCTCCAGCCCCACAACTCAGTCCTCCAGCCCCACAACTCAGTCCTCCAGCCCCACATCCAAGGTCCTCCAAGGCCGCTCCCAAGTCCTCCAGCCACGCATCTCAGTCCTCCATGCCCCACAACTGAGTCCTCCAGCCCCTCGAGCGAGTCCTCCAGCCACAGAACTCAGTCCTCCAGCCCCACACCCCAGGTCCTTCTGCCCCTTAAGCGAGTCCTCCAGCCCCACATCCCAGTCCGCCAGGGTCGCCCCCAAGGTCCTCCAGCCCCTTAAGTGAGTCCTCCAGCCGCACATCCAAGGCCTTCCAGCCCCACAAGTTTGTCCTCGAACTGCACATCCAAGTCCTCCAGTGCCGTGAGTCCTCCAGCCCCACAACAAGGTCCTCCAGCCCCACAGATCAGCCTGCCGGCCCCACATCCTGGTCCCCCAGCCTCACACTGAGGTCCTCCAGCCCCACATCCCGAGTCCCCCAGCCCCACAAGTGAATCCAGCAGCTCCACATCCCAGTTCTCCAGCCCCTTAAGTGAGTCCTCCAGCCCCACACCCAGGTCCTCCAGCCCCACACCCAGGTCCTCCAGCCCCTGAATTGAAAGCACCAGCTCCACATCCAAGCCTTCCAGCCCCACATCCCAGGTCCTCCAGCCCCACATCCCAGGTCCTCCAGCGCCGTGAGTGAGTCCTCCAGCCCCACGCCGACGTCGTCCAGCCCCACTGGTGCTCAGCTCCGAGGTCCTCCAGCCGCACATCCAAGTCCTCCAGCCCCACAAGTTTGTCCTCGAACTGCACATCCAAGTCCTCCAATGCCGTGAGTCCTCCAGCCCCACAACAAGGTCCTCCAGCCCCACAGATCAGCCTGCCGGCCCCACATCCTGGTCCCCCAGCCTCACACCGACGTCCTCCAGCCCCACATCCCGAGCCCCCAGCCCCACAAGTGAATCCAGCAGTTCCACATCCCAGTCCTCCAGCCCCACACCCAGGTCCTCCAGCCCCTGAATTGAAAGCACCAGCTCCACATCCAAGCCTTCCAGCCCCACATCCCAGATCCTCCAGGGCCACCCCCAAATCCTCCAGCCCCACTTCCCAGTCCTCCTGCCCCACATCCCAGTCCTCCGGCCCCACACCAAGGTCCTCCGGCCCCACAAGCGAGTCCTCCGGCCCCACAAGCGAGTCCTCCAGCCCCACAAGCGAGTCCTCCAGCGCCGAGGTCCTCCGGCCCCACAAGTGAGTCCTCCTGCCCCACAACTCAGTCCTCCGGCCCCACAACTCAGTCCTCCAGAGCCACACTGAGGTCCTCCGGCCCCACAAGTGAGTCCTCCTGCCCCACAACTCAGTCCTCCGGCCCCACAACTCAGTCCTCCAGAGCCACACTGAGGTCCTCCGGCCCCACAAGTGAGTCCTCCTGCCCCACAAGTGAGTCCTCCGGCCCCACAACTCAGTCCTCCGGCCCCACAACTCAGTCCTCCGGCCCCACAACTCAGTCCTCCAGGACACACATCCCAAATCCTCCAGGCCCCATAATTGAGTCCTCCAGGCCCACAAGTCAGGAATCCTGCCCCAACTGAGGTCCTCCAGGGCCGCCCCCAAATCGTCCAGGCCCACATCCCAGTCCTCCAGCCCCATAAGTGAGTCCTGCAGGACCCACATCCCAAGTCCTCCAGGCCCCATAATTGAGTCCTCCAGGCCCACAAGTCAGGAATCCAGCCCCAACCGAGGTCCTCCAGGGCCGCCCCCAATTCCTGCAGTCCAACATTCCAGTCCTCCGGCCCAAAAATTGAGTCCTCCAGCCCCACATCCCAGTCCTTGAGCCATAAAATTGAGTCCTCCAGCCCCACAATGACGTCCTCCAGGGCAGCCCCCAAGTCCTCCAGCCCCACATTCGAGGTCCTCCAGCCCCACATCCAACTTTTCCAGCCCCACAAGGGAGTCCTCCACCCTTTATTTGAGCCCTCCAGCCCCACACCCCGGTCTTCCAGCACCACAATTGAGTCCTCCAGCCCCACATCCCAGTCCTCCAGACCTGTGACTGAGTCCACCAGCCCCACACCCAAGTCCTCCCGCCCCACATCCAGGTCCTCCAGTCCCATAATTGAGTCGTCCTGCCCCATAAGCGAGTCCTCCTGCCCCACATCCCAGACCTCCAGCCCCACGCCGAGGTCCTCCAGCCCCACATCTCAGACCTCCAGCCCCACATCCGAGTCCTTCAGCCCCATAAGTAATTCCTCCAGCCCCACAACTGAGTCCTCCAGCCCCACAACTGAGTCCTCCAAGGCCGCTCCCAAGTCCTCCAGCCCCCCGAGCCAGTCCTCCAGCCCCACGAGCCAGTCCTCCAGCCCCATAAGTGAATCGTCCACCCCACACTGACGTCTTCCAGCGCCACATCCCAGTTCTCCAGCCCCACACCGAGGTCCTCCAGCCCCACATCGCAGGTCCTCCAGCCCCACATCGCAGGTCCTCCAGCGCCGTGAGTGAGTCCGCCAGCCCCACATCCCAGTCCTCCAGGCCCACACCAACGTCCTCCAGCTCCTTAAGTGAGTCCTCCAGCCCCACGCCGAGGTCCTCCAGCCCCACAAGCAAGTCCTCCAGCCCCACAAGCGAGTCCTCCAGCCCTTCCTCAGTCCTCCAGCCCCCCGAGCGAGTCCTCCAGCCCCACAGCGAGGTCCTCAAGGCCCAGAAGCGAGTCCTCCAGCCCCACATCTCAGTCCTCCAGCCCCACATCCGAGTCCTCCTGCCCCAAATCCCAGACCTCCAGCCCCACATCCCAGACCTCCAGCCCCACAAGTCAGACCTCCAGCCCCACAAGTCAGACCTCCAGCCCCACAAGTCAGACCTCCAGCCCCGCACCCCAGTCCCTGAGACGGAAAAGGCAGGAGGAGAAGGAGGGAAAAGGAATTGCCAAGGGGAAAAAAGGAAGAGGAGAACGGGGGAAAGGGAATTCCCAAGGAGAAGGAAAGAAGGAACTGAAAAGGAGAAAAAGGAAGGAATTGCCGAGGAGGGAAAGGGAAGGAGGAGGAGGAGGGGTGGAAAGGAGAAGCCGAGGGGAGAAAGGGGGAAGGGGGAAAGGGGGAACTGCCGGGGGAGGAGAGGAAGAAGTCAGACCTCCAGCCCCACAAGTCAGTCCTCCAGCCCCACAAGTGAGTCCTCCAGGGCCGCTCACAAGTGCTGCTGCCCCACATTCCAGTTCTCCAGCTCCATAATTGACTCCTCCAGCCCCACATATCAGTCCTTCTGCCCCAAAATTGAGTCCTCCCGCCCCACACTGAGGTCCTCCAGCCCCATACGTGAGTCATCCAACCCCGCTTCCCAGTCCTGCAACCCCAGAAGTGAGTCCTCCAGCCCCACATCCGAGTCCTCCAGCCCCACTGGTGCTCAGCTCCGAGGTCCTCCAGCCGCACATCCAAGTCCTCCAGCCCCATAAGTGAGTCCTCCAATGCCACACCGAGGTCCTCCAGCCGCACACCGAGGTGCTCCAGACGTACATCCAAGTCCTCCAGCCCCATAAGTGAGTCCTCCAGCCCCACATCCGAGGTCCTCCAGCCCCACTGGTGCTCAGCTCCGAGGTCCTCCAGACGTACATCCAAGTCCTCCAGCCCCATAAGTGAGTCCTCTTGCCCCACATCTCAGTTCTCCAAGCCCCACAACTGAGTCCTCCAGCACCACATCCGAGCTCCTCCAGCCCCACACCCAAGGTCCTCCAGCCCCTTAAGTGAGTCCTTCAGCCGCACATCCAAGTCCTCCAGCCCCATAAGTGAGTCCTCCAGTGCCACACCGAGGTCCTCCAGATGTACATCCAAGTCCTCCAGCCCCAGAAGTGATTCCTCTAGCCGTACATCCCAGTCCTCCAGCCCCACGCCGAGGTCCTCCAGCCCCACTGGTGCTCAGCTCTTCCATGGGTGCAGGAGAGGCGCAGCCAGGCTCCAGCCCTTCCTGCAGCACAGCTCAGTCGCCTCCAGCCCCACACCCCAGTCCTCCAGCCCCACAAGTCAGACCTCCAGCCCCACACCGAGGTGCTCCAGCGCCATAAGTGAGTCCTCCAGCCCCACGCCGAGGTCCTCCAGCCCCACTGGTGCTCAGCTCCGAGGTCCTCCAGATGTACATCCAAGTAACTCCTCCAGCCCCATAAGTGAGTCCTCCAGCACAACAGCGAGGTCCTCCAGCCGCACATCCAAGTCCTCCAGCCCCACAAGTCAGCCCTCCAGGCCCGCCCCCAAGTCCTCCAGCCCCACAGCCCAGTCCTCCAAGGCCACCCTCAAGTCCTCCAGCCCCACAAGTGAGTCCTCCACGGCCACCCCCAAGTCCCACAGCCCCACATCCCAGTCCTCCAGCCCCACATCCCAGTCCTCCAGCCCCAGAAGTGAATCATCCACCCCACACTGACGTCCTCCAGCTCCATAATAGAGTCCTCCAGCGCCACACCGAGGTCCTCCAAGGCCGCTCCCAAGTCCTCCTGCCCCATATCCCAGTCCTCCAGCCCCACCATCCCACGTCCCCCAGCCCCACACCGAGGTCCTCCAGGGCTGTGCCCAAGTCCTCCTGGCCCACAAGTGAGTCCTCCAGCCCCACAAGTCAGCCCTCCAGCCCCACAGCCCAGTCCTCGGAGGGAAAAGGAATTGCCAAGGGGAAAAAAGAAGGAAGGAATTGCCAAGGGGAAAAAGGAAGAGGAGAGCGAGGGAAAAGGGGAACTGCCAGGGGAAAAGGGAAATAGGGGAAAAGGGGGAACTGCCGGGGGAAAAGGGGAAAAAGGGAAACTGCCGGGGAAAAAGGGGAAACTGCCGGGGGCAAAAAGGGGAAACTGCCGGGGGCAAAAAGGGGAAACTGCCGGGGGCAAAAAGGGGAAACTGCCGGGGGCAAAAAGGGGGAAACTGCCGGGGGGAAAAGGGGGAAACTGCCGGGGGGAAAAGGGGGAAACTGCCGGGGGGAAACGGGGAAACTGCCGGGGGGAAAAGGGGGAAACTGCCGGGGGGAAAAGGGGGAAACTGCCGGGGGGAAAAGGGGAAACTGCCGGGGGGAAAAGGGGGAAAAGGGGGAAAAGGGGGAAACTGCCGGGGGGAAAAGGGGGAAACTGCCGGGGGGAACAAGGGGGAAAAGGGGGAAACTGCCGGGGGGAAGAGGGGAAAAAGGGGAAACAACTGCCGGGGGGAAAAGGGGGAAACTGCCCAGCCCCATAAGTGACTCCCACAGCCCCATCTGAGGTCCTCCAGCCCCACATCTCAGACCTCCAGCCCCACATCCGAGTCCTTCAGCCCCATAAGTAACTCCTCCAGCCCCACAAGTGAGTCCTCACACCCCACAGCCCAGCCTGCCATCCCCACAAGCGAGTCCTCCAGCCCCACACTGAGGTCCTCCAGCCCTACAACTGAGTCCTCCAGCCCCACAAGTGAGGTCCTCCAGGGCCACCCCCACGTCCTGCAGCCCCACATCCCAGTCCTCCAGCCCCACACCGAGGTTCTTGAGAGCCACCCCCAAGCTTTCCAGCCCCGTAAGTGCGTCCTCCAACTCCACACTCAGGTTCTCCAGCCCCACAAGTGAGTCCTCCAGCCCCACACCAGAGACCCTTGGAGAGAAAAGCACGGGGGGGAATGAGGGAAAAGGAGGAGAGATGGAATTGACAATGAGAAGGGAAAAGGAAGGGGGGGAACGGGGCAAAAGCAGGGAGGGAAAAAAGGAATCCACTGAGATGGAAAAAGGGAAGGAGGAGCACGAGGGAACAAAGGAATTGACAACGGGAACAAAGGAACGAGGGGGACGGGGGAAAAGGAACGAGGGGGACGGGGGAATCGGGAGAAAAATGCCGGGGGGGAAAAGGGGAAACACATCCACGTTTCCCAGCCCCATAAGTGAGTCCTCCCGCCCCACACCGCGGGAACCCCACGCTGTGTGTGCATCAGAAGCAGGGCAGGATGCGGCTCATTTCGCGCTCTCTCTTGGCCTCGCCGTTTCCAAGGCCGATTCGTTCCGTGCTTCGGGGAGCGTCTGAAGCAGGCGGCAGTGAGGAACGCCGGGCAGCTCCGCCCCGCGCTCTGTGTTTCACCAGCACTGCGACCAACATCAGCGCAGCATCAGCGGGACCAACAGCGCCGCGTCCATAGGAACCAAACGGCCGCGTCCGTGACAGGGAACCCAGGCTGTGCGTCCGTGGGAACGCAGCTCCTGCCCCACTTCTCGGTCCTCCTGCCCCACTTCTCGGTCCTCCTGCCCCACAGGTGGCTCCTCCTGCCCCACTTCTCAGTCCTCCTGCCCCACTTCTCAGTCCTCCTGCCCCACAAGGGGGTCCTCCAGGGCCACGAGCGGGTCCTCCTGCCCCACGAGGGGGTCCTCCTGGCCCACGAGGGGGTCCTCCAGGGCCACGAGGGGGTCCTCCTGCCCCACTTCTCAGTCCTCCAGCCCCACAAGTGAGGTCCTCCAGCCCCACAAGTGAGGTCCTCCAGCCCCACAAGTGAGGTCCTCCAGCCCCACAAGTGAGGTCCTCCAAGGCCGCTCCCAAGTCCTCCAGCCACGCATCTCAGTCCTCCAGCCCCACGAGCGGGTCCTCCAGCCCCACATCCCAGCCCTCCAGCCCCACATCCAAGGTCCTCCCGCCCCACAGCCCAGGTGCAACGAACAGCTCAGGTTTTCTGCCTGAGTCTGAACTTCCCCACATATCCTGAGAGCCAGCCCCCATCAGATCTCCACGCCCAGGACGCCTTCCTGCACTGGGGCAATGAACGCCTTCTGCAATCTGGGGGCGGCCGAGGTCCTCCTGCCCCACATCCCAGACCTCCAGCCCCATCTGAGGTCCTCCAGCCCCACATCCGAGTCCTCCAGCCCCACAAGTTTATCCTCCAGCCCCACGAGCGAGTCCTCCACCCCCATAAGTGAATCGTCCACCCCACACTGACGTCTTCCAGCGCCACATCCCAGTTCTCCAGCCCCAAACCGAGGTCCTCCAGCCCCACAAGTCAGTCCTCCAGCCCCACAGCGAGGTCCTCCAGCCCCACATCGCAGGTCCTCCAGCCCCACATCGCAGGTCCTCCAGCGCCGTGAGTGAGTCCTCCAGCCCCACATCCCAGTCCTCCAGGCCCACTGGTGCTCAGCTCCGAGGTCCTCCAGCCGCACATCCAAGTCCTCCAGCCCCACATCCAAGGTCCTCCAAGGCCGCTCCCAAGTCCTCCAGCCACGCATCTCAGTCCTCCCCACATCCAAAGCCTTCCAGCCCCACATCCGAGGTCCTCCAGCCCCATAAGTGAGTCCTCCCGCCTCACATCCCGGTCCTCCTTCCGCACATCCCGGTCCTCCTGCCCGACACCGAGGTCCTCCAGCCCCACAGCCCAGTCCTCCAGCCCCACGCTGAGGTCCTGCTGCCCCACATCCCAGACCTCCAGCCCCATCTGAGGTCCTCCAGCCCCACATCCCAGTCCTTCAGCCCCATCTGAGGTCCTCCTGCCCCACATCCCAGACCTCCAGCCCCACATCCGAGTCCTCCAGCCCCAAAAGTGAGTCCTCCAGGGCAGCCCCCAAGTCCTCCAGCCCCAACGCCCAGTCCTCCAGCCCCACATCTCAACTTACCAGCCCCACAAGTGAGTCCTCCAGCCCCACACCGAGGTCCTCCAAGGCCATCCTCAAGTCCTCCAGCCCCACATCCAAGGTCCTCCAAGGCTGCTCCCAAGTCCTCCAGCCCCACATCTCAGTCCTCCAGCCCCATAATTGAGTCCTCCAGCCCCATATCTCAGTCCTCCAGCACCATAAGTGAGTCCTCCAGCCCCATATCTCAGTCCTCCAGCCCCACATCCAAGGTCCTCCCGCCCCACAGCCCAGGTGCAACGAACAGCTCAGGTTTTGTGCCTGAGTCTGAACTTCCCCACATATCCTGAGAGCCAGCCCCCATCAGATCTCCACGCCCAGGACGCCTTCCTGCACTGGGGCAATGAACGCCTTCTGCAATCTGGGGGCGGCCGAGGTCCTCCTGCCCCACATCCCAGTCCTCCAGCCCCATCTGAGGTCCTCCAGCCCCACATCCCAGTCCTCCAGCCCCATCTGAGGTCCTCCAGCCCCACACCCCAGTCCTTCAGCCCCATCTGAGGTCCTCCTGCCCCACATCCCAGACCTCCAGCCCCACATCCCAGTCCTCCAGCCCCACATCCCAGTCCTTCAGCCCCATCTGAGGTCCTCCTGCCCCACATCCCAGACCTCCAGCCCCACATGCCAGCCCTCCAGCCCCACACCGCGTCCAATGGCCACCTGAACCTTCCTCTTCTTTGTCTTCCTCCAGTGTGCAGAGCGGGATCCAGTCCTGCCTTGCTGAGAAAGGCCGCAGCCCACAGCCGAGTCCTCCAGCCCCACAGCCCAGTCCTCCAGCCCCACAAGTGAGTCCTCCAGCCCCACAAGTGAGTCCTGCAGGACCCACAAGTGAGTCCTCCAGCCACATAACTGAGTCTTGCAGCCCCACATCTCAGTCCTCCAGCCCCAGAAGTGAGTCCTCCAGCCCCACAAGTGAGTCCTCCAGCCCCACAAGTGAGTCCTCCAGCCCCACAAGTGAGTCCTCCAGCCCCACAGCCCAGTCCTCCAGCCCCACAGCCCAGTCCTCCAGCCCCACAGCCCAGTCCTCCTGCCCCACAGCCCAGTCCTCCTGCCCCACAGCCCAGTCCTCCTGCCCCACAAGTGAGTCCTCCAGGGCAGCCCCCAAGTCCTCCAGCCCCAACGCCCAGTCCTCCAGCCCCACATCTCAACTTACCAGCCCCACAAGTGAGTCCTCCAGCCCCACAAGTGAGTCCTCCAAGCCCCTCGAGCGAGTCCTCCAGCCCCTTAAGTGAGTCCTCCAGCCCCTTAAGTGAGTCCTCCAGCCGCACATCCAAGGTCCTCCAAGGCCGCTCTCAAGTCCTCCAGCCACGCATCTTAGTCCTCCAGCCCCACGAGCCAGTCCTCCAGCCCCCCGAGCCAGTCCTCCAGCCCCACATCCAAGTTCCTCCAGCCCCACATCCAAGGTCCAACGAACAGCTCAGGTTTTCTGCCTGAGTCTGAACTTCCCCACATATCCTGAGAGCCAGCCCCCATCAGATCTCCACGCCCAGGACGCCTTCCTGCACTGGGGCAATGAACGCCTTCTGCAATCTGGGGGCGGCCGAGGTCCTCCTGCCCCACATCCCAGACCTCCAGCCCCACATCCCAGACCTCCAGCCCCACACGCCAGCCCTCCAGCCCCACACCGCGTCCAATGGCCACCTGAACCTTCCTCTTCTTTGTCTTCCTCCAGTGTGCAGAGCGGGATCCAGTCCTGCCTTGCTGAGAAAGGCCGCAGCCCACAAGTGAGTCCTCCTGCCCCACAAGTGAGTCCTGCAGCCCCACTTCCCAGTCCTCCAGGACCCACAAGTGAGCCCTCCAGCCACATAACTGAGTCCTCCAGCCCCACAAGTGAGTCCTCCAGGACCCACAGCCCAGTCCTCCAGCCACATAACTGAGTCTTGCAGCCCCACATCTCAGTCCTCCAGCCCCAGAAGTGAGTCCTCCAGCCCCACACAGAGCTTCTCAAGAGCCACCCCCAAGCTTTCCAGCCCCATAAGTGAGTCCTCCCGCCCCACATCCCGGTCCTCCTTCCCCACATCCCAGTCCTCCTGCCCGACACCGAGGTCCTCCAGCCCCACAGCCCAGTCCTCCAGGCCCACAAGTGAGTCCTCCAGGCCCACCATCCCACGTCCTCGGAGGGAAAAGGAATTGCCAAGGGGAAAAAAGAAGGAAGGAATTGCCAAGGGGAAAAAGGAAGAGGAGAGCGAGGGAAAAGGGGAACTGCCAGGGGAAAAGGGAAATAGGGGAAAGAGGGGAAATAGGGGAACTGCCAGGGGAAACTGCCGGGGGAAAAGGGGGAAAAGGGGGAAAAGGGGGAAAAGGGGGAAAAGGGGGAAAAGGGGGAAAAGGGGGAAAAGGGGGAAAAGGGGGAAAAGGGGGAAAAGGGGGAAAAGGGGGAAAAGGGGGAAACTGCCAGAGGGAAAAGGGGGAAAAGGGGAAACTGCCAGGGGAAACAGGGGAAACTGCCAGGGGAAACAGGGGGAAACTGCCAGGGGGAAAAATGGGGAAAAGGGGAAACTGCCAGGGGAAAAAGGGGGAAACTGCCAGGGGAAAAAGGGGGAAACTGCCAGGGGAAAAAGGGGGAAACTGCCAGGGGAAAAAGGGGGAAACTGCCAGGGGGAAAAAGGGGGAAAAGGGGAAACTGCCAGAGGGCAAAGGGCAAACTGCCGGGGGAAAAAGGGGGAAAAAGGGGGAAAAAGGGGGAAAAAGGGGGAAAAAGGGGGAAAAAGGGGGAAAAAGGGGGAAAAAGGGGGAAAAAGGGGGAAAAAGGGGGGGGGGAACAGGGGGGGGGGAACAGGGGGGGGGAACAGGGGGGGGGAACAGGGGGGGGGAACAGGGGGGGGGAACAGGGGGGGGGAACAGGGGGGGGGAACAGGGGGGGGGGAACAGGGGGGGGGAACAGGGGGGGGGGAACAGGGGGGAAAGGGGAAACAAGGGGAAACAAGGGGGGAATGGGGGGGGAACAAGGGGATTTGCCTGGGGAAAAGGGGAAACTGCCAGGGGTGAAATAGGGGAGAAAGGGGAACTGCTGGGGGGCAAAAGGGGAAACTGCCGGGGGGAAGAGGGGGAAGAGGGGGAAGAGGGGGAAGAGGGGGAAGAGGGGGAAGAGGGGGAAGAGGGGGAAGAGGGGGAAGAGGGGGAAGAGGGGGAAGAGGGGGAAGAGGGGGAAGAGGGGGAAGAGGGGGAAGAGGGGGAAGAGGGGGAAGAGGGGGAAGAGGGGGAAGAGGGGGAAGAGGGGGAAGAGGGGGAAGAGGGGGAAGAGGGGGAAGAGGGGAAACTGCCGGGGGGGAAATAGGGGAGAAAGGGGAAAAGGGGAACTGCCAGAGGGGAAAAGGGCAGTCCTCCAGCCCCACACCTCAGTCCTCCAGCCCCAGAAGTGAGTCCTCCAGCCCACACCCAAGTACTCCTGCCCCACATCCCAGTCCGCCAGGGTCGCCCCCAAGTCCTCCAGCCCCTTAAGTGAGTCCACCAGCCCCACATCCGAGTCTGCCAGGTCCTCATGTCAGCCCTCCAGCCCCAAAACTGAGCCCTCCTGGGCCGCCCCCAAGTCCTCCAGCCCCACACGCCAGCCCTCCAGCCCCACACGCCAGCCCTCCAGCCCCACACCGCGTCCAATGGCCACCTGAACCTTCCTCTTCTTTGTCTTCCTCCAGTGTGCAGAGCGGGATCCAGTCCTGCCTTGCTGAGAAAGGCCGCAGCCCACAGCCCAGTCCTCCAGCCCCACAGCCGAGTCCTCCAGCCCCACAAGCGAGTCCTCCAGCCACTAAAGCGAGTCCTCCAGCCACTAAAGCGAGTCCTCCAGCCACTAAAGCGAGTCCTCCTGCCCCACAGCCCAGTCCTCCAGCCCCACAAGTGAGTCCTCCAGCCCCACAAGTGAGTCCTGCAGGACCCACAGCCCAGTCCTCCAGCCACATAACTGAGTCTTGCAGCCCCACATCTCAGTCCTGCAGCCCCACACCCCACTCCCTGAGCCATAAAATTGAGTCCTCCAGCCCCACAACGAGGACCCAAAGCCCCACACCCAAGGTCCTCCAGGGCCGCCCCCAAGTCCTCCAGCCACGCATCTCAGTCCTCCAGCCCCACGAGCGAGTCCTCCAGCCCCACAAGGGAGTCCTCCAGCCCCACATCCAAGGTCCTCCAAGGCTGCTCCCAAGTCCTCCAGCCACGCATCTCAGTCCTCCAGCCCCACACAGAGCTTCTCAAGAGCCACCCCCGAGCTTTCCAGCCCCGTAAGTGAGTCCTCCAAGCCCACACTCAGGTCCTCCAGCCCCACAAGTGAGTCCTCCAGCCCCACACCAAGGTCCTCCAGACGTACATCCAAGACATCCAGCCCCATAAGTGAGTCCTCCCGCCCCACATCCCGGTCCTCCTTCCCCACATCCCGGTCCTCCTGCCCGATACCGAGGTCCTCCAGCCCCACAGCCCAGTCCTCCAGCCTCACACCCAGGTCCTCCTGCCCCACAAGTGAGTCCTCCAGGCCCACAGCCCGGTCCTCCAGCTCCATAATTGAGTCCTCCTGCCCCATACATGCATCCTCCAGCCCCACATCCCCAGTCCTCCAGCCCCACATCCCCAGTCCCACAAGTGAGGCCTCCCGCCCCATAATTGAGTCCTCCAGCTCCACCATCCCACGTCCCCCAGCCCCACACCGAGGTCCTCCAGGGCTGTGCCCAAGTCCTCCTGGCCCACAAGTGAGTCCTCCAGCCCCACAGCCCAGTCCTCGGAGGGAAAAGGAATTGCCAAGGGGAAAAAGGAAGGTGGAGAACGAGGGAAAAGGGGAAACTGCCGGGGGAAAAGGGGAAAAAGGGGAAACTGCCGGGGGAAAAGGGGAAAAAGGGGAAACTGCCGGGGGAAAAGGGGAAAAAGGGGAAACTGCCGGGGGAAAAGGGGAAAAAGGGGAAACTGCCAGGGGAAACAGGGGAAACTGCCAGGGGAAAAAGGGGAAAAAGGGGAAACTGCCAGGGGAAAAAGGGGAAACTGCCAGGGGGAAAAAGGGGAAACTGCCAGGGGGAAAAGGGGGAAAAGGGGGAAAAGGGGGAAAAGGGGGAAAAGGGGGAAAAGGGGGAAAAGGGGGAAAAGGGGGAAAAGGGGGAAAAGGGGGAAAAGGGGGAAAAGGGGGAAAAGGGGGAAAAGGGGGAAAAGGGGGAAAAGGGGGAAAAGGGGAAACTGCCAGGGGGAAAAGGGGAACTGCCCAGCCCCATAAGTGACTCCCACAGCCCCAGCTGAGCTCCTCCAGCCCCACATCTCAGACCTCCAGCCCCACATCCGAGTCCTTCAGCCCCATAATTGAGTCCTCCAGCCCCATAATTGAGTCCTCCAGCCCCATAATTGAGTCCTCCAGGCCCACACCAAGGTCCTCCAAGGCCACCCTCAAGTCCTCCAGCCCCGCACCCAAGGTCCTCCAAGCCGACATCTCGGTCCTCCAGCTCCACAAGTCAGACCTCCAGCCCCATAATTGAGTCCTCCAGCCCCACAGCTGGGTCCTCCAGCCCCATACCGAGGTCCTCCAGCGCCAGCCCCAAGTCCTCCAGCCCCATAACTGAGACCACAGCCCCACACCCAGGTCCTCCCGCCCCACATCTCAGTTCTCCATCCCCTATGTGAGTCCTCCAGCCCCACAAGTCAGACCTCCAGCCCCACAAGTCAGACCTCCAGCCCCACAAGTCAGACCTCCAGCCCCAGAAGTCAGACCTCCAGCCCCACAAGTCAGACCTCCAGCCCCACAAGTCAGACCTCCAGCCCCACAAGTCAGACCTCCAGCCCCGCACCCCAGTCCCTGAGACGGAAAAGGCAGGAGGAGAAGGAGGGAAAAGGAATTGCCAAGGGGAAAAAAGGAAGAGGAGAACGGGGGAAAGGGAATTCCCAAGGAGAAGGAAAGAAGGAACTGAAAAGGAGAAAAAGGAAGGAATTGCCGAGGAGGGAAAGGGAAGGAGGAGGAGGAGGGGTGGAAAGGAGAAGCCGAGGGGAGAAAGGGGGAAGGGGGAAAGGGGGAAAGGGGGAAAGGGGGAAAGGGGGAAAGGGGGAAAGGGGGAACTGCCGGGCGAGGAGAGGAAGAAGTCAGACCTCCAGCCCCACAAGTGAGTCCTCCAGCCCCACGTCCCAGTCCTCCAGGGCCGCTCACAAGTGCTGCTGCCCCACATTCCAGTTCTCCAGCTCCATAATTGACTCCTCCAGCCCCACATATCAGTCCTTCTGCCCCAAAATTGAGTCCTCCCGCCCCACACCGAGGTCCTCCAGCCCCATACGTGAGTCATCCAACCCCGCTTCCCAGTCCTGCAACCCCAGAAGTGAGTCCTCCAGCCCCACATCCGAGTCCTCCAGCCCCACTGGTGCTCAGCTCCGAGGTCCTCCAGCCGCACATCCAAGTCCTCCAGCCCCACATCCCAGTCCTCCAGCCCCACATCCCAGTCCTCCAGCCCCAAACCGAGGTCCTCCAGCCCCAAACCGAGGTCCTCCAGCCCCACATCGCAGGTCCTCCAGCGCCATGAGTGAGTCCTCCAGCCCCACATCCCAGTCCTCCAGGCCCACGCCGAGGTCCTCCTGCACCATAAGAGAGTTTTGCAGCCCCACATCCGAGTCCTCCAGCTCCCCAAGTGAGTCCTCCAGCCCCTCCAGTCTGGGCCTCCCACCCCACATCTCAGTTCTCCAGGACAACACCAAGGTCCTCCCACCCCACGCCGAGGTCCTCCAGCCCCACAGCCCGGTCCTCCAGCCCCACAGCCCGGTCCTCCAGCCCCACAGCCCGGTCCTCCAGCCCCACAGCCGAGTCCCTCGGAGGGAAAAGGCAGGAGGAGAGCGAGGGAAAAGGAACTGCCGAGCAGGAAAGAAGAGGAAGGAATTGCCAAGGGCAGAAAAGGAAGGAGGAGAGCGAGGAAAGTGAATTGACAAGGACAAAGAAGGAAGGAACTGACAGGGAGAGAAACAGGAGGAGGAGAACGGAGGAAACAGGGGAAGTGCGAGGGGAAAGAGGGAATCGCTGGGGGGACAAAGGGGGAAAGGGGGGAAGGAGGGGAAACTGCAAGGGGGGAAACGGGGGAACTGGAAGGGGAGGAAGGGGAGGAAGGGGAGGAAGGGGAGGAAGGGGAGGAAGGGGAGGAAGGGGAGGAAGGGGAGGAAGGGGAGGAAGGGGAGGAAGGGGAGGAAGGGGAGGAAGGGGAGGAAGGGGAGGAAGGGGAGGAAGGGGAGGAAGGGGAGGAAGGGGAGGAAGGGGAGGAAGGGGAGGAAGGGGAAACTGCAAGGGGGGAAAAAGTAAGGAGTTGCCAAGGGGAGAAAAAAGAGGAAGGAGGAGAACGGGGGAAAGGGAACTGCCATGGGGAAAAGGGGGAACTGCCCAGCCCCATAAGTGACTCCCACAGCCCCAGCTGAGCTCCTCCAGCCCCACATCTCAGACCTCCAGCCCCACATCCGAGTCCTTCAGCCCCATAATTGAGTCCTCCAGCCCCTTAAGTGAGTCCTCCAGGCCCACACCAAGGTCCTCCAAGGCCACCCTCAACTCCTCCAGCCCCGCACCCAAGGTCCTCCAAGCCGACATCTCGGTCCTCCAGCTCCACAAGTCAGACCTCCAGCCCCATAATTGAGTCCTCCAGCCCCACAGCTGGGTCCTCCAGCCCCATACCGAGGTCCTCCAGCGCCAGCCCCAAGTCCTCCAGCCCCATAACTGAGACCACAGCCCCACACCCAGGTCCTCCCGCCCCACATCTCAGTTCTCCATCCCCTATGTGAGTCCTCCAGCCCCAGAAGTCAGACCTCCAGCCCCACAAGTCAGACCTCCAGCCCCACAAGTCAGACCTCCAGCCCCACAAGTCAGACCTCCAGCCCCAGAAGTCAGACCTCCAGCCCCACAAGTCAGACCTCCAGCCCCACAAGTCAGACCTCCAGCCCCACAAGTCAGACCTCCAGCCCCGCACCCCAGTCCCTGAGACGGAAAAGGCAGGAGGAGAAGGAGGGAAAAGGAATTGCCAAGGGGAAAAAAGGAAGAGGAGAACGGGGGAAAGGGAATTCCCAAGGAGAAGGAAAGAAGGAACTGAAAAGGAGAAAAAGGAAGGAATTGCCGAGGAGGGAAAGGGAAGGAGGAGGAGGAGGGGTGGAAAGGAGAAGCCGAGGGGAGAAAGGGGGAAGGGGGAAAGGGGGAAAGGGGGAAAGGGGGAAAGGGGGAAAGGGGGAAAGGGGGAAAGGGGGAAAGGGGGAAAGGGGGAAAGGGGGAAAGGGGGAAAGGGGGAAAGGGGGAAAGGGGGAAAGGGGGAAAGGGGGAAAGGGGGAAAGGGGGAAAGGGGGAAAGGGGGAAAGGGGGAAAGGGGGAAAGGGGGAAAGGGGGAAAGGGGGAAAGGGGGAACTGCCGGGCGAGGAGAGGAAGAAGTCAGACCTCCAGCCCCACAAGTGAGTCCTCCCGCCCCACAGCCGGGTCCTCCAGCCCCACATCCCAGGTCCTCCTGCCCCACAAGTCAACCCTGCAGCCCCACACTTTTAGTCCTCCAGCCCCACATCTCAGTCCTCCAGCCCCACACCGAGGTCCTCCAGCTGCAAATCCCAGTCCTCCATCCCCACACCGAGGTCCTCCAGCCCCACGCCAAGGTCCTCCAGGGCTGTCCCCAAGTCCTCCCGCCCCACACCCCAGTCCTCCCGCCCCACCCCGCGGGAACCCCACGCTGTGTGTGCATCAGAAGCAGGGCAGGATGCGGCTCATTTCGCGCTCTCTCTTGGCCTCGCCGTTTCCAAGGCCGATTCGTTCCGTGCTTCGGGGAGCGTCTGAAGCAGGCGGCAGTGAGGAACGCCGGGCAGCTCCGCCCCGCGCTCTGTGTTTCACCAGCACTGCGAC
This sequence comes from Phasianus colchicus, assembly GCF_987193195.1. NCBI lineage: Eukaryota > Metazoa > Chordata > Aves > Galliformes > Phasianidae > Phasianus > Phasianus colchicus. The sequence continues at coordinate 92,594,931 of NC_143476.1, read as the reverse complement.
CAACATCAGCGCAGCATCAGCGGGACCAACAGCGCCGCGTCCATAGGAACCAAACGGCCGCGTCCGTGACAGGGAACCCAGGCTGTGCGTCCGTGGGAACGCAGCTCCTGCCCCACTTCTCAGTCCTCCTGCCCCACTTCTCAGTCCTCCTGCCCCACTTCTCAGTCCTCCTGCCCCACTTCTCAGTCCTCCTGCCCCACAGGTGGGTCCGCCAGCCCCACTTCTCAGTCCTCCTGCCCCACTTCTCAGTCCTCCTGCCCCACTTCTCAGTCCTCCTGCCCCACAGGTGGGTCCTCCTGCCCCACAGGTGGGTCTGCCAGCCCCACAGGTGGGTCTGCCAGCCCCATAAGCGAGTCCTCCAGACCCACAAGGGGGTCCTCCAGACCCACAAGGGGGTCCTCCTGCCCCACAAGCGAGTCCTCCTGCCCCACAAGCGAGTCCTCCAGGACCACACCCAGGTGCTCAAACCCCACAAGCGAGTCCTCCTGCCCCACAAGCGAGTCCTCCAAGGCCGCTCCCAAGTCCTCCAGCCACGCATCTCAGTCCTCCAGCCCCACAGCGAGGTCCTCCAGCCCCACTGGTGCTCAGCTCCAAGGTCCTCCAGCCGCACATCCAAGTCCTCCAGCCCCATCAGTGAGTCCTCCAGCCCCATAAATGAGTCCTCCAGCGCCACATCGAGGTCCCTGAGCCCCACATGTCAGCCTTCCAGCCCCACGCCAAGGTCCTCCAAGGCTGTCCCCAAGTCCTCCAGCCCCACAGCCGTGTTGCTCGGAGGGAAAAGGAATTCAGAAGGAGCAAAAAGGAAGGAATTGTCAAGGAGGAAAAGGAAGGAGGAGAACGGGGGAAAGGGAAATGATGGGGGAAGAGGGGGGGAAGAGGGGGGGAAGAGGGGGGGAAGAGGGGGGGAAGAGGGGGGGAAGAGGGGGGGAAGAGGGGGGGAAGAGGGGGGGAAGAGGGGGGGAAGAGGGGGGAAGAGGGGGGAAGAGGGGGGGAAGAGGGGGGGAAGAGGGGGGGAAGAGGGGGGGAAGAGGGGAAGGAGGAGAGCAGGAAAACAGGAATGCAGAATGGGAAATCAGGAAGGAGGGGAGCGGGAACCAGGGAATTGAGAGTGGGCAAAGGGAAGGAGGAGAGCGGGGAAAAAGGAATTGAGCGGGGGAAAAAGGGCACGAGGAGAGCCAGCAATGAACTGGAATAGAAGAAAGGAGATGGAAGGACGGGGGAGAGGAAAAGGGAATTGGGACGGGAGGAAAAAAGGACGGGGGAGGAAAGAGGGAACTGGGATGGGGGAAACGGGGGCTGGGATGGGAGGGAGAGGGGACGAAGGGGAAAGAGAGAAAGGAATGGGGGACGAGGGGGGAAAGGAAGAGAATGGGAAGCAGCAAATGGAAGAAAGCCCTGAGCCCCACAGCCCGGTCCTCCAGCCCCACAGCCCGGTCCTCCAGCCCCACAACTGAGTCCTCCAGCCCCACAGCCCGGTCCTCCAGCCCCACAGCCCGGTCCTCCCGCCCCACACTAAGGTCCTCCCGCCCCACACTAAGGTCCTCCCGCCCCACACTAAGGTCCTCCGGCCCTACAGCGAGGTCCTCCAGCCCCACAGCCTGGTACTCCAGCCCCACAACTGAGTCCTCCAGCCCCACAGCCCGGTCCTCCAGCCCCACAGCCCGGTCCTCCAGCCCCACAGCCCGGTCCTCCCGCCCCACAACTGAGTCCTCCAGCCCCACAGCCAGGTCCTCCAGCCCCACAGCCAGGTCCTCCAGCCCCACAGCCAGGTCCTCCAGCCCCACAGCCAGGTCCTCCAGCCCCACAGCCCATTCTTCCAGCCCTTAATTGAGACCTCCAGCCCCACAGCCCGGTCCTCCAGCCCCACAGTCCGGTCCTCCCGCCCCACAGCCCGGTCCTCCCGCCCCACAGCCCAGTCCACCAGCGCCATAAGTGAGTCCTCCACGGCCATCCCCAAGTCCTCCAGCCCCACATCCCAGTCCTGCAGCATCAGAATTGATTCCTCCAGCCCCACACCGCGGACCTCCAGCCCAATAAGGGAGCCCTCCAAGCCCAAAAATGAGTCCTCCAGCCCCACACCGAGGTCCTCCAAGGCCGCTCCCAAGTCCTCCTGCCCCATATCCCAGTCCTCCAGCCCCACACCGAGGTCCTCCAAGGCCGCTCCCAAGTCCTCCTGCCCCATATCCCAGTCCTCCTGCCCCACACCGTGGTCCTCCAGCCCCTTAAGCGAGTCCTCCAGCCGCACATCCAAGGCCTTCCAGCCCCACAAGTTTGTCCTCCAACTGCACATCCAAGTCCTCTAGCGCCATAAGTGAGTCCTCCTGCCCCACAAGTGAGTCCTCCAGCTGCACATCCAAGTCCTCCAGCCCCACATCCAAGTCCCCCAGCCCCACACCGAGGTCTTCCAGCTCCATAAGTGAGTTGTCCAACTCCACAGCGAGGTCCTCCAGCCCCAGAAGTGAGTCCTCCAGCCCCAGAAGTGAGTCCTCCAGCCCCAGAAGTGAGTCCTCCAGCCCCAGAAGTGAGTCCTCCAAGCCTGCTCCCAAGTCCTCCAGCCCCACAGCCCAGTCCTCAGAGGGAAAAGGAATTGCCAAGGGGAAAAAAGAAGGAAGGAATTGCCAAGGGGAAAAAGGAAGAGGAGAGCGGGGGAAAAGGGGAACTGCCGGGGGAAAAAGGGAAACAGGGGAAACTGCCAGGGGAAAAAGGGGAAACTGCCAGGGGAAAAAGGGGGAACTGCCAGGGGAAAAAGGGGGAACTGCCAGGGGAAAAAGGGGAAAAAGGGGAAACTGCCAGGGGGAAAAGGGGAAAAAGGGGAACTGCCAGGGGAAACAGGGGAAAAAGGGGGAACTGCCCAGCCCCATAAGTGACTCCCGCAGCCCCACGCTAAGGTCCTCCAGCCCCACATCTCAGACCTCCAGCCCCACATCTGAGTCCTCCCGCCCCACATCCGAGTCCCTCGGAGGGAAAAGGAAGGGGGGGAACGAGGGAAAAGAAGGAGAGATGGAATTGACAATGAGAAGGGAAAAGGAAGGGGGGAGAGCGGGGCAAAAGAGGAATTGACCATGGGAGAAAAGGAAGCAGGGCAACAAGGGAGAAAGGGAACTCAGAATGGGAAAAAGGGGCAGCACAAGGAGGACAGGGAAAAAAGGAATCCAGTGAGATGGGGAAAAGGGAAGGAGGAGATGGGGGGAAAAGGGAAGGAGGAGATGGGGGGAAAAGGGAAGGAGGAGATGGGGGGAAAAGGGAAGGAGGAGATGGGGGGAAAAGGGAAGGAGGAGATGGGGGGAAAAGGGAAGGAGGAGATGGGGGAAAAGGGAAGGAGGAGACGGGGGGAAAAGGGAAGGAGGAGATGGGGGAAAAGGGAAGGAGGAGACGGGGGGAAAGGGAAGGACGAGATGGGGAACAAGGGACTCCACAGCGGGAAGAAGGGACTCCGCAGTGACAAAAGGGCCAGGAGGCGGGCAGAAGGGCCTCGGCCTGCTTGCAGCTCATCCCATTGCCCCCAGCCCAGCCGTGCAGCTGATCCCAGCCCCCTGCAGGGCCTCCCTGCCCTCAGGCGGATCCGCACCACCTCCCAGCTGGGTGTCAGCTGCAAACTCCCCGAGGCTGCGCTCCGTTTTCCTCCAGCTCAGCCACGAAGACTTTCACCAGCACGGGCCCAGCACCGACCCGGGGGCGGCCCTGCAAGCGGCTCTGCTGGGCTCCTCCGCCCCACAAGTGAGGCCTCCTGCCCCACAAGTGAGGCCTCCGGCCCCACACGGGAGTCCTCCTGCCCCACACGGGAGTCCTCCTGCCCCACACGGGAGTCCTCCGGCCCCACACCGCGGTCCTCCGGCCCCACACCGAGCTCCTCCGGCCCCACACCGAGGTCCTCCGGCCCCACAAGTGAGTCCTCCGGCCCCACACCGAGGTCCTCCGGCCCCCCATGCCAGTCCTCCAGCTCCACAACTGAGTCCTCCAGCCCCACAGCGAGTCCTCCCGCCCCACAGAGAGGTCCTCCCGCCCTATCATGGAGTCCTCCAGCCCCACTTCCGAGTCCTCCAGCCCCACACCAAGGTCCTCCAGGGCTGCTTCCAAGTCCTCCACCCCAAATCCAAGTCCTCCAGTCCCAGAATTGAATCCTCCAGCCCCACATCTGAGTCCTCCTGCCCCACACCGAGGTCCTCCAGCCCCACATATGAGTCCACCATCACCACACCTCGGTGCTCCAATCCCTTAATTAAGTCCTCCAACTGCACATCCACGTTTTCCAGCCCCATAAGTGCGTCCTTCAGCTCCACCTCCCAGGTCCTCCAGCCCCGTAAGTGACTCTTCCAGGCCCACATCTCAGTCCTCCAGCCCCACATGCCAGTCCTCCAGCCCTATAATCGAGTCGTCCAGCTCCACACGGAGGTCCTCCAGCCCCACAACTGAGTCCTCCAGCCCCACAACTGAGTCCTCCAGCCGCACATCCAAAGCCTTCCAGCACCACAAGTTTGTCCTCCAACTGCACATCCAAGTCTTCCAGCGCCGTGAGTCCTCCAGCCCCACAACAAGGTCCTCCAGCCCCACAGGTCAGCCTGCCGGCCCCACATCCTGGTCCCCCAACCTCACACCGAGGTCCTCCAGTCCCACATCCCGAGTCCCCCAGCCCCACAAGTGAATCCAGCAGCTCCACATCCCAGTCGTCCAGCCCCTTAAGTGAGTCCTCCAGCCCTACACCCAGGTCCTCCAGCCCCAAACCGAGGTCCTCCAGTCCCAGACCTGAGTCCTCCAGCCCCACACCCAGGTCCTCCAGCCCCTAAATTGAAAGCACCAGCTCCACATCCAAGCCTTCCAGCCCCACATCCCAGATCCTCCAGGGCCACCCCCAAATCCTCCAGCCCCACAAGTCAGCCCTCCAGCCCCACAGCCCGGTCCCCGAGCCCCTTAAGTGAGTCCCCCAGCCCCATATGTGAGTCATCCAACCCTGCTTCCCAGTCCTCCAGCCCCAGAAGTGAATCGTCCACCCCACACTGATGTCTTCCAGCGCCACATCCCAGTTCTCCAGCCCCACACCGAGGTCCTCCAGCCCCACATCGCAGGTCCTCCAGCGCCGTGAGTGAGTCCTCCAGCCCCACACCGACGTCCTCCAGCCCCATAAGTGAGTCCTCCAGCACCGCACTGAGCTCCTCCAGACGCACATCCAAGTCCTCCAGCCCCATAAGTGAGTCCTCCAGCGCCACACCGAGGTCCTCCAGACGCACATCCAAGTCCTGCAGCCCCATAAGTGAGTCCTCCAGCGGCACAGTGAGCTCCTCCAGCTGCACATCCAAGTCCTCCTGCCCCACAAGTGAGTCCTCCAGCGCCACACCCAGCTCCTCCAGCCACACATCCGAGTCCTCCAGCCCCTCCAGTCTGGGCCTCCCGCCCCACATCTCAGTTCTCCATCCCCTATGTGAGTCCACCAGCCCCACACCCAAGTCCTCCAGCCCCACAGCCCAGGTCCTCCTGCACCATAAGAGAGTTTTGCAGCCCCACATCCGAGTCCTCCAGCCCCTCCAGTCTGGGCCTCCCACCCCACATCTCAGTTCTCCAGGACAACACCAAGGTCCTCCCACCCCACGCCGAGGTCCTCCAGCCCCACAGCCGAGTCCCTCAGAGGGAAAAGGCAGGAGGAGAGCGAGGGAAAAGGAACTGCCGAGCAGGAAAGAAGAGGAAGGAATTGCCAAGGGCAGAAAAGGAAGGAGGAGAGCGAGGAAAGTGAATTGACAAGGACAAAGAAGGAAGGAATTGACAGGGAGAGAAACAGGAGGAGGAGAACGGAGGAAACAGGGGAAGTGCGAGGGGAAAGAGGGAATTGCTGGGGGGACAAAGGGGGAAAGGGGGAAGGAGGGGAAGGAGGGGAAACTGCAAGGGGGGAAACAGGGGAACTGCAAGGGGAGGAAGGGGAGGAAGGGGAGGAAGGGGAGGAAGGGGAGGAAGGGGAGGAAGGGGAGGAAGGGGAGGAAGGGGAGGAAGGGGAGGAAGGGGAGGAAGGGGAGGAAGGGGAGGAAGGGGAGGAAGGGGAGGAAGGGGAGGAAGGGGAGGAAGGGGAGGAAGGGGAAACTGCCAGGGGGAACAGGGGGAACAGGGGGAACTGCCCAGCCCCATAAGTGACTCCCACAGCCCCATCTGAGGTCCTGCAGCCCCACAAGTGAGTCCTCCAGCCCCACAAGTGAGTCCTCCAGGGCAGCCCCCAAGTCCTCCAGCCCCAACGCCCAGTCCTCCAGCCCCACATCTGAACGTACCAACCCCACACCGAGGTCCTCCAGCCCCACACCCCGGTCCTCCAGCCCCACATCCCAGTCCGCCAGGGTTGCCCCCAAGTCCTCCAGCCCCACAAGTGAGAACTCCAGCCCCACAAGTGAGAACTCCAGCCCCACAAGTGAGAACTCCAGCCCCACAACGAGGTCTTCTCGCCCCACAGCGAGGTCCTCCAGCTCCATAAGTGAGTCCTCCAGCCCCACACTGAGGTCCTCCAGCCGCTGAAGCGAGTCCTCCAGCCCCACTTCCCAGCCCTCCAGCCCCACTGCAAGGTCCACCAGGGCCGCCCCCAAGTCCTCCAGCCCCACATGCCAGTCCTCCAGCCCCACACCGAGGTCCTCCATGGCCACCCCCAAGTCCTCCAGCCCCAAATCCGAGTCCTCCAGCCCACATCCCAGTCCTTCACCCCACATTTCAGGTCCTCCAGCCCCACACCCGTGACGGTTGGAGGGAAAAAGGAGGATAAGGAGGGAAAAGGAATTGACAAGGAGCAAAAAGGAAGGAATTGTCAAGGAGGAAAAGGAAGGAGGAGAACGGGGGAAAGGGAAATGCTGGGGGAAGAGGGGGAAGAGGGGGAAGAGGGGGAAGAGGGGGAAGAGGGGGAAGAGGGGGAAGAGGGGGAAGAGGGGGAAGAGGGGGAAGAGGGGGAAGAGGGGAAACTGCCGGGGGGAAAATAGGAGAGAAAGGGGAACTGCCGGGGCAGAAAGGGGGGAAAAGGGGGGAAAGGGGGGAAAGGGGGGAAAGGGGGGAAAGGGGGGAAAGGGGGGAAAGGGGGGAAAGGGGGAACTGCCGGGGGAAACAGGGGAAACTGCCGGGGGAAAAGGGGGAAAAGGGGGAAAAGGGGGAAAAGGGGAAACTGCCAGGGGGAAAAGGGGGAAAAAGGGGAAACTGCCAGGGGGAAAAGGGGGAACTGCCAGGGAGAACAAGGGGGAAAAGGGGAAACTGCCAGGGGGAAAAGGGGGAACTGCCAGGGGGAAAAGGGGGAACTGCCAGGGGGAAAAGGGGGAACTGCCAGGGGGAAAAGGGGGAAAAGGGGGAAAAGGGGGAAAAGGGGGAAAAGGGGGAAAAGGGGGAAAAGGGGGAAAAGGGGGAACTGCCCAGCCCCATAAGTGACTCCCACAGCCCCATCTGCGGTCCTCCAGCCCCACAAGTCAGTCCTCCCGCCCCACAACTCAGTCCTCCAGCCCCACACCCAGGTCTTCCAAGGCCACCCTCAAGTCCTCCAGCCCCACATCTCAGTTGTCCATGCCCCACAAGTGAGTCCTCCAGCCCCACATCCAAGGTCCTCCAGCCCCACACATCAGCGCTCCTGGGCTCTCAAGGGGCAAAAAGTAACGAGGCAAAAGGGAAAAAAGGAATTGAGAACGGGAAAAAGGAAGGGGGAGAACGAGGGAAGAGAGGAACTGACAGCGAGAGAGAAGGGGAAGAGGAGGACGGGGGGAACGGGAAAAACAGCGGAAGGGAAACAGGAAGGAAGGAGGGGAACGGGGGGAAAAGGAAGGAAGGAGGGGAACGGGGGGAAAAGGAAGGAAGGAGGGGAACGGGGGGAAAAGAAACCCGATGTGAGGGAGGAAAGGAAGGAGGAGACGGGGGGAAAAGGGAAGGAGGAGATGGGGGGAAAAAGGGAAGGAGGAGATGGGGAAAAAGGGAAGGAGGAGATGGGGGGAAAAGGGAAGGAGGAGATGGGGGGAAAAGGGAAGGAGGAGATGGGGGAAAAGGGAAGGAGGAGACGGGGGGAAAGGGAAGGAGGAGATGGGGGAAAAGGGAAGGAGGAGATGGGAAAAGGGAAGGAGGAGATGGGGGGAAAAGGGAAGGAGGAGACGGGGGGAAAAGGGAAGGAGGAGATGGGGGGAAAAGGGAAGGAGGAGATGGGGGGAAAAGGGAAGGAGGAGATGGGGGGAAAAGGGAAGGAGGAGATGGGGGAAAAGGGAAGGAGGAGATGGGGGGAAAGGGAAGGAGGAGATGGGGGGAAAAGGGAAGGAGGAGATGGGGAAAATGGACTCCACAGCGGGAAGAAGGGACTCCACAGTGACAAAAGGGCCAGGAGGCGGGCAGAAGGGCCTCGGCCTGCTTGCAGCTCATCCCATTGCCCCCAGCCCAGCCGTGCAGCTGATCCCAGCCCCCTGCAGGGCCTCCCTGCCCTCAGGCGGATCCGCACCACCTCCCAGCTGGGTGTCAGCTGCAAACTCCCCGAGGCTGCGCTCCGTTTTCCTCCAGCTCAGCCACGAAGACTTTCACCAGCACGGGCCCAGCACCGACCCGGGGGCGGCCCTGCAAGCGGCTCTGCTGGGCTCCTCCGCCCCACAAGTGAGGCCTCCTGCCCCACAAGTGAGGCCTCCGGCCCCACACGGGAGTCCTCCTGCCCCACACGGGAGTCCTCCTGCCCCACACGGGAGTCCTCCGGCCCCACACCGCGGTCCTCCGGCCCCACACCGAGCTCCTCCGGCCCCACACCGAGCTCCTCCGGCCCCACAAGTGAGTCCTCCGGCCCCACACCGAGGTCCTCCGGCCCCCCATGCCAGTCCTCCAGCTCCACAACTGAGTCCTCCAGCCCCACAGCGAGTCCTCCCGCCCCACAGAGAGGTCCTCCCGCCCTATCATGGAGTCCTCCAGCCCCACTTCCGAGTCCTCCAGCCCCACACCAAGGTCCTCCAGGGCTGCTTCCAAGTCCTCCACCCCAAATCCAAGTCCTCCAGTCCCAGAATTGAATCCTCCAGCCCCACATCTGAGTCCTCCTGCCCCACACCGAGGTCCTCCAGCCCCACATATGAGTCCACCATCACCACACCTCGGTGCTCCAATCCCTTAATTAAGTCCTCCAACTGCACATCCACGTTTTCCAGCCCCATAAGTGCGTCCTTCAGCTCCACCTCCCAGGTCCTCCAGCCCCGTAAGTGACTCTTCCAGGCCCACATCTCAGTCCTCCAGCCCCACATGCCAGTCCTCCAGCCCTATAATCGAGTCGTCCAGCTCCACACGGAGGTCCTCCAGCCCCACAACTGAGTCCTCCAGCCCCACAACTGAGTCCTCCAGCCGCACATCCAAAGCCTTCCAGCACCACAAGTTTGTCCTCCAACTGCACATCCAAGTCTTCCAGCGCCGTGAGTCCTCCAGCCCCACAACAAGGTCCTCCAGCCCCACAGGTCAGCCTGCCGGCCCCACATCCTGGTCCCCCAACCTCACACCGAGGTCCTCCAGTCCCACATCCCGAGTCCCCCAGCCCCACAAGTGAATCCAGCAGCTCCACATCCCAGTCGTCCAGCCCCTTAAGTGAGTCCTCCAGCCCTACACCCAGGTCCTCCAGCCCCAAACCGAGGTCCTCCAGTCCCAGACCTGAGTCCTCCAGCCCCACACCCAGGTCCTCCAGCCCCTAAATTGAAAGCACCAGCTCCACATCCAAGCCTTCCAGCCCCACATCCCAGATCCTCCAGGGCCACCCCCAAATCCTCCAGCCCCACAAGTCAGCCCTCCAGCCCCACAGCCCGGTCCCCGAGCCCCTTAAGTGAGTCCCCCAGCCCCATATGTGAGTCATCCAACCCTGCTTCCCAGTCCTCCAGCCCCAGAAGTGAATCGTCCACCCCACACTGATGTCTTCCAGCGCCACATCCCAGTTCTCCAGCCCCACACCGAGGTCCTCCAGCCCCACATCGCAGGTCCTCCAGCGCCGTGAGTGAGTCCTCCAGCCCCACACCGACGTCCTCCAGCCCCATAAGTGAGTCCTCCAGCACCGCACTGAGCTCCTCCAGACGCACATCCAAGTCCTCCAGCCCCATAAGTGAGTCCTCCAGCGCCACACCGAGGTCCTCCAGACGCACATCCAAGTCCTGCAGCCCCATAAGTGAGTCCTCCAGCGGCACAGTGAGCTCCTCCAGCTGCACATCCAAGTCCTCCTGCCCCACAAGTGAGTCCTCCAGCGCCACACCCAGCTCCTCCAGCCACACATCCGAGTCCTCCAGCCCCTCCAGTCTGGGCCTCCCGCCCCACATCTCAGTTCTCCATCCCCTATGTGAGTCCACCAGCCCCACACCCAAGTCCTCCAGCCCCACAGCCCAGGTCCTCCTGCACCATAAGAGAGTTTTGCAGCCCCACATCCGAGTCCTCCAGCCCCTCCAGTCTGGGCCTCCCACCCCACATCTCAGTTCTCCAGGACAACACCAAGGTCCTCCCACCCCACGCCGAGGTCCTCCAGCCCCACAGCCGAGTCCCTCAGAGGGAAAAGGCAGGAGGAGAGCGAGGGAAAAGGAACTGCCGAGCAGGAAAGAAGAGGAAGGAATTGCCAAGGGCAGAAAAGGAAGGAGGAGAGCGAGGAAAGTGAATTGACAAGGACAAAGAAGGAAGGAATTGACAGGGAGAGAAACAGGAGGAGGAGAACGGAGGAAACAGGGGAAGTGCGAGGGGAAAGAGGGAATTGCTGGGGGGACAAAGGGGGAAAGGGGGAAGGAGGGGAAGGAGGGGAAACTGCAAGGGGGGAAACAGGGGAACTGCAAGGGGAGGAAGGGGAGGAAGGGGAGGAAGGGGAGGAAGGGGAGGAAGGGGAGGAAGGGGAGGAAGGGGAGGAAGGGGAGGAAGGGGAGGAAGGGGAGGAAGGGGAGGAAGGGGAGGAAGGGGAGGAAGGGGAGGAAGGGGAGGAAGGGGAGGAAGGGGAAACTGCCAGGGGGAACAGGGGGAACAGGGGGAACTGCCCAGCCCCATAAGTGACTCCCACAGCCCCATCTGAGGTCCTGCAGCCCCACAAGTGAGTCCTCCAGCCCCACAAGTGAGTCCTCCAGGGCAGCCCCCAAGTCCTCCAGCCCCAACGCCCAGTCCTCCAGCCCCACATCTGAACGTACCAACCCCACACCGAGGTCCTCCAGCCCCACACCCCGGTCCTCCAGCCCCACATCCCAGTCCGCCAGGGTTGCCCCCAAGTCCTCCAGCCCCACAAGTGAGAACTCCAGCCCCACAAGTGAGAACTCCAGCCCCACAAGTGAGAACTCCAGCCCCACAACGAGGTCTTCTCGCCCCACAGCGAGGTCCTCCAGCTCCATAAGTGAGTCCTCCAGCCCCACACTGAGGTCCTCCAGCCGCTGAAGCGAGTCCTCCAGCCCCACTTCCCAGCCCTCCAGCCCCACTGCAAGGTCCACCAGGGCCGCCCCCAAGTCCTCCAGCCCCACATGCCAGTCCTCCAGCCCCACACCGAGGTCCTCCATGGCCACCCCCAAGTCCTCCAGCCCCAAATCCGAGTCCTCCAGCCCACATCCCAGTCCTTCACCCCACATTTCAGGTCCTCCAGCCCCACACCCGTGACGGTTGGAGGGAAAAAGGAGGATAAGGAGGGAAAAGGAATTGACAAGGAGCAAAAAGGAAGGAATTGTCAAGGAGGAAAAGGAAGGAGGAGAACGGGGGAAAGGGAAATGCTGGGGGAAGAGGGGGAAGAGGGGGAAGAGGGGGAAGAGGGGGAAGAGGGGGAAGAGGGGGAAGAGGGGGAAGAGGGGGAAGAGGGGGAAGAGGGGGAAGAGGGGAAACTGCCGGGGGGAAAATAGGAGAGAAAGGGGAACTGCCGGGGCAGAAAGGGGGGAAAAGGGGGGAAAGGGGGGAAAGGGGGGAAAGGGGGGAAAGGGGGGAAAGGGGGAACTGCCGGGGGAAACAGGGGAAACTGCCGGGGGAAAAGGGGGAAAAGGGGGAAAAGGGGGAAAAGGGGAAACTGCCAGGGGGAAAAGGGGGAAAAAGGGGAAACTGCCAGGGGGAAAAGGGGGAACTGCCAGGGAGAACAAGGGGGAAAAGGGGAAACTGCCAGGGGGAAAAGGGGGAACTGCCAGGGGGAAAAGGGGGAACTGCCAGGGGGAAAAGGGGGAAAAGGGGGAAAAGGGGGAAAAGGGGGAAAAGGGGGAAAAGGGGGAAAAGGGGGAAAAGGGGGAACTGCCCAGCCCCATAAGTGACTCCCACAGCCCCATCTGCGGTCCTCCAGCCCCACAAGTCAGTCCTCCCGCCCCACAACTCAGTCCTCCAGCCCCACACCCAGGTCTTCCAAGGCCACCCTCAAGTCCTCCAGCCCCACATCTCAGTTGTCCATGCCCCACAAGTGAGTCCTCCAGCCCCACATCCAAGGTCCTCCAGCCCCACACATCAGCGCTCCTGGGCTCTCAAGGGGCAAAAAGTAACGAGGCAAAAGGGAAAAAAGGAATTGAGAACGGGAAAAAGGAAGGGGGAGAACGAGGGAAGAGAGGAACTGACAGCGAGAGAGAAGGGGAAGAGGAGGACGGGGGGAACGGGAAAAACAGCGGAAGGGAAACAGGAAGGAAGGAGGGGAACGGGGGGAAAAGGAAGGAAGGAGGGGAACGGGGGGAAAAGGAAGGAAGGAGGGGAACGGGGGGAAAAGAAACCCGATGTGAGGGAGGAAAGGAAGGAGGAGACGGGGGGAAAAGGGAAGGAGGAGATGGGGGGAAAAAGGGAAGGAGGAGATGGGGAAAAAGGGAAGGAGGAGATGGGGGGAAAAGGGAAGGAGGAGATGGGGGGAAAAGGGAAGGAGGAGATGGGGGAAAAGGGAAGGAGGAGATGGGAAAAGGGAAGGAGGAGATGGGGGGAAAAGGGAAGGAGGAGATGGGGGGAAAAGGGAAGGAGGAGATGGGGGGAAAAGGGAAGGAGGAGATGGGGGGAAAGGGAAGGAGGAGACGGGGAAAAGGGAAGGAGGAGATGGGGGAAAGGGAAGGAGGAGATGGGGGGAAAGGGAAGGAGGAGATGGGGGAAATGGAATCCACCACGGGAACAAGGGACTCCACAGCGGGAAGAAGGGACTCCACAGCGGGAAGAAGGGACTCCACAGCGGGAAGAAGGGACTCCACAGTGACAAAAGGGCCAGGAGGCGGGCAGAAGGGCCTCGGCCTGCTTGCAGCTCATCCCATTGCCCCCAGCCCAGCCGTGCAGCTGATCCCAGCCCCCTGCAGGGCCTCCCTGCCCTCAGGCGGATCCGCACCACCTCCCAGCTGGGTGTCAGCTGCAAACTCCCCGAGGCTGCGCTCCGTTTTCCTCCAGCTCAGCCACGAAGACTTTCACCAGCACGGGCCCAGCACCGACCCGGGGGCGGCCCTGCAAGCGGCTCTGCTGGGCTCCTCCGCCCCACACGGGAGTCCTCCGGCCCCACACGGGAGTCCTCCGGCCCCACACGGGAGTCCTCCGGCCCCACACGGGAGTCCTCCGGCCCCACACCGAGCTCCTCCGGCCCTACAGCCCGGTCCTCCAGCGCCGAGGTCCTCCGGCCCCACAAGTGAGTCCTCCTGCCCCACACCGAGGTCCTCCGGCCCCACGACTCGGTCCTCTGGCCCCACATCCAAAGTCCTCCAGCGCCATAAGTGAGTCCTCCAGCCGCACATCCAAGGTCCTCCAAGGCCGCTCCCAAGTCCTCCAGCCACGCATCTCAGTCCTCCTGCCCCACACCGAGGTCCTCCGGCCCCACAAGCGAGTCCTCCAGCCCCACAAGCGAGTCCTCCAAGGCCACCCTCAAGTCCTCCAGCCCCATAACTGACTCCTTCAGCCCCACATATGAGTCCACCATCACCACACCTCGGTGCTCCAATCCCTTATTTAAAAAATTAAATTAATTAATTAAACTGCACATCCACGTTTTCCAGCCCCATAAGTGCGTCCTCCAGCCCCACCTCCCAGGTTGTCCAGCCCCGTAAGTGACTCTTCCAGGCCCACATCTCAGTCCTCCAGCCCCACAGCGAGGTCCTCCAGCCCCACATGCCAGTCCTCCAGCCCTATAATCGAGTCGTCCAGCTCCACACGGAGGTCCTCCAGCCCCCGAAGTGAGTCCTCCAGCCCCACATCTCACTTCCCTAGCCCCTTAAGCGAGTCCTCCAGCCCCTTAAGTGAGTCCTCCAGCCCCACACCCGAGGTCCTCCAAGGCTGCTCCCAAGTCCTCCAGCCCCAGAAGTGAGTCCTCCAGCCCCAGAAGTGAGTCCTCCAGCCCCAGAAGTGAGTCCTCCAGCCCCAGAAGTGAGTCCTCCAGCCCCACAGGTCAGCCTGCCGGCCCCACATCCTGGTCCCCCAGCCTCACACCGAGGTCCTCCAGCCCCACATCCCGAGTCCCCCAACCCCACAAGTGAATCCAGCAGCTCCACATCCCAGTCCTCCAGCCCCACACCCAGGTCCTCCAGCCCCTAAATTGAAAGCACCAGCTCCACATCCAAGCCTTCCAGCCCCACATCCCAGATCCTCCAGGGCCACCCCCAAATCCTCCAGCCCCACAAGTCAGCCCTCCAGCCCCACAGCCCGGTCCCCGAGCCCCTTAAGTGAGTCCCCCAGCCCCATATGTGAGTCATGCAACCCTGCTTCCCAGTCCTCCAGCCCCAGAAGTGAGTCCTCCAGCCCCATAAGTGAATCGTCCACCCCACACTGACGTCTTCCAGCCCCACATCCCAGTTCTCCAGCCCCAAACCGAGGTCCTCCAGCCCCACATCGCAGGTCCTCCAGCGCTGTGAGTGAGTCCTCCGGCCCCACAAGGGAGTCCTGCATGGCCAGCCCCTAAGTCCTACAGCCCCACAACTCAGTCCTCCGGCCCCACAACTCAGTCCTCCAAGGCCACCCTCAAGTCCTCCTGCCCCACAGCCGAGTCCTCCGGCCCCACGAGCGAGTCCTCCCGCCCCACACCCCGGTCCTCCAGCCCCAGAAGTGAGTCCTCCAGCCCCAGAAGTGAGTCCTGCATGGCCAGCCCCTAAGTCCTACAGCCCCACAACTCAGTCCTCCGGCCCCACAACTCAGTCCTCCAAGCCCACCCTCAAGTCCTCCAAGCCCACCCTCAAGTCCTCCAGCCCCACACCCAGGTCCTCCAGCCCCACACCCAGGTCCTCCAGCCCCACAGGTGAGTCCTCCGGCCCCACAGGTGAGTCCTCCGGCCCCACAGGTGAGTCCTCCGGCGCCACATCCAAGGTCCGCCAAGGCCGCCCCCAAGTCCTCCAGCCCCACGCGCAGGTCCTCCAGCCCCACATCTCAGTCCTCCAAGCCCACAACTGAGTCCTCCGGCCCCACACCCAAGGTCCTCCAGCCACTTAAGCAAGTCCTCCAGCCCCACACCGAGGTCCGCCAGGGTCGCCCCCAAGTCCTCCAGCCCCACAATTGAGTCCTCCGGAACCCTAATTGAGTCCTCCAGCCCCACACCAAGGTACTCCTGCCCCCCACAAGTGAGTCCTCCAGGCCCACATCCAAGTCCCGCAGCCGCATAAGCGAGTCCTCCAGCCCCACATCTCAGTCCTCCAGCCCCATAAGTGAGTCCACCAGCCGGGCGCCGAGGTCCGCCAGCCCCACATCGCAGGTCCTCCAGCGCCGTGAGTGCGCTCAGTAAAAAGGAAGGAGAAGGAGGAGGGAGGGAAGGAGGCAGGGATCCAAGGTCCTCCTGCCCCACAATTGAGTCCTCCAGCTGTAAATTCAAGTCCTCCCGCCCCACATCCCAGGTCCTCCCGCCCCACATCCCAAGTCCTCCCGCCCCAATATTGAGCCCTCCAGCTCCACCTCCCAAGTCCTTCAGCCCCACATCCGAGGCCCTCCAGCCCCACAAGTGAGTCCTCCACGGCCACCCCCAAGTCCTACAGCCCCACATCCCAGTCCTCCAGCCCCATACGTGAGTCTCCCAGCCCCACATCCAAGTCCTCCAGCCCCATAAGTGAGTCCTCCAGCCCCATAAGTGAGTCCTCCAGTGCCACAGCAAGGTCCTCCAGCCCCCTAAGTGAGTCCTCCAGCCTTGCACCCCAGTCCTGCACCCCTTAATAGAGTCCCCCAGCCCCACATCTCAGTCCTTCAGCCCCACACTGAGGTCCTCCAGCGCCATAAGTAGGTCCTCCAGCCCCACACCAAGGTCCTCGTGCCTCATAAGCGAGTCCTCCAGCCCCACATCCCAGACCTCCAGCCCCATAATTGAGTCCTCCAAGCCTGCCCCCAAGTCCTCCAGCCCCACAAGTCAGCCCTCCAGGCCCGCCCCCAAGTCCTCCAGCCCCACAGCCCAGTCCTCGGAGGGAAAAGGAATTGCCAAGGGGAAAAAAGAAGGAAGGAATTGCCAAGGGCAGAAAAGGAAGGAGGAGAGCGAGGAAAGTGAATTGACAAGGACAAAGAAGGAAGGAATTGACAGGGAGAGAAACAGGAGGAGGAGAACGGAGGAAACAGGGGAACTGCGAGGGGAAAGAGGGAATCGCTGGGGGGACAAAGGGGGGAAGGGGGGAAGGAGGGGAAACTGCAAGGGGGGAAACAGGGGAACTGCAAGGGGAGGAAGGGGAGGAAGGGGAGGAAGGGGAGGAAGGGGAGGAAGGGGAGGAAGGGGAGGAAGGGGAGGAAGGGGAGGAAGGGGAGGAAGGGGAGGAAGGGGAGGAAGGGGAGGAAGGGGAGGAAGGGGAGGAAGGGGAGGAAGGGGAGGAAGGGGAACTGCTGGGGGAAAAGGAGGAAGGAGGGGAGCTGGGGGGAAAGCCCACAGCCCAGTCATCCAGCCCCACAAGTGAGTCCTCCAGCCCCACACCTCAGTCCTCCAGCCCCTTCCCAGCTTCAGCTCTTTCCCTGCCTAACGTCAGCAGCAACACTGCAGCAGATCCTGCTTTCATCCCAGCACGAAGGCCTGAAGATGGAGATGAAGATGGAGATGAAGATGGAGATGAAGATGGAGATGAAGATGGAGATGAAGATGGAGATGAAGATGGAGATGAAGATGGAGATGAAGATGGAGATGAAGATGGAGATGAAGATGGAGATGAAGATGGAGATGAAGATGGAGATGAAGATGGAGATGAAGATGGAGATGAAGATGGAGATGAAGATGGAGATGAAGATGAAGCACGACACGCAACGCAACCTTCTCTCATCATCCCAGTCCTCCAGCCCCACACCGAGGTCCTCCAGCCCCACATGCCAGTCCTCCAGCGCACAGCGAGGTCCTCCAGCCCCACAGCGAGGTACTCCAAGGCCGCTCCCAAGTCCTCCAGCCATGCATCTCAGTTCTCCAAGCCCCACAACTGAGTCCTCCAGCCCCACAAGGGAGTCCTCCAGCCCCACTGGTGCTCAGCTCCGAGCTCCTCCAGCCGCACATCCAAGTCCTGCAGCCCCACAAGTGAGTCCTCCAGCCCCACAAGTGAGTCCTCCAGCCCCACAAGTGAGTCCTCCAGCCCCACACCCTGGTCCCTCGGAGGGAAAAGGCAGGAGGAGAAGGAGGGAAAAGGAACTGCCACGGGAAAAAGAAAGGAAGGAGGAGGAGAAGGGGTGAAAGGGAATTCCCAAGGAGAAACAAGAATTGACAAAGAGAGAAAAGGAAGGAGGAGAACTGGGAAAAGGGAATTGCTGGGGGAAATGGAATTGCCAAGGGGAAAAGGGGAACTGCTGAGGGAAACAGGGGAAATGGGGCAAGAAAGGAATTGCCAAGGGGAAAAGGGGGAACTGAGGGGGGGGAAAGCGAGGAGAAAGGGGGGGGAAAGGGGGGATGGAAACGCAGGCGGAAAGGGGGGCGGAAAGGGGAAATGCCAGGGGAAAGAGGTGGAAAAAGGGGAAGTGCCAGGGGAAAAGAGGAAAAGGGGAAGTGCCAGGGGGGAAAAAAGGAAGAGGAGAATGTGGGAAAGGGAAGTGCCATGGGGAAAAGGGGGAACTGCCCAGCCCCATAAGTGACTCCCACAGCCCCAGCTGAGCTCCTCCAGCCCCACATCTCTGACCTCCAGCCCCACATCCGAGCCCTTCAGCCCCATAAGTAACTCCTCCAGCCCCACAAGTGAGTCCTCCCACCCCACAGCCCAGCCCGCCAGCCCCACGACAAGGTCCTCCAGCCCCACACCCCAGTCCTCCAAGGCCACCCTCAAGTCCTCCAGCCCCACATCTCAGTTCTCCATGCCCCACAACTGAGTCCTCCAGCCTCAGAACTCAGTCCTCCAGCCCCACAAGTTTGTCCTCCAGCCGCACATCCAAGTCCTCCACCGCATAAGTGAGTCCTCCAGCCCCAGAAGTGAGTCCTCCTGCCCCACACTGAGCCCTCCAGCCCCACACCTCAGTCCTCCAGCCCCTTCCCAGCTTCAGCTCTTTCCCTGCCTAACGTCAGCAGCAACACTGCAGCAGATCCTGCTTTCATCCCAGCACGAAGGCCTGAAGATGGAGATGAAGATGAAGATGAAGATGAAGATGAAGCACGACACGCAAAGCAACCTTCTCTCATCATCCCAGTCCTCCAGCCCCACAGCGAGGTCCTCCAGCCCCACATCCAAGGTCCTCCAAGGCCGCTCCCAAGTCCTCCAGCCCCACACGCCAGCCCCACACGCCAGCCCTCCAGCCCCACACGCCAGCCCTCCAGCCCCACACGCCAGCCCTCCAGCCCCACACCGCGTCCAATGGCCACCTGAACCTTCCTCTTCTTTGTCTTCCTCCAGTGTGCAGAGCGGGATCCAGTCCTGCCTTGCTGAGAAAGGCCGCAGCCCACAGCCCAGTCCTCCAGCCCCACAAGTCAGGAATCCAGCCCCACAGCCCAGTCCTCCAGCCCCACAGCCCAGTCCTCCAGCCCCACAAGCGAGTCCTCCAGCCCCACAGCCCAGTCCTCCAGCCCCACAAGCGAGTCCTCCAGCCCCACAGCCCAGTCCTCCAGCCCCACAGCCCAGTCCTCCAGCCCACAGCCCAGTCCTCCAGCCCCACACGCGAGTCCTCCAGCCCCACACAGAGCTTCTCAAGAGCCACCCCCAAGCTTTCCAGCCCCATAAGTGAGTCCTCCAACCCCACACTCAGGTCCTCCAGTCCCACAAGTGAGTCCTCCAGCCCCACACCGAGGTCCTCCAAGGCCACTCCCAAGTCTTCCAGCCACGCATCTCAGTCCTCCTGCCCCACAAGTGAGTCCTCCAGCCCCACACCAAGGTCCTCCAGACGTACATCCAAAACATCCAGCCCCATAAGTGAGTCCTCCCGCCCCACATCCCGGTCCTCCTGCCCGACACCGAGGTCCTCCAGCCCCACAGCCCAGTCCTCCAGCCCCACAGCCCAGTCCTCCAGCCCCACGCGCCAGTCCTCCAGCCCCACAGCCCAGGTGCAACGAACAGCTCAGGTTTTGTGCCTGAGTCTGAACTTCCCCACATATCCTGAGAGCCAGCCCCCATCAGATCTCCACGCCCAGGACGCCTTCCTGCACTGGGGCAATGAACGCCTTCTGCAATCTGGGGGCGGCCGAGGTCCTCCTGCCCCACATCCCAGACCTCCAGCCCCACAAGTTGGTCCTCCAGCCCCACATCCCAGACCTCCAGCCCCACAAGTCAGTCCTCCAGCCACGCATCTCAGTCCTCCAGCCCCACGAGCGAGTCCTCCAGGGCCACATCCCAGTCCTCCAGCCCCACACCCAAGGTCCTCCAGCCCCACAGCCCAGGTCCTCCTGCACCATAAGAGACTTTGGCAGCCCCACATCCGAGTCCTCCAGCTGCAAATCCCAGTCCTCCAGCCCCACACCGAGGTCCTCCAGCCCCACTGGTGCTCAGCTCCGAGGTCCTCCAGACGTACATCCAAGTCCTCCAGCCCCATAAGTGAGTCCTCCAGCCCCACTGGTGCTGAGCTCTTCCATGGGTGCAGGAGAGGCGCAGCCAGGCTCCAGCCCTTCCTGCAGCACAGCTCAGTCGCCTCCAGCCCCACACCCCAGTCCTCCAGCCCCACACCCCAGTCCTCCAGCCCCACACCCCAGTCCGCCAGGGTTGCCCCCAAGTCCTCCAGCCCCACAAGTGAGAACTCCAGCCCCACAAGTGAGAACTCCAGCCCCACAAGTGAGAACTCCAGCCCCACAAGTGAGAACTCCAGCCCCACAAGTGAGAACTCCAGCCCCACACCAAGGTCCTCTAAGGCCACCCCCATGTCCCCCAGCCCCACATCCCAGTCCTGCAGCCCCACACCGAGGTCCCCCAGCCCCACGTCAGCCCTCCAGCCCCACGCCGAGGTCCTCCAGGGCTGTCCCCAAGTCCTCCAGCCCCACAGCCGTGTTGGTCGGAGGGAAAAAGGAGGAGAAGGAGGGAAAAGGAATTGACAAGGAGCGAAAAGGAAGGAATTGTCAAGGAGAAAAAGGAAGGAGGAGAACGGGGGAAAGGGAAATGCTGGGGGAAAGGGGGAACTGCCCAGCCCCATAAGTGACTCCCACAGCCCCATCTGAGGTCCTGCAGCCCCACAAGTGAGTCCTCCAGGGCAGCCCCCAAGTCCTCCAGCCCCAACGCCCAGTCCTCCAGCCCCACATCTCAACTTACCAGCCCCACACCGAGGTCCTCCAGCCCCACACCGAGGTCCTCCAGCCCCACACCGAGGTCCTCCAAGGCCATCCTCAAGTCCTCCAGCCACAGAACTCGGTCCTCCAGCCCCACACCCAAGGTCCTCCAGCCCCTTAAGCGAGTCCTCCAGCCCCACATCCAAGTCCTCCAGCCCCACATCCAAGGTCCTCCAAGGCCGCTCCCAAGTCCTCCAGCCACGCATCTTAGTCCTCCAGCCCCACACGCCAGCCCTCCAGCCCCACACCCCAGTCCTCCCGCCCCACACGCCAGCCCTCCAGCCCCACACGCCAGCCCTCCAGCCCCACACCGCGTCCAATGGCCACCTGAACCTTCCTCTTCTTTGTCTTCCTCCAGTGTGCAGAGCGGGATCCAGTCCTGCCTTGCTGAGAAAGGCCGCAGCCCACAGCCGAGTCCTCCAGTCCCACAAGTGAGTCCTGCAGCCCCACAGCCGAGTCCTCCAGCCCCACAAGCGAGTCCTCCAGCCCCACAAGCGAGTCCTCCAGCCCCACAAGCGAGTCCTCCAGCCCCACAAGCGAGTCCTCCAGCCCCACAAGCGAGTCCTCCAGCCCCACAGCCCAGTCCTCCAGCCCCACTTCCGAGTCCTCCAGCCCCACTTCCGAGTCCTCCAGCCCCCCATCTCAGACCTCCAGCCCCCCATCTCAGACCTCCAGCCCCACAGCCCAGTGCCTCAGAGGGAAAAGGAATTGCCAAGGGGAAAAAAGGAAGGAGGAGAACAAGGGAAAAGGGGAAACTGCCAGGGCGAAAAGGGAAATAGGGCAAAGGGGGAAAAGGGGGAAAAGGGGGAAAAGGGGGAAAAGGGGGAAAAGGGGGAAAAGGGGGAAAAGGGGGAAAAGGGGGAAAAGGGGGAAAAGGGGGAAAAGGGGGAACTGCCCAGCCCCATAAGTGACTCCCACAGCCCCATCTGAGCTCCTCCAGCCCCACATCTCTGACCTCCAGCCCCACATCCGAGTCCTTCAGCCCCAAAAGTAACTCCTCCAGCCCCACAAGTGAGTCCTCCCACCCCACAGCCCAGTCCTCCAGCCCCACACCGATGTCCTGCAAGGCCACCCTCAAGTCCTCCAGCCCCACATCTCAGTTCTCCATGCCCCACAACTGAGTCCTCCAGCCCCACACCCAGGTCCTCCAGCCCCTAAATTGAAAGCACCAGCTCCACATCCAAGCCTTCCAGCCCCACATCCCAGATCCTCCAGGGCCACCCCCAAATCCTCCAGCCCCACAAGTCAGCCCTCCAGCCCCACAGCCCGGTCCCCGAGCCCCTTAAGTGAGTCCCCCAGCCCCATATGTGAGTCATCCAACCCTGCTTCCCAGTCCTCCAGCCCCATAAGTGAATCGTCCACCCCACACTGACGTCTTCCAGCGCCACATCCCAGTTCTCCAGCCCCACACCGAGGTCCTCCAGCCCCACATCGCAGGTCCTCCAGCGCCGTGAGTGAGTCCTCCAGCCCCACACCGAGGTCCTCCAGCCCCACATCCCAGGTCCTGCAGCCCCACTGGTGCTCAGCTCCGAGGTCCTCCAGCCGTACATCCAAGTCCTCCAGCCCCACAGCCGAGTCCTCCAGCCCCACAGCCGAGTCCTCCAGCCCCACAGCCGAGTCCTCCAGCATCCCAGGGATCTCGACCAGCAGCCCACAGCACGGCTCCAAGGCGGCTCTCCCGAAGCTCGGCTCCTGACTGGGTCCTCCAGCCCCACATCTCCATTATCCAGCCCCACAGCCCAGTCCTCCAGCCCCACACCGAGGTCCTCCAGCCCCACATCCCAGTCCTGCAGCATCAGAATTGATTCCTCCAGCCCCACACCGCGGACCTCCAGCCCAATAAGGGAGCCCTCCAAGCCCAAAAATGAGTCCTCCAGCCCCACACCGAGGTCCTCCAAGGCCGCTCCCAAGTCCTCCCGCCCCACATCCCAGGTCCTCCCGCCCCACATCCCAGGTCCTCCCGCCCCAATATTGAGCCCTCCAGCTTCACCTCCCAAGTCCTTCAGCCCCACATCCGAGGCCCTCCAGCCCCACAAGTGAGTCCTCCACGGCCACCCCCAAGTCCTACAGCCCCACATCCCAGTCCTCCAGCCCCACACCAGTGACGGTTGGAGGGAAAACAGAGAAAGAGGGAAAAGGAATTGACAAGGAGCAAAAAGGAAGGAATTGTCAAGGAGGAAAAGGAAGGAGGAGAACGGGGGAAAGGGAAATGCTGGGGGAAGAGGGGGGAAGAGGGGGGAAGAGGGGGGAAGAGGGGGGAAGAGGGGGGAAGAGGGGGGAAGAGGGGGGAAGAGGGGGGAAGAGGGGGGAAGAGGGGGGAAGAGGGGAAACTGCCAGGGGGAAACGGGGAAAAAGGGGAAACTGCCAGGGGGAAAAAAGGGGGGAAAAAGGGAAACTGCCGGGGAGAACAAGGGGGGGAAAAAAAGGAAGGAGGAGAACGGGGGAAAGGGAAGTGCCAAGGGAGAAAAGGGGGAACTGCCCAGCCCCATAAGTGACTCCCGCAGCCCCACGCTAAGGTCCTCCAGCCCCACATCTCAGACCTCCAGCCCCACATCTGAGTCCTCCCGCCCCACACCAGAGTCCCTTGGAGGGAAAAGGAAGGGGGGGAACGAGGGAAAAGGAGGAGAGATGGAATTGACAATGAGAAGGGAAAAGGAAGGGGGGAGAACGGGGCAAAAGAGGAATTGACCATGGGAGAAAAGGAAGCAGGGCAACAAGGGAGAAAGGGAACTCAGAATGGGAAAAAGGGGCAGCACAAGGAGGACAGGGAAAAAAGGAAGATGGAAAAAGGGAAGGAGGAGCACGAGGGAACAAAGGAATTGACAACGGGAACAAAGGAACGAGGAGGACGGGGGAAAAGGAACGAGGGGGACGGGGGAAAAGGAACGAGGGGGAAAAGGGGGAAAAGGGGGAAAAGGAACGAGGGGGAAAAGGGGGAAAAGGAACGAGGGGGAAAAGGGGGAAAAGGAACGAGGGGGAAAAGGGGGAAAAGGAACGAGGGGGAAAAGGGGGAAAAGGAACGAGGGGGAAAAGGGGGAAAAGGAACGAGGGGGAAAATGGAATTGGGAAGGGGGAGAACGGGGGAAAGGGAGCGAGGAGAACGGGGGAAAAAGGAATTCACAGGGGAAACGGGACGGAGGAGACGGGGGGAAAAGGGAAGGAGGAGATGGGAAAAGGGAAGGAGGAGACGGGGGGAAACGGGAAGGAGGAGACGGGGGAAAAAGGGAAGGAGGAGACGGGGGGAAAAAGGGAAGGAGGAGACGGGGGGAAAAAGGGAAGGAGGAGACGGGGGGAAAAAGGGAAGGAGGAGACGGGGGGAAAAAGGGAAGGAGGAGACGGGGGAAAAAGGGAAGGAGGAGACGGGGGAAAAAGGGAAGGAAGAGACGGGGGAAAAAGGGAATCCACAATGGGAAAAAGGGAAGGAAGAGACGGGGAAACAGGGGAAAAAGGGAAGTGCCAAGGGGAAAAAGAAGGAAGGAATGGGCGTGGGGAAAAAAGGAAGGAGGAGAAGCACAGAAAGGGAACTGCCAGGGGAAACTGCCAGGGGGAAACAGGGGAGTCCTCTAGCCCCACACCGAGGTCCTCCAGCGCCGCCCCCAAGTCCTCCAGCCCCACACCCCAGTTTTCTGGCTGAACACCGAGGTCCTCCAGCCCCACAAGTGAGTCCTCCAGCCCCACATCCCGAGTCCCCCAGCCCCACAAGAGAATCCAGCAGCTCCACATCCCGGTCCTCCAGCCCCTTAAGTGAGTCCTCCAGCCCTACACCCAGGTCCTCCAGCCCCAAACCGAGGTCCTCCAGCCCCTAAATTGAAAGCACCAGCTCCACATCCAAGCCTTCCAGCCCCACATCCCAGATCCTCCAGGGCCACCCCCAAATCCTCCAGCCCCACAAGTCAGCCCTCCAGCCCCACAGCCCGGTCCCCGAGCCCCTTAAGTGAGTCCCCCAGCCCCACATGTGAGTCATCCAACCCTGCTTCCCAGTCCTCCAGCCCCAGAAGTGAATCGTCCACCCCACACTGACGTCTTCCAGCCCCACATCCCAGTTCTCCAGCCCCACAACCCAGATCCTCCAGGGCCACCCCCAAATCCTCCAGCCCCACTTCCCAGTCCTCGGAGGGAAAAGGAATTGCCAAGGGGAAAAAGGAAGAGGAGAGCGAGGGAAAAGGGGAAACTGCCGGGGGAAAAAGGGGGGAAAAAGGGGGGAAACTGCCGGGGGAAAAAGGGGGGAAAAAGGGGGAAAAAGGGGGAAAAAGGGGGGAAAAAGGGGGAAAAAGGGGGAAAAAGGGGGAAAAAGGGGGGAAACTGCCAGGGGAAAAAGGGGGGAAACTGCCAGGGGGAAGAGGGGGGAAACTGCCAGGGGGAAGAGGGGGGAAAGGGGGAAAAGGGGAAACTGCCAGGGGGAAAAGGGGGAAAAGGGGGAAAAGGGGGAAAAGGGGGAAAAGGGGGAAAAGGGGGAAAAGGGGGAAAAGGGGGAAAAGGGGGAAAAGGGGAAACTGCCAGGGGGAAAAGGGGAAACTGCCGGGGGGAACAAGGGGGAAAAGGGGGAACTGCCAGGGGGGAAAAAAGGGAACTGCCAGGGGGAAAAGGGGAAACTGCCAGGGGGAAAAGGGGGAAAAGGGGGAACTGCCAGGGGGAACAAGGGGGAACTGCCAGGGGGAACAAGGGGGAAACTGCCAGGGGGAAAAAGGGGGAAACTGCCAGGGGGAAAAAGGGGGAAACTGCCGGGGGGAAGAGGGGGAAAAGGGGGAAACTGCCGGGGGGAAGAGGGGGAAAAGGGGGAAACTGCCGGGGGGAAGAGGGGGAAAAGGGGGAAACTGCCGGGGGGAAGAGGGGGAAAAGGGGGAAAAGGGGGAAAAGGGGGAAACTGCCGGGGGGAAGAGGGGGAAAAGGGGGAAAAGGGGGAAAAGGGGGAAAAGGGGAAACTGCCAGGGGGAAAAAGGGGGAAACTGCCGGGGGGAAGAGGGGGGAACTGCCGGGGGGAAGAGGGGGAAAAGGGGGAAACTGCCGGGGGGAAGAGGGGAAACTGCCAGGGGGAAAAGGGGAAACTGCCAGGGGGAAAAGGGGAAACTGCCAGGGGGAAACTGCCAGGGGGAAAAGGGGAAACTGCCAGGGGGAAACTGCCAGGGGGAAAAGGGGGAAAAGGGGGGAAAAGGGGGGAAAAGGGGGGAAAAGGGGGGAAAAGGGGGGAAAAGGGGGGAAAAGGGGGGAAAAGGGGGGAAAAGGGGGAAACTGCCGGGGGGAAAAGGGGGAAACGGGGGGAAAAGGGGGAAACGGGGGAACTGCCGGGGGGAAAAGGGGGAAAAGGGGGAAAAGGGGAAACTGCCAGGGGGAAAAGGGGGAAAAGGGGGAAAAGGGGGAAAAGGGGGAAAAGGGGGAAAAGGGGGAAAAGGGGGAAAAGGGGGAAAAGGGGGAAAAGGGGGAAAAGGGGGAAAAGGGGGAAAAGGGGGAAAAGGGGGAAAAGGGGGAAAAGGGGAAACTGCCAGGGGGAAAAGGGGGAAAAGGGGAAACTGCCAGGGGGAACAAGGGGGAAAAGGGGGAACTGCCAGGGGGGAACAAGGGGGAACTGCCAGGGGGGAAAAGGGGGGAAACTGCCAGGGGGAAGAGGGGGGAAAAGGGGAAAAAGGGGAAACTGCCAGGGGGAAAAGGGGGAAAAGGGGAAACTGCCAGGGGGAAAAGGGGGAAAAGGGGGAAAAGGGGGAAAAGGGGGAAAAGGGGGAAAAGGGGGAAAAGGGGGAAAAGGGGGAAAAGGGGGAAAAGGGGGAAAAGGGGGAAAAGGGGGAAAAGGGGGAAAAGGGGGAAACTGCCGGGGGGAAAAGGGGGAAACTGCCCAGCCCCATAAGTGACTCCCACAGCCCCATCTGAGGTCCTCCAGCCCCACATCTCAGACCTCCAGCCCCACATCCGAGTCCTTCAGCCCCATAAGTAACTCCTCCAGCCCCACAAGTGAGTCCTCACACCCCACAGCCCAGCCTGCCAGCCCCACACTGAGGTCCTCCAGCCCTACAACTGAGTCCTCCAGCCCCACAAGTGAGGTCCTCCAGGGCCACCCCCACGTCCTGCAGCCCCACATCCCAGTCCTCCAGCCCCACACCGAGGTTCTTGAGAGCCACCCCCAAGCTTTCCAGCCCCGTAAGTGCGTCCTCCAACTCCACACTCAGGTTCTCCAGCCCCACAAGTGAGTCCTCCAGCCCCACAAGTGAGTCCTCCAGCCCCACAAGTGAGTGCTCCAGCCCCACACCAGAGTCCCTCGGAGGGAAAAGCACGGGGGGGAATGAGGGAAAAGGAGGAGAGATGGAATTGACAATGAGAAGGGAAAAGCAGGGAGGGGAACAGGGCAAAAGCAGGGAGGGAAAAAAGGAATCCACTGAGATGGAAAAAGGGAAGGAGAAACACGAGGAAACAAAGGAATTGACAACAGGAACAAAGGAACGAGGAGGACGGGGGAAAAGGAACGAGGAGGACGGGGGAAAAGGAACGAGGAGGACGGGGGAAAAGGAACGAGGAGGACGGGGGAAAAGGAACGAGGAGGACGGGGGAAAAGGAACGAGGGGGACGGGGGAAAAGGAACGAGGGGGACGGGGGAAAAGGAAGTGCCAAGGGAAAAAAGAGGAAAACTGCCAGGGGGGACACGGGGGAACAAGGGGAAACTGCCAGGGGAACAAGGGGGAAAAGGGGAAAAGGGGAAACCGCCGGGGGGAAAAGGGGGAAACACATCCACGTTTTCCAGCCCCACAAGCGAGTCCTCCAGCCCCACACAGAGCTTCTCAAGAGCCACCCCCAAGCTTTCCAGCCCCCTAAGTGAGTCCTCCAACCCCACACTCAGGTCCTCCAGCCCCACACCGAGGTCCTACCGGCCCCACACTGAGGTCCTCCAAGGCCACTGCCAAGTCTTCCAGCCACGCATCTCAGTCCTCCTGCCCCACAAGTGAGTCCTCCAGCCCCACACCAAGGTCCTCCAGACGTACATCCAAAACATCCAGCCCCATAAGTGAGTCCTCCCGCCCCACATCCCGGTCCTCCTTCCCCACATCCCGGTCCTCCTGCCCGACACCGAGGTCCTCCAGCCCCACAACCCAGTCCTCCAGCCTCACACCCAGGTCCTCCTGCCCCACAAGTGAGTCCTCCAGGCCCACAGCCCGGTCCTCCAGCTCCATAATTGAGTCCTCCTGCCCCATACGTGCATCCTCCAGCCCCACATCCCCAGTCCTCCAGCCCCACAAGTGAGGCCTCCCGCCCCACAAGTGAGGCCTCCAGCTCCACCATCCCACGTCCCCCAGCCCCACACCGAGGTCCTCCAGGGCTGTGCCCAAGTCCTCCTGGCCCACAAGTGAGTCCTCCAGCCCCACAAGTCAGCCCTCCAGGCCCGCCCCCAAGTCCTCCAGCCCCACAGCCCAGTCCTCGGAGGGAAAAGGAATTGCCAAGGGGAAAAAAGAAGGAAGGAATTGCCAAGGGGAAAAAGGAAGAGGAGAGCGAGGGAAAAGGGGAAACTGCCGGGGGGAAAGGGGAAACAGGGGAAAAAGGGGAAACTGCCGGGGGAAAAGGGGGAAAAAGGGGAAACTGCCGGGGGAAAAGGGGGAAAAAGGGGAAACTGCCGGGGGAAAAAGGGGAAACAGGGGAAACTGCCGGGGGAAACAGGGGAAACTGCCGGGGGAAACAGGGGAAACTGCCGGGGGGGAAAGGGGGGAAAAAGGGGGGAAAACTGCCAGGGGGAAAAGGGGGAAAAAGGGGGGAAAACTGCCAGGGGGAAAAGGGGGAAAAAGGGGAAAAAGGGGGAAAAGGGGGAAAAGGGGGAAAAGGGGGAAAAGGGGGAAAAGGGGGAAAAGGGGGGAAAGGGGGGAAAGGGGGGAAAGGGGGGAAAGGGGGGAAAGGGGGGAAAGGGGGGAAAGGGGGGAAAGGGGGGAAAGGGGGGAAAGGGGGGAAAGGGGGGAGAGGGGAACTGCCCAGCCCCATAAGTGACTCCCACAGCCCCATCTGAGGTCCTCCACCCCACATCTCAGACCTCGAGCCCCATAAGTGAGTTCTCCAGCGCCACACCGAGCTCCTCCAGCCGCACATCCAAGTCCTCCAGCCCCTTAAGTGAGTCCTCCAGCCCCACATCCAAGGTCCTCCAAGGCCACCCTCAAGTCCTCCAGCCACGCATCTCAGTTCTCCAAGTCCCACAACTGAGTCCTCCAGCCCCACACCCAAGGTCCTCCAGCCCCACATCCGAGGCCTTCCAGCCCCACATCCGAGGTCCGCCAGGGCCGCCCCCAAGTCCTCCAGCCCCACATCCCAGTTCTCCAGCCCCAAAAGTGAGTCCCACATCCGAGCTCCTCCAGCCCCGCACCCGAGGTCCTCCAGCCCCACAAGTCAGTCCCCCAGCCCCACACTGAGCTCCTCCAGCCCCACACGTCAGTTCCTCCTACTCCAGAAGCGAGTCCGCCAGCCCCACACCAAGGTCCTCCAGCCCCACACCAAGGTCCTCCAGCCCCACAAGCGAGTCCGCCAGCCAAATAAATGAGTCTTGCGGCCGCACAAGTGAGCCCTCCCGCCCCACATCCCAGGTCCTCCCGCCCCACATCCCAGGTCCTCCCGCCCCACATCCCAGGTCCTCCCGCCCCAATATTGAGCCCTCCAGCTCCACCTCCCAAGTCCTTCAGCCCCACATCCGAGGCCCTCCAGCCCCACAAGTGAGTCCTCCACGGCCACCCCCAAGTCCTTCAGCCCCACATCCCAGTCCTCCAGCCCCACACCAGTGACGGTTGGAGGGAAAACAGAGAAAGAGGGAAAAGGAATTGACAAGGAGCAAAAAGGAAGGAATTGTCAAGGAGGAAAAGGAAGGAGGAGAACGGGGGAAAGGGAAATGCTGGGGGAAGAGGGGGAAGAGGGGGGAAAGGGGAAACTGCCAGGGGGGAAAAAGGGGAACTGAAAAAAGACGGAAAAGAAGGGGAAAATGGAGAAACTGCCACCGGGGGGGGGAAAAGGAAATTGCTGAGGGAAAAAAAGGTGGAAAGGAAAGGAGGAGAACGTGGGAAAAGGAATTGCTGAGAGGAATATGGGGAAAAGGGAATTGCAACGGGGAAAAGGGGGGAAAGAGGAGAACGGGGGAAAGGGAATTGCCACGGGGTGACAGGGGAGAAGGGGAACTGCCAAAGGGAAACGGGGAAAAAGGGGAACTGCCAGGGGGAAAAGAAGGGGGAACTGCCGGGGGGAAAAGAAGGGGGAACTGCCAGGGGGAAAAGAAGGGGGAACTGCCAGGGGGAAAAGAAGGGGGAACTGCCAGGGGGAAAAGAAGGGGGAAAAGAAGGGGGAAAAGAAGGGGGAAAAGAAGGGGGAAAAGAAGGGGGAAAAGAAGGGGGAAAAGAAGGGGGAAAAGAAGGGGGAAAAGAAGGGGGAAAAGAAGGGGGAACTGCCAGGGGGAAAAGAAGGGGGAACTGCCAGGGGGAAAAGAAGGGGGAACTGCCAGGGGGAAAAGAAGGGGGAACTGCCAGGGGGAAAAGAAGGGGGAACTGCCAGGGGGAAAAGAAGGGGGAACTGCCAGGGGGAAAAGAAGGGGGAAAAGAAGGGGGAAAAGAAGGGGGAAAAGAAGGGGGAAAAGAAGGGGGAAAAGAAGGGGGAAAAGAAGGGGGAAAAGAAGGGGGAAAAGAAGGGGGAACTGCCAGGGGGAAAAGGGGGAGCTGCCAGGGGGAAAAGGGGGAGCTGCCGGGGGGGAGCTGACGGGGGGAAAAAGGGGAAAAAGGGAAACTGCCGGGGGGAAAAGGGGGGAAAAGGGGGGAAAAGGGGGGAAAAGGGGGGAAAAGGGGGGAAAAGGGGGGAAAAGGGGGGAAAAGGGGAAACTGCCGGGGGGAAAAGGGGAAGGGGGGGGAACAAGGGGGGGGGAACAAGAGGGGGGGAACAAGGGGGGGGAACAAGGGGGGGGGAACAAGGGGGGGGGAACAAGGGGGGGGGAACAAGGGGGGGGAACAAGGGGGGGGAACAAGGGGGGGGAACAAGGGGAACAGGGGGAAACAAGGGGAACAGGGGGAAACAAGGGGAACAGGGGGAAACAAGGGGAACAGGGGGAAACGGGGGGGGAACAGGGGGGGAACGGGGGGATTTGCCTGGGGAAAAGGGGAAACTGCCAGGGGTGAAATAGGGGAGAAAGGGGAACTGCTGGGGAGGAAAAAAAAGGAAGGAGGAGAACGGGGGAAAGGGAAGTGCCAAGGGAGAAAAGGGGGAACTGCCCAGCCCCATAAGTGACTCCCGCAGCCCCACGCTAAGGTCCTCCAGCCCCACATCTCAGACCTCCAGCCCCACATCTGAGTCCTCCCCCCCCACACCAGAGTCCCTCGGAGGAAAAAGGAAGGGGGGGAACGAGGGAAAAGGAGGAGAGATGGAATTGACAATGAGAAGGGAAAAGGAAGGGGGGAGAACGGGGCGAAAGCACGGAGGGGAACGGGGCAAAAGCAGGGACGAAGAAGAAGAACAAAGGAAAAGAGGAATTGACAATGGGAGAAAAGGAAGCAGGGCAACAAGGGAGAAAGGGAACTCAGAATGGGAAAAAGGGGCAGCACAAGGAGGACAGGGAAAAAAGGAAGATGGAAAAAGGGAAGGAGGAGCACGAGGGAACAAAGGAATTGACAACGGGAACAAAGGAACGAGGAGGACGGGGGAAAAGGAACGAGGAGGACGGGGGAAAAGGAACGAGGAGGACGGGGGAAAAGGAACGAGGGGGACGGGGGAAAAGGAACGAGGGGGACGGGGGAAAAGGAACGAGGGGGACGGGGGAAAAGGAAGTGCCAAGGGAAAAAAGGGGAAAAGGGGAACTGCCAGGGGGAAAAGGGGGAAAAGGGGGAAACTGCCAGGGGGAAAAGGGGAAACTGCCAGGGGGAAAAGGGGAAACTGCCAGGGGGGGAAAAGGGGAAACTGCCAGGGGGAAAAGGGGAAACTGCCAGGGGGAAAAGGGGAAACTGCCAGGGGGGGAAAAGGGGAAACTGCCAGGGGGGGAAAAGGGGAAACTGCCAGGGGGGGAAAAGGGGAAACTGCCAGGGGGGGAAAAGGGGAAAAGGGGAACGAGGTGACCAGGGAAAAAAGGGATCGAGGAGATGGGGGGAAAAGGGAAGGCAGAGACCCGGAAAAAGAGAATTCACAATGGGAAAAGACGAAAGAGGAGACAGGGAAAAGGGATTTCAGAATGGGGAAAAGGGAAGGAGGAGACTGGGGAAAAAGGGAAACTGCCCAGGGGAAAAAGGGGAACTGCCATGATGGAAAGGAAGGGGAAAATGGAGAAACTGCCATGGGGGGGGGAACGGAAATTGCTGAGGGAAAAAAGGTGGAAAGGAAAGGAGGAGAACGTGGGAAAAGGAATTGCTGAGAGGAATATGGGGAAAAGGGAATTGCAACGGGGAAAAAGGGGGAAAGAGGAGAACAGGGGAAAGGGAATTGCCACGGGGTGACAGGGGAGAAGGGGAACTGCCAAAGGGAAACGGGGAAACTGCCAGGGGGGGAAAAGGGGAAACTGCCGGGGAAAAAGGGGAAACTGCCGGGGAAAAAGGGGAAACTGCCGGGGGGGAAAGAGGGAAAAGGGGGAAACTGCCGGGGGGAAAAGGGGAAAAAGGGGAAACTGCCAGGGGGAAAAAGGGGAAACTGCCGGGGGGAAAAAGGGGAAACTGCCGGGGGAAGAAAAGGGGGAAAAGGGGGAAAAGGGGAAACTGCCGGGGGAAAAGGGGGAAAAGGGGGAAAAGGGGGAAAAGGGGGAAAAGGGGGAAAAGGGGGAAAAGGGGGAAAAGGGGGAAAAGGGGGAAAAGGGGGAAAAGGGGGAAAAGGGGGAAAAGGGGGAAAAGGGGGAAACTGCCAGGGGGAAAAGGGGGAAACTGCCAGGGGGAAGAAAAGGGGGAAAAGGGGGAAAAGGGGAAACTGCCGGGGGGAAAAAGGGGAAACTGCCGGGGGAAGAAAAGGGGGAAAAGGGGGAAAAGGGGAAACTGCCGGGGGAAAAGGGGGAAAAGGGGGAAAAGGGGGAAAAGGGGGAAAAGGGGGAAAAGGGGGAAAAGGGGGAAAAGGGGGAAAAGGGGGAAAAGGGGGAAAAGGGGGAAACTGCCAGGGGGAAAAGGGGGAAAAGGGGGAAAAGGGGGAAAAGGGGGAAAAGGGGGAAAAGGGGGAAAAGGGGGAAAAGGGGGAAAAGGGGGAAAAGGGGGAAAAGGGGGAAAAGGGGGAAAAGGGGGAAAAGGGGGAAAAGGGGAAACTGCCGGGGGAAAAGGGGGAAACTGCCGGGGGAAACTGCCAGGGGGAACAAGGGGGAACAAGGGGGAACAAGGGGGAACAAGGGGGAACAAGGGGGAACAAGGGGGAACAAGGGGGAACAAGGGGGAACAAGGGGGAACAAGGGGGAAACTGCCAGGGGGAAAAGGGGGAAACTGCCAGGGGGAAAAGGGGGAACTGCCAGGGGGAAAAGGGGGAAAAAGGGGAAACTGCCCGGGGGAAAAGGGGGAAAAAGGGGAAACTGCCCGGGGGAAAAGGGGGAAAAAGGGGGAACTGCCAGGGGGAACAGCCGGGGGAAAAAGGGGAAAAAGGGGAAAAAGGGGAAAAAGGGGAAAAAGGGGAAAAAGGGGAAAAAGGGGAAAAAGGGGAAAAAGGGGAAAAAGGGGAAAAAGGGGAAAAAGGGGAAAAAGGGGAAAAAGGGGAAAAAGGGGAAAAAGGGGAAAAAAAAGGGGAAAAAGGGAAACTGCCGGGGAAAAAGGGGGAAACTGCCGGGGAAAAAGGGGGAAACTGCCGGGGAAAAAGGGGGAAACTGCCGGGGAAAAAGGGGGGAAAACTGGGGAAAAAGGGGGAAAAAGAGGCGAAAAATGGGGAAAAAGGGGTGAAAAGGGGGAAAAAGGGGCGAAAAGGGGGAAAAAGGGAATTGCCAAGCCCCATAAGTGACTCCCACAGCCCCAGCTGAGCTCCTCCAGCCCCACAAGTGAGTCGTCCCACCCCACACCCCAGTCCTCCAGCCCCACACCGAGGTCCTCCAAGGCCACCCTCAAGTCCTCCAGCCCCACATCACAGTTCTCCATGCCCCACAACTGAGTCCTCAAGCCACAGAACTCAGTCCTCCAGCCCCTTAAGTGAGTCCTCCAGCCGCACATCCAAGTCCTCCAGCCCCACAAGTTTGTCCTCCAACTGCACATCCCAGTCCTCCAGTCCCAGAGCTGAGTCCTCCAGCCCCACACCCAGGTCCTCCAGCCCCTAAATTGAAAGCACCAGCTCCACATCCAAGCCTTCCAGCCCCACATCCCAGATCCTCCAGGGCCACCCCCAAATCCTCCAGCCCCACAAGTCAGCCCTCCAGCCCCACAGCCCGGTCCCCGAGCCCCTTAAGTGAGTCCCCCAGCCCCATATGTGAGTCATGCAACCCTGCTTCCCAGTCCTCCAACCCCATAAGTGAATCGTCCACCCCACACTGACGTCTTCCAGCGCCACATCCCAGTTCTCCAGCCCCAAACCGAGGTCCTCCAGCCCCACATCGCAGGTCCTCCAGCCCCACATTGCAGGTCCTCCAGCGCCGTGAGTCCTCCAGCCCCACACTGAGGTCCTCCAGCTCCATAAGTGAGTCCTCCAGCCCCACGCCGAGGTCCTCCAGCCCCACTGGTGCTCAGCTCCGAGGTCCTCCAGCCGTACATCCAAGTCCTCCAGATGTACATCCAAGTCCTCCAGGCCCACAAGTAAGTCCTCCATGGCCACCCCCAGGTCCTGCAGCCTCACAGCGAGGTCCTCCCGCCCCACAGCGAGGTCCTCCCGCCCCACAGCGAGGTCCTCCAGGGCCTCCTTCAAGTCCTCCAGCCCCACATACCAGCCCTCGAGCCCCACATCCCACTCCTCCAGTCCCATAATTAAGTCCTCCCGCCCCACATCTCACTTCTCCAGCCCCACATCTGAGTCCTTCAGCCCCGTAAGTAATTCCTCCAGCCCCAGAAGTGAGTCCTCCCACCCCACAGCCCAGCCCGCCAGCCCCACACCAAGGTCCTCCAGCCCCACACCCCAGTCCTCCAAGGCCACCCTCAAGTCCTCCAGCCCCACATCTCAGTTCTCCATGCCCCACAACTGAGTCCTCCAGCCCCACACCAAGGTCCTCCAAGGCCACCCTCAAGTCCTCCAGCCCCACATCTCTGTTCTCCATGCCCCACAACTGAGTCCTCCAGCCCCACACCCAAGGTCCTCCAGCCCCTTAAGTGAGTCCTCCAGCCGCACATCCAACGCCTTCCAGCCCCCCAAGTTTGTCCTCCAACTGCACATCCAAGTCCTCCAGTGCCAGAAGTGAGTCCTCCAGCCCCACAGCAAGGTCCTCCAGCCCCACAGGTCAGCCTGCCGGCCCCACATCCTGGTCCCCCAGCCTCACACCGAGGTCCTCCAGCCCCACATCCCGAGTCCCCCAGCCCAAGGAATCCAGCAGCTCCACATCCCAGTCCTCCAGCCCCTTAAGTGAGTCCTCCAGCCCTACATCCAGGTCCTCCAGCCCCAAACCGAGGTCCTCCAGCCCCACTGGTGCTCAGCTCCGAGGTCCTCCAGCCCCACATCCAAGTCCTCCAGCCCCAGAAGGGAGTCCTCCAGCTGCACATCCAAGGTCCTCCAAGGCCGCTCCCAAGTCCTCCAGCCATGCATCTCAGTCCTCCAGCCCCACAGCGAGGTCCTCCAGCCCCACATGCCAGTCCTCCACCCTATAATCGAGTCATCCAGCTCCACACTGGAGGTCCTCCAGCCCCTTAAGTGAGTCCTCCAGCCCTTCCTCAGTCCTCCAGCCCCACGAGCGAGTCCTCCATGGCCAGCCCCTAAGTCCTCCAGCCGCGCACCCGAGGTCCTCCAAGGCCGCACCCAAGTCCTCCAGCCCCACAAGTCAGCCCTCCAGCCCCACTGCCCGGTCCTCCAGCCCCACAACTGAGGTCCTCCGGCCCCACAAGCGCGTCCTCCAGCCCCACGAGCCAGTCCTCCAGCCCCACGAGCCAGTCCTCCAGCCCCATAAGTGAATCGTCCACCCCACACTGACGTCTTCCAGCGCCACATCCCAGTTCTCCAGCCCCACACCAAGGTCCTCCAGCCCCACATCGCAGGTCCTCCAGGCCCACATCGCAGGTCCTCCAGCGCCGTGAGTGAGTCCTCCAGCCCCACATCCCAGTCCTCCAGGCCCACTGGTGCTCAGCTCCGAGGTCCTCCAGCCGCACATCCAAGTCCTCCAGCCCCACATCCAAGGTCCTCCAAGGCCGCTCCCAAGTCCTCCAGCCACGCATCTCAGTCCTCCCCACATCCAAAGCCTTCCAGCCCCACATCCGAGGTCCTCCAGCCCCATAAGTGAGTCCTCCCGCCTCACATCCCGGTCCTCCTTCCGCACATCCCGGTCCTCCTGCCCGACACCGAGGTCCTCCAGCCCCACAGCCCAGTCCTCCAGCCCCACGCGCCAGTCCTCCAGCCCCACGCGCCAGTCCTCCAGCCCCACGCGCCAGTCCTCCAGCCCCACAGCCCAGGTGCAACGAACAGCTCAGGTTTTCTGCCTGAGTCTGAACTTCCCCACATATCCTGAGAGCCAGCCCCCATCAGATCTCCACGCCCAGGACGCCTTCCTGCACTGGGGCAATGAACGCCTTCTGCAATCTGGGGGCGGCCGAGGTCCTCCTGCCCCACATCCCAGACCTCCAGCCCCACGCCGAGGTCCTCCAGCCCCACGCCGAGGTCCTCCAGCCCCACGCCGAGGTCCTCCAGCCCCACAGCCGAGTCCCTCAGAGGGAAAAGGCAGGAGGAGAGCGAGGGAAAAGGAACTGCCGAGCAGGAAAGAAGAGGAAGGAATTGCCAAGGGCAGAAAAGGAAGGAGGAGAGCGAGGAAAGTGAATTGACAAGGACAAAGAAGGAAGGAATTGACAGGGAGAGAAACAGGAGGAGGAGAACGGAGGAAACAGGGGAACTGCGAGGGGAAAGAGGGAATCGCTGGGGGGATAAAGGGGGAAAGGGGGGAAGGAGGGGAAACTGCAAGGGGGGAAACGGGGGAACGGAAAGGGGAGGAAGGGGAGGAAGGGGAGGAAGGGGAGGAAGGGGAGGAAGGGGAGGAAGGGGAGGAAGGGGAGGAAGGGGAGGAAGGGGAGGAAGGGGAGGAAGGGGAGGAAGGGGAGGAAGGGGAGGAAGGGGAGGAAGGGGAGGAAGGGGAAACTGCCAGGGGAAAAAGGGGAGGAAGGGGAAACTGCCAGGGGAAAAAGGGGAAAAAGGGGAAACTGCCAGGGGAAAAAGGGGAAAAAGGGGAAACTGCCAGGGGAAAAAGGGGAAAAAGGGGAAACTGCCAGGGGAAAAAGGGGAAAAAGGGGAAACTGCCAGGGGAAAAAGGGGAAACTGCCAGGGGAAAAAGGGGAAACTGCCAGGGGAAAAAGGGGAAAAAGGGGAAAAAGGGGAAAAAGGGGAAAAAGGGGAAAAAGGGGAAAAAGGGGAAAAAGGGGAAAAAGGGGAAAAAGGGGAAAAAGGGGAAAAAGGGGAAAAAGGGGAAAAAGGGGAAAAAGGGGAAAAAGGGGAAACTGCCAGGGGGAAAAGGGGAAACTGCCAGGGGGAAAAGGGGAAACTGCCAGGGGGAAAAGGGGAAACTGCCAGGGGGAAAAGGGGGAAAAGGGGAAAGTGCCGGGGGGAAAAGGGGGGAAAAGGGGGGAAAAGGGGGGAAAGGGGGGAAAAGGGGGGAAAAGGGGGGAAAAGGGGGGAAAAGGGGGGAAAAGGGGGGAAAAGGGGGGAAAAGGGGGGAAAGGGGGGAAAAGGGGGGAAAAGGGGGGAAAAGGGGGGAAAAGGGGAAACTGCCAGGGGAAAAAGGGGAAAAAGGGGAAAAAGGGGAAAAAGGGGAAACTGCCAGGGGAAAAAGGGGAAACTGCCAGGGGAAAAAGGGGAAACTGCCAGGGGAAAAAGGGGAAAAAGGGGAAACTGCCAGGGGAAAAAGGGGAAACTGCCAGGGGAAAAAGGGGAAAAAGGGGAAACTGCCAGGGGAAAAAGGGGAAACTGCCAGGGGAAAAAGGGGAAACTGCCAGGGGAAAAAGGGGAAACTGCCAGGGGAAAAAGGGGAAACTGCCAGGGGAAAAAGGGGAAAAAGGGGAAAAAGGGGAAACTGCCAGGGGAAAAAGGGGAAAAAGGGGAAACTGCCAGGGGAAAAAGGGGAATAAGGGGAAACTGCCAGGGGAAAAAGGGGAAAAAGGGGAAACTGCCAGGGGAAAAAGGGGAAAAAGGGGAAACTGCCAGGGGAAAAAGGGGAAAAAGGGGAAACTGCCAGGGGACAAAGGGGACAAAGGGGACAAAGGGGACAAAGGGGACAAAGGGGACAAAGGGGACAAAGGGGACAAAGGGGACAAAGGGGAAACTGCCAGGGGAAAAAGGGGAAACTGCCAGGGGAAAAAGGGGAAACTGCCAGGGGAAAAAGGGGAAACTGCCAGGGGAAAAAGGGGAAACTGCCAGGGGAAAAGGGGAAAAGGGGGAAAAGGGGAAAAAGTGGGAAAAGGGGGGAAAGGGGGGAAAAGGGGGGAAAGGGGGGAAAAGGGGGGAAAGGGGGGAAAAGGGGGGAAAAGGGGGGAAAAGGGGGGAAAAGGGGGGAAAAGGGGGGAAAAGGGGGGAAAGGGGGGAAAAGGGGGGAAAAGGGGGGAAAAGGGGGGAAAAGGGGGGAAAAGGGGGGAAAAGGGGGGAAAAGGGGGGAAAAGGGGGGAAAAGGGGAAACTGCCAGGGGAAAAGGGGAAACTGCCAGGGGAAAAAGGGGGAACTGCCAGGGGAAAAAGGGGGAACTGCCAGGGGAAAAAGGGGAAAAAGGGGAAAAAGGGGAAAAAGGGGAAAAAGGGGAAAAAGGGGAAAAAGGGGAAAAAGGGGAAAAAGGGGAAAAAGGGGAAAAAGGGGAAAAAGGGGAAACTGCCAGGGGAAAAAGGGGAAACTGCCAGGGGAAAAAGGGGAAAGGGGGGAAAAGGGGAAAAAGTGGGGGAAAAGTGGGGGAAAGGGGGGAAAAGGGGGGAAAAGGGGGGAAAAGGGGGGAAAAGGGGGGAAAAGGGGGGAAAAGGGGGGAAAGGGGGGAAAAGGGGGGAAAAGGGGGGAAAAGGGGGGAAAAGGGGGGAAAGGGGGGAAAAGGGGGGAAAAGGGGGGAAAAGGGGGGAAAAGGGGGGAAAAGGGGGGAAAAGGGGGGAAAAGGGGGGAAAAGGGGGGAAAAGGGGGGAAAAGGGGGGAAAAGGGGAAACTGCCAGGGGAAAAAGGGGAAACTGCCAGGGGAAAAAGGGGGAACTGCCAGGGGAAAAAGGGGGAAAAGGGGAAAGTGCCGGGGGGAAAAGGGGGGAAAAGGGGGGAAAAGGGGGGAAAAGGGGGGAAAAGGGGGGAAAAGGGGGGAAAAGGGGGGAAAAGGGGGGAAAGGGGGGAAAGGGGGGAAAAGGGGGGAAAAGGGGGGAAAAGGGGGGAAAAGGGGGGAAAAGGGGGGAAAAGGGGGGAAAAGGGGGGAAAAG
Source organism: Phasianus colchicus (assembly GCF_987193195.1). Taxonomy (NCBI): domain Eukaryota; kingdom Metazoa; phylum Chordata; class Aves; order Galliformes; family Phasianidae; genus Phasianus; species Phasianus colchicus. The sequence continues at coordinate 92,556,033 of NC_143476.1, read as the reverse complement.
GGGGGAAAAGGGGGGAAAAGGGGGGAAAAGGGGGGAAAAGGGGAAACTGCCAGGGGAAAAAGGGGAAAAAGGGGAAAAAGGGGAAAAAGGGGAAAAAGGGGAAAAAGGGGAAACTGCCAGGGGAAAAAGGGGAAACTGCCAGGGGAAAAAGGGGAAACTGCCAGGGGGGGAAAAGGGGAAACTGCCAGGGGGAAAAGGGGAAACTGCCAGGGGGGGAAAAGGGGAAACTGCCAGGGGGAAAAGGGGAAACTGCCAGGGGGAAAAGGGGAAACTGCCAGGGGGGGAAAAGGGGAAACTGCCAGGGGGGGAAAAGGGGAAACTGCCAGGGGGGGAAAAGGGGAAACTGCCAGGGGGGGAAAAGGGGAAAAGGGGAACGAGGTGACCAGGGAAAAAAGGGATCGAGGAGATGGGGGGAAAAGGGAAGGCAGAGACCCGGAAAAAGAGAATTCACAATGGGAAAAGACGAAAGAGGAGACAGGGAAAAGGGATTTCAGAATGGGGAAAAGGGAAGGAGGAGACTGGGGAAAAAGGGAAACTGCCCAGGGGAAAAAGGGGAACTGCCATGATGGAAAGGAAGGGGAAAATGGAGAAACTGCCATGGGGGGAACGGAAATTGCTGAGGGAAAAAAGGTGGAAAGGAAAGGAGGAGAACGTGGGAAAAGGAATTGCTGAGAGGAATATGGGGAAAAGGGAATTGCAACGGGGAAAAAGGGGAAAGAGGAGAACAGGGGAAAGGGAATTGCCACGGGGTGACAGGGGAGAAGGGGAACTGCCAAAGGGAAACGGGGAAACTGCCAGGGGGGGAAAAAGGGGAAACTGCCGGGGAAAAAGGGGAAACTGCCGGGGAAAAAGGGGAAACTGCCGGGGGGGAAAGAGGGAAAAGGGGGAAACTGCCAGGGGAAAAAGGGGAAAAAGGGGAAACTGCCAGGAGAAAAAGGGGAATAAGGGGAAACTGCCAGGGGAAAAAGGGGAAAAAGGGGAAACTGCCAGGGGAAAAAGGGGAAAAAGGGGAAACTGCCAGGGGAAAAAGGGGAAAAAGGGGAAACTGCCAGGGGACAAAGGGGAAACTGCCAGGGGACAAAGGGGAAAAAGGGGACAAAGGGGAAAAAGGGGACAAAGGGGAAAAAGGGGACAAAGGGGAAAAAGGGGAAAAAGGGGAAAAAGGGGAAAAAGGGGAAAAAGGGGAAAAAGGGGAAAAAGGGGAAAAAGGGGAAAAAGGGGAAAAAGGGGAAAAAGGGGAAAAAGGGGAAAAAGGGGAAAAAGGGGAAACTGCCAGGGGGAAAAAGGGGAAACTGCCAGGGGGAAAAGGGGAAACTGCCAGGGGGAAAAGGGGAAACTGCCAGGGGGAAAAGGGGAAAAAGGGGAAAAAGGGGAAAAAGGGGAAAAAGGGGAAAAAGGGGAAAAAGGGGAAAAAGGGGAAAAAGGGGAAAAAGGGGAAAAAGGGGAAAAAGGGGAAAAAGGGGAAAAGGGGAAAAAGGGGAAACTGCCAGGGGAAAAAGGGGAAACTGCCAGGGGAAAAAGGGGAAACTGCCAGGGGAAAAAGGGGAAACTGCCAGGGGAAAAAGGGGAAAAGGGGGAAAAGGGGGGAAAAGGGGGGAAAAGGGGGGAAAAGGGGGGAAAAGGGGGGAAAGGGGGGAAAAGGGGGGAAAAGGGGGGAAAAGGGGGGAAAAGGGGGGAAAAGGGGGGAAAAGGGGGGAAAAGGGGGGAAAAGGGGGGAAAAGGGGGGAAAAGGGGAAACTGCCAGGGGAAAAAGGGGAAAAAGGGGAAAAAGGGGAAAAAGGGGAAAAAGGGGAAAAAGGGGAAAAAGGGGAAAAAGGGGAAAAAGGGGAAAAAGGGGAAACTGCCAGGGGAAAAAGGGGAAACTGCCAGGGGAAAAAGGGGAAACTGCCAGGGGAAAAAGGGGAAAAAGGGGAAACTGCCAGGGGAAAAAGGGGAAACTGCCAGGGGAAAAAGGGGAAACTGCCAGGGGAAAAAGGGGAAAAAGGGGAAACTGCCAGGAGAAAAAGGGGAATAAGGGGAAACTGCCAGGGGAAAAAGGGGAATAAGGGGAAACTGCCAGGGGAAAAAGGGGAAAAAGGGGAAACTGCCAGGGGAAAAAGGGGAAAAAGGGGAAACTGCCAGGGGAAAAAGGGGAAAAAGGGGAAACTGCCAGGGGAAAAAGGGGAAACTGCCAGGGGAAAAAGGGGACAAAGGGGACAAAGGGGAAAAAGGGGAAAAAGGGGAAAAAGGGGAAAAAGGGGAAAAAGGGGAAAAAGGGGAAAAAGGGGAAAAAGGGGAAAAAGGGGAAAAAGGGGAAAAAGGGGAAAAAGGGGAAAAAGGGGAAAAAGGGGAAAAAGGGGAAAAAGGGGAAAAAGGGGAAAAAGGGGAAAAAGGGGAAACTGCCAGGGGAAAAAGGGGAAACTGCCAGGGGAAAAAGGGGAAACTGCCAGGGGGAAAAGGGGAAACTGCCAGGGGGAAAAGGGGAAACTGCCAGGGGGAAAAGGGGAAACTGCCAGGGGGAAAAGGGGGAAAAAGTGGGAAAAGGGGGGAAAAGGGGGGAAAAGGGGGGAAAAGGGGGGAAAAGGGGGGAAAAGGGGGGAAAAGGGGGGAAAAGGGGGGAAAAGGGGGGAAAAGGGGGGAAAAGGGGGGAAAAGGGGGGAAAAGGGGGGAAAAGGGGGGAAAAGGGGGGAAAAGGGGGGAAAAGGGGAAACTGCCAGGGGAAAAAGGGGAAAAAGGGGGAAAAAGGGGAAAAAGGGGAAAAAGGGGAAACTGCCAGGGGGAAAAGGGGGAAAAGGGGAAAAAGGGGAAAAAGGGGAAAAAGGGGAAAAAGGGGAAAAAGGGGAAAAAGGGGAAAAAGGGGAAAAAGGGGAAAAAGGGGAAAAAGGGGAAAAAGGGGAAAAAGGGGAAAAAGGGGAAAAAGGGGAAACTGCCAGGGGGAAAAGGGGGAAAAGGGGAAAAAGGGGAAAAAGGGGAAAAAGGGGAACTGCCAGGGGGAAAAGGGGAAAAGGAGAAAAAGGGGAACTGCCAGGGGAAAACGGGGGAAAAGGGGGAAACTGCCAGGGGGAAAAGGGGGAAAAGGGGAAACTGCCAGGGGGAAAAGGGGGAAAGTGCCGGGGGGAAAAGGGGGAAAAGGGGAAACTGCCAGGGGGAAAAGGGGAAACTGCCAGGGGGAAAAGGGGAAACTGCCAGGGGGAAAAGGGGAAACTGCCAGGGGGAAAAGGGGAAACTGCCAGGGGGAAAAGGGGAAACTGCCAGGGGGAAAAGGGGGAAACTGCCCAGCCCCATAAGTGACTCCCACAGCCCCATCTGCGGTCCTCCAGTCCCACAAGTGAGTCCTCCCGCCCCACAACTCAGTCCTCCAGCCCCACACCCAGGTCTTCCAAGGCCACCCTCAAGTCCTCCAGCCCCACATCTCAGTTCTCCATGCCCCACAACTGAGTCCTCCAGCCCCACATCCAAGGTCCTCCAGCCCCACACATCAGCGCTCCTGGGCTCTCAAGGGGAAAAAAGTAACGAGGCAAAAGGGAAAAAAGGAATTGAGAATGGGAAAAAGGAAGGGGGAGAACGAGGGAAAAGAGGAACTGACAGCGAGAGAGAAGGGGAAGAGGAGGACGGGGGGAACGGGAAAAACAGCGGAAGGGGAAAAGGAAGGAAGGAGGGGAACGGGGGGAAAAGGAAGGAAGGAAGGAGGGGAACGGGGGGAAAAGGAAGGAAGGAAGGAGGGGAACGGGGGGAAAAGGAAGGAAGGAAGGAGGGGAACGGGGGGAAATGGAAGGAAGGAAGGAGGGGAACGGGGGGAAATGGAAGGAAGGAAGGAGGGGAACGGGGGAAACAGGAAGGAAGGAGGGGAACGGGGGAAACAGGAAGGAAGGAGGGGAACGGGGAAAGAAAAGGCAGGAAGGAGGGGAACGAATGGGAAATAAGTGGGAAATAAGCGAGCAGGAGAAAAGGGAATTTGCTGTGGGAAACAGGGAAGGAGGAGCCCGGGAAAAAGGGAAGTGACAGCGTGTGCAATGAATGGAAATGACAGCAAGGAACGCCGTGTCAAATCACATGGAGCTGTGACAGCGAGGAAGTCAGCAGGAGAGCTGGGCACCGCGAGGCACAGAGCAGCACCAGGAGCCTGGCCTCGCTCCTCCAGCCCCACAAGTGGGTCCTCCGGCCCCACAGCGAGGCCTCCGGCCCCACAGCGAGGTCCTGCAGCCCCTTAAATGAGTCCTGCAGCCCCTTAAATGAGTCCTGCAGCCCCACAGCCAGTCCGCCAGCCCCACAGCGAGGTCCTGCAGCCCCTTAAATGAGTCCTCCAGCCCCACACCGAGGTCCTCCAGCCACAGAACTCACTCCTCCAGGCCCACAGCGAGGTCCTGCAGCCCCACATGCCAGTCCTGCAGCCCCACACCGAGGTCCTCCAGCCCCACACCGAGGTCCTCCATGACCACCCGCAAGTCCTCCAGCCCCAAATCTGAGTCCTCCACCCCACATCCGAGGTCCTCCAGCCCCACATCCCAGTCCTCCAGCCCCACACCCGTGATGGTTGGAGGGAAAAAGGAGGAGAAGGAGGGAAAAGGAATTCACAAGGAGCAAAAAGGAAGGAATTGTCAAGGAGGAAAAGGAAGGAGGAGAACGGGGGAAAGGGAAATGCTGGGGGAAGAGGGGGGAAGAGGGGGAAGAGGGGGAAGAGGGGGAAGAGGGGGAAGAGGGGGAAGAGGGGGAAGAGGGGGAAGAGGGGGAAGAGGGGGAAGAGGGGGAAGAGGGGGAAGAGGGGGAAGAGGGGGAAGAGGGGGAAGAGGGGGAAGAGGGGGAAGAGGGGGAAGAGGGGGAAGAGGGGGAAGAGGGGGAAGAGGGGGAAGAGGGGGAAGAGGGGGAAGAGGGGGAAGAGGGGGAAGAGGGGGAAGAGGGGGAAGAGGGGGAAGAGGGGGAAGAGGGGGAAGAGGGGAAACTGCCGGGGGGGAAATAGGGGAGAAAGGGGAAAAGGGGAACTGCCAGAGGGGAAAAGGGCAGTCCTCCAGCCCCACACCTCAGTCCTCCAGCCCCAGAAGTGAGTCCTCCAGCCCACACCCAAGTACTCCTGCCCCACATCCCAGTCCGCCAGGGTCGCCCCCAAGTCCTCCAGCCCCATAAGTGAGTCCACCAGCCCCACATCCGAGTCTGCCAGGTCCTCATGTCAGCCCTCCAGCCCCAAAACTGAGCCCTCCTGGGCCGCCCCCAAGTCCTCCAGCCCCACACGCCAGCCCTCCAGCCCCACACCGCGTCCAATGGCCACCTGAACCTTCCTCTTCTTTGTCTTCCTCCAGTGTGCAGAGCGGGATCCAGTCCTGCCTTGCTGAGAAAGGCCGCAGCCCACAGCCCAGTCCTCCAGCCCCACAACTGAGTCCTCCAGCCCCAAAAGTGAGTCCTCCAGCCCCAAAAGTGAGTCCTCCAGCCCCAAAAGTGAGTCCTCCAGGGCAGCCCCCAAGTCCTCCAGCCCCAACGCCCAGTCCTCCAGCCCCACATCTCAACTTACCAGCCCCACACCGAGGTCCTCCAAGGCCATCCTCAAGTCCTCCAGCCACAGAACTCGGTCCTCCAGCCACACACCCCAGGTCCTCCAGCCCCTTAAGCGAGTCCTCCAGCCCCACATCCAAGGTCCTCCAAGGCCGCTCCCAAGTCCTCCAGCCACGCATCTCAGTCCTCCAGCCCCACAGCGAGGTCCTGCAGCTGCAAATCCCAGTCCTCCAGCCCCACACCGAGGTCCTCCAGCCCCAGAAGTGAGTCCTCCAGCTGCACATCCAGGTCCTCCAGCCCCACATCCAAGGTCCTCCCGCCCCACAGCCCAGGTGCAACGAACAGCTCAGGTTTTCTGCCTGAGTCTGAACTTCCCCACATATCCTGAGAGCCAGCCCCCATCAGATCTCCACGCCCAGGACGCCTTCCTGCACTGGGGCAATGAACGCCTTCTGCAATCTGGGGGCGGCCGAGGTCCTCCTGCCCCACATCCCAGACCTCCAGCCCCATCTGAGGTCCTCCAGCCCCACACGCCAGCCCTCCAGCCCCACACGCCAGCCCTCCAGCCCCACACCGCGTCCAATGGCCACCTGAACCTTCCTCTTCTTTGTCTTCCTCCAGTGTGCAGAGCGGGATCCAGTCCTGCCTTGCTGAGAAAGGCCGCAGCCCACAGCCCAGTCCTCCAGCCCCACAAGTGAGTCCTCCTGCCCCACAAGTGAGTCCTCCTGCCCCACAAGTGAGTCCTCCAGCCCCACAAGTGAGTCCTCCAGCCCCACAAGTGAGTCCTCCAGCCCCACAAGTGAGTCCCCCAGCCCCACAAGTGAGTCCCCCAGCCTGACACCCCGGTCCTCCCGCCTCACATCTCAGATCTCTAGTACCATAAATGATTCCTCCAGCCCCACACCCTGGTCCTCCAGCCCCACATCTCAGTTCTCCTGCCCCTATGTGAGTCCTCCAGCCCCACATCTCAGTTCTCCTGCCCCACAAGTGAGTCCTCCAGGACCCACAGCCCAGTCCTCCAGCCCCACAGCCCAGTCCTCCAGCCCCACAGCCCAGTCCGCCAGGGTTGCCCCCAAGTCCTCCAGCCCCACAAGTGAGAACTCCAGCCCCACAAGTGAGAACTCCAGCCCCACAAGTGAGAACTCCAGCCCCACACGAAGGTCCTCCAGGGCTGTCCCCAAGTCCTCCAGCCCCACAGCCGTGTTGCTCGGAGGGAAAAGGCAGGAGGAGAAGGAGGGAAAAGGAATTGACAAGGAGCAAAAAGGAAGGAATTGTCAAGGAGGAAAAGGAAGGAGGAGAACGGGGGAAAGGGAAATGCTGGGGGAAAAGGGGGAAGAGGGGGGAAAGAGGGGGAAAAGAGGGGGAAAAGGGGGGAAAAGGGGGGAAAAGGGGGGAAAAGGGGGGAAAAGGGGGGAAAAGGGGGGAAAAGGGGGGAAAAGGGGGGAAAAGGGGGGAAAAGGGGGGAAAAGGGGGGAAAAGGGGGGAAAAGGGGGGAAAAGGGGGGAAAAGGGGGGAAAAGGGGGGAAAAGGGGGGAAAAGGGGGGAAAAGGGGGGAAAAGGGGGGAAAAGGGGGGAAAAGGGGGGAAAAGGGGGGAAAAGGGGGGAAAAGGGGGGAAAAGGGGGGAAAAGGGGGGAAAAGGGGGGAAAAGGGGAAACTGCCAGGGGAAAAAGGGCAACTGCCAGGGGAAAAAGGGCAACTGCCAGGGGAAAAAGGGGCAACTGCCAGGGGAAAAAGGGGCAACTGCCAGGGGAAAAAGGGGAAAAAGGGGAAAAAGGGGAAAAAGGGGAAAAAGGGGAAAAAGGGGAAAAAGGGGAAAAAGGGGAAAAAGGGGAAAAAGGGGAAAAAGGGGAAAAAGGGGAAAAAGGGGAAAAAGGGGAAACTGCCAGGGGAAAAAGGGGAAACTGCCAGGGGAAAAAGGGGAAACTGCCAGGGGAAAAAGGGGAAAAGGGGGAAAAGGGGAAAAAGTGGAAAAAGGGGGGAAAAGGGGGGAAAAGGGGGGAAAAGGGGGGAAAAGGGGGGAAAGGGGGGAAAAGGGGGGAAAGGGGGGAAAGGGGGGAAAAGGGGGGAAAGGGGGGAAAGGGGGGAAAAGGGGGGAAAGGGGGGAAAAGGGGGGAAAGGGGGGAAAAGGGGGGAAAGGGGGGAAAAGGGGGGAAAAGGGGGGAAAAGGGGGGAAAAGGGGAAACTGCCAGGGGAAAAAGGGGAAACTGCCGGGGGAAAAAGGGGAAAGTGCCGGGGGGAAAAGGGGAAAGTGCCGGGGGGAAAAGGGGGAAAAAGGGGGAAAAAGGGGGAAAAAGGGGGAAAAGGGGGAAAAAGGGGGAAAAAGGGGGGAAAAGGGGGGAAAAGGGGGGAAAAGGGGGGAAAAGGGGGGAAAAGGGGGGAAAAGGGGGGAAAAGGGGGGAAAAGGGGGGAAAAGGGGGGAAAAGGGGGGAAAAGGGGGGAAAAGGGGGGAAAAGGGGGGAAAAGGGGAAACTGCCAGGGGAAAAAGGGGAAAAAGGGGAAAAAGGGGAAAAAGGGGAAAAAGGGGAAAAAGGGGAAAAAGGGGAAAAAGGGGAAACTGCCAGGGGAAAAAGGGGAAACTGCCAGGGGAAAAAGGGGAAACTGCCAGGGGAAAAAGGGGAAAAAGGGGAAACTGCCAGGGGAAAAAGGGGAAACTGCCAGGGGAAAAAGGGGAAACTGCCAGGGGAAAAAGGGGAAACTGCCAGGGGAAAAAGGGGAAACTGCCAGGGGAAAAAGGGGAAAAGGGGAAACTGCCAGGGGAAAAAGGGGAAACTGCCAGGGGAAAAAGGGGAAAAAGGGGAAACTGCCAGGGGAAAAAGGGGAAACTGCCAGGGGAAAAAGGGGAAAAAGGGGAAACTGCCAGGGGAAAAAGGGGAAACTGCCAGGGGAAAAAGGGGAAAAAGGGGAAACTGCCAGGAGAAAAAGGGGAATAAGGGGAAACTGCCAGGGGAAAAAGGGGAAAAAGGGGAAACTGCCAGGGGAAAAAGGGGAAAAAGGGGAAACTGCCAGGGGAAAAAGGGGAAAAAGGGGAAACTGCCAGGGGAAAAAGGGGAAAAAGGGGAAACTGCCAGGGGAAAAAGGGGAAACTGCCAGGGGACAAAGGGGAAAAAGGGGAAACTGCCAGGGGAAAAAGGGGAAACTGCCAGGGGAAAAAGGGGAAAAAGGGGAAACTGCCAGGGGAAAAAGGGGAAACTGCCAGGGGAAAAAGGGGAAACTGCCAGGGGAAAAAGGGGAAACTGCCAGGGGAAAAAGGGGAAACTGCCAGGGGAAAAAGGGGAAACTGCCAGGGGAAAAAGGGGAAACTGCCAGGGGAAAAAGGGGACAAAGGGGACAAAGGGGACAAAGGGGACAAAGGGGAAAAAGGGGAAAAAGGGGAAAAAGGGGAAAAAGGGGAAAAAGGGGAAAAAGGGGAAAAAGGGGAAAAAGGGGAAAAAGGGGAAAAAGGGGAAAAAGGGGAAAAAGGGGAAAAAGGGGAAACTGCCAGGGGAAAAAGGGGAAACTGCCAGGGGGAAAAGGGGAAACTGCCAGGGGGAAAAGGGGAAACTGCCAGGGGGAAAAGGGGAAACTGCCAGGGGGAAAAGGGGAAACTGCCAGGGGGAAAAGGGGAAAAAGTGGAAAAAGGGGGAAAAGGGGGGAAAAGGGGGGAAAAGGGGGGAAAAGGGGGGAAAGGGGGGGAAAGGGGGGGAAAGGGGGGGGAAAAGGGGGGGAAAGGGGGGAAAAGGGGGGAAAAGGGGGGAAAAGGGGAAACTGCCAGGGGAAGAAGGGGAAAAAGGGGAAAAAGGGGAAAAAGGGGAAAAAGGGGAAAAAGGGGAAAAAGGGGAAAAAGGGGAAAAAGGGGAAAAAGGGGAAAAAGGGGAAACTGCCAGGGGGAAAAGGGGGAAAAGGGGAAAAAGGGGAAAAAGGGGAAAAAGGGGAACTGCCAGGGGGAAAAGGGGAAAAGGGGAAAAAGGGGAACTGCCAGGGGAAAACGGGGGAAAAGGGGGAAACTGCCAGGGGGAAAAGGGGGAAAAGGGGAAACTGCCAGGGGGAAAAGGGGGAAAGTGCCGGGGGGAAAAGGGGGAAAAGGGGAAACTGCCAGGGGGAAAAGGGGAAACTGCCAGGGGGAAAAGGGGAAACTGCCAGGGGGAAAAGGGGGAAACTGCCCAGCCCCATAAGTGACTCCCACAGCCCCATCTGCGGTCCTCCAGTCCCACAAGTGAGTCCTCCCGCCCCACAACTCAGTCCTCCAGCCCCACACCCAGGTCTTCCAAGGCCACCCTCAAGTCCTCCAGCCCCACATCTCAGTTCTCCATGCCCCACAACTGAGTCCTCCAGCCCCACATCCAAGGTCCTCCAGCCCCACACATCAGCGCTCCTGGGCTCTCAAGGGGAAAAAAGTAACGAGGCAAAAGGGAAAAAAGGAATTGAGAATGGGAAAAAGGAAGGGGGAGAACGAGGGAAAAGAGGAACTGACAGCGAGAGAGAAGGGGAAGAGGAGGACGGGGGGAACGGGAAAAACAGCGGAAGGGGAAAAGGAAGGAAGGAGGGGAACGGGGGGAAAAGGAAGGAAGGAAGGAGGGGAACGGGGGGAAAAGGAAGGAAGGAAGGAGGGGAACGGGGGGAAAAGGAAGGAAGGAAGGAGGGGAACGGGGGGAAATGGAAGGAAGGAAGGAGGGGAACGGGGGGAAATGGAAGGAAGGAAGGAGGGGAACGGGGGAAACAGGAAGGAAGGAGGGGAACGGGGGAAACAGGAAGGAAGGAGGGGAACGGGGAAAGAAAAGGCAGGAAGGAGGGGAACGAATGGGAAATAAGTGGGAAATAAGCGAGCAGGAGAAAAGGGAATTTGCTGTGGGAAACAGGGAAGGAGGAGCCCGGGAAAAAGGGAAGTGACAGCGTGTGCAATGAATGGAAATGACAGCAAGGAACGCCGTGTCAAATCACATGGAGCTGTGACAGCGAGGAAGTCAGCAGGAGAGCTGGGCACCGCGAGGCACAGAGCAGCACCAGGAGCCTGGCCTCGCTCCTCCAGCCCCACAAGTGGGTCCTCCGGCCCCACAGCGAGGCCTCCGGCCCCACAGCGAGGTCCTGCAGCCCCTTAAATGAGTCCTGCAGCCCCTTAAATGAGTCCTGCAGCCCCACAGCCAGTCCGCCAGCCCCACAGCGAGGTCCTGCAGCCCCTTAAATGAGTCCTCCAGCCCCACACCGAGGTCCTCCAGCCACAGAACTCACTCCTCCAGGCCCACAGCGAGGTCCTGCAGCCCCACATGCCAGTCCTGCAGCCCCACACCGAGGTCCTCCAGCCCCACACCGAGGTCCTCCATGACCACCCGCAAGTCCTCCAGCCCCAAATCTGAGTCCTCCACCCCACATCCGAGGTCCTCCAGCCCCACATCCCAGTCCTCCAGCCCCACACCCGTGATGGTTGGAGGGAAAAAGGAGGAGAAGGAGGGAAAAGGAATTCACAAGGAGCAAAAAGGAAGGAATTGTCAAGGAGGAAAAGGAAGGAGGAGAACGGGGGAAAGGGAAATGCTGGGGGAAGAGGGGGGAAGAGGGGGGAAGAGGGGGGAAGAGGGGGGAAGAGGGGGGAAGAGGGGGGAAGAGGGGGGAAGAGGGGGGAAGAGGGGGGAAGAGGGGGGAAGAGGGGGGAAGAGGGGGGAAGAGGGGGGAAGAGGGGGGAAGAGGGGGGAAGAGGGGGGAAGAGGGGGGAAGAGGGGGGAAGAGGGGGGAACAGGAACTGCCAGGGGGGGGAGAAAGCGGCAAAAGGGAGTTGCCAAGGGGAAAAGGGAATTGGGAAGGGGGAGAACGGGGGAAAGGGAGCGAGGAGAACGGGGGAAAAAGGAATTCACAGGGGAAACGGGACGGAGGAGACGGGGGGAAAAGGGAAGGAGGAGACGGGGGGAAAAGGGAAGGAGGAGACGGGGGGAAAAGGGAAGGAGGAGACGGGGGGAAAAGGGAAGGAGGAGACGGGGGGAAAAGGGAAGGAGGAGATGGGGGGGAAAAAGGGAATCCACAATGGGAAAAAGGGAAGGAAGAGACGGGGAAACAGGGGAAAAAGGGAAGTGCCAAGGGGAAAAAGAAGGAAGGAATGGGCGTGGGGAAAAAAGGAAGGAGGAGAAGCACAGAAAGGGAACTGCCAGGGGAAACTGCCAGGGGGAAAGGGAAGGGGAGAACGGGGCAAAGGGAAGTGCTGGGGGAAACGGGGGGAAGGGGAAACGGGGGGAAGGGGGAAACGGGGGGAGAGGGGGAAACGGGGGGAGAGGGGGAAACGGGGGGAGAGGGGGAAACGGGGGGAGAGGGGGAAACGGGGGGAACTGCCAGGGGAAAAAGGGGGAACTGCCCAGCCCCATAAGTGACTCCCACAGCCCCATCTGAGGTCCTCCACCCCACATCTCAGACCTCCAGCCCCATAAGCGAGTTCTCCAGCGCCACACCGAGCTCCTCCAGCCGCAAATCCAAGTCCTCCAGCCCCACAAGTGAGTCCTCCAGGCCCACACCAAGGTCCTCCAAGGCCACCCTCAAGTCCTCCAGCCCCACATCTCAGTTCTCCAAGTCCCACAACTGAGTCCTCCAGCCCCACACCCAAGGTCCTCCAGCCCCACATCCGAGGCCTTCCAGCCCCACATCCGAGGTCCGCCAGGGCCGCCCCCAAGTCCTCCAGCCCCACATCCCACTTCTCCAGCCCCAAAAGTGAGTCCCACATCCGAGCTCCTCCAGCCCCGCACCCGAGGTCCTCCAGCCCCACAAGTCAGTCCCCCAGCCCCACACGTCAGTTCCTCCTACTCCAGAAGCGAGTCCGCCAGCCCCACACCAAGGTCCTCCAGCCCCACAAGCGAGTCCGCCAGCCAAATAAATGAGTCTTGCGGCCGCACAAGTGAGCCCTCCCGCCCCACATCCCACGTCCTCCCGCCCCACATCCCAGGTCCTCCCGCCCCACATCCCAGGTCCTCCCGCCCCAATATTGAGCCCTCCAGCTCCACCTCCCAAGTCCTTCAGCCCCACATCCGAGGCCCTCCAGCCCCACAAGTGAGTCCTCCACGGCCACCCCCAAGTCCCACAGCCCCACATCCCAGTCCTCCAGCCCCATACGTGAGTTTCCCAGCCCCACATCCCAGTCCTCCAGCCCCACACCAGTGACGGTTGGAGGGAAAAAGGAGGAGAAGGAGGGAAAAGGAATTCAGAAGGAGCAAAAAGGAAGGAATTGTCAAGGAGGAAAAGGAAGGAGGAGAACGGGGGAAAGGGAAATGCTGGGGGAAGAGGGGGAAGAGGGGGACCTGCCGGGGGAAAAAGGGGAAACTGCCGGGGAAAAGGGGGGAAAAGGGGGGAAACTGCCAGGGGGAAGAGGGGGGAAACTGCCGGGGGGAAAAGGGGGAAACTGCCGGGGGGAAAAGGGGGAAACTGCCGGGGGGAAAAGGGGGAAACAACTGCCGGGGGGAAAAGGGGAAACAACTGCCGGGGGGAAAAGGGGAAACAACTGCCGGGGGGAAAAGGGGGAAACAACTGCCGGGGGGAAAAGGGGAAACAACTGCCGGGGGGAAAAGGGGGAAACAACTGCCGGGGGGAAAAGGGGAAACAACTGCCGGGGGGAAAAGGGGAAACAACTGCCGGGGGGAAAAGGGGGAAACAACTGCCGGGGGGAAAAGGGGGAAAAGGGGAAACTGCCGGGGGGAAAAGGGGGAAACTGCCCAGCCCCATAAGTGACTCCCACAGCCCCATCTGAGGTCCTCCAGCCCCACATCTCAGACCTCCAGCCCCACATCCGAGTCCTTCAGCCCCGTAAGTAACTCCTCCAGCCCCACAAGTGAGTCCTCACACCCCACAGCCCAGCCTGCCATCCCCACAAGCGAGTCCTCCAGCCCCACACCCAGGTCCTCCAGCCCTACAACTGAGTCCTCCAGCCCCACAAGTGAGGTCCTCCAGGGCCACCCCCACGTCCTGCAGCCCCACATCCCAGTCCTCCAGCCCCACACCGAGGTTCTTGAGAGCCACCCCCAAGCTTTCCAGCCCCGTAAGTGCGTCCTCCAACTCCACACTCAGGTTCTCCAGCCCCACAAGTGAGTCCTCCAGCCCCACACCAGAGACCCTCGGAGGGAAAAGCACGGGGGGGAATGAGGGAAAAGGAGGAGAGATGGAATTGACAATGAGAAGGGAAAAGGAAGGGGGGAGCACGGGGCAAAAGCAGGGAGGGAAAAAAGGAATCCACTGAGATGGAACAAGGGAACGAGGAGGACGGGGGAACAAGGGAACGAGGAGGACGGGGGAACAAGGGAACGAGGAGGACGGGGGAACAAGGGAACGAGGAGGACGGGGGAACAAGGGAACGAGGAGGACGGGGGAACAAGGGAACGAGGAGGACGGGGGAACAAGGGAACGAGGAGGACGGGGGAACAAGGAAGTGCCAAGGGAAAAAAGGGGAAGAGGGGGAAACTGCCGGGGGGAAGAGGGGGAAACTGCCGGGGGGAAGAGGGGGAAACTGCCGGGGGGAAGAGGGGGAAACTGCCGGGGGGAAGAGGGGGAAACTGCCGGGGGGAAGAGGGGGAAACTGCCGGGGGGAAGAGGGGGAAACTGCCGGGGGGAAGAGGGGGAAACTGCCGGGGGGAAGAGGGGGAAACTGCCGGGGGGAAGAGGGGGAAACTGCCGGGGGGAAGAGGGGGAAACTGCCGGGGGGAAGAGGGGGAAACTGCCGGGGGGAAGAGGGGGAAACTGCCGGGGGGAAGAGGGGGAAACTGCCGGGGGGAAGAGGGGGAAAAGGGGAAACTGCCGGGGGGAAAAGGGGAAAAGGGGGAAACTGCCGGGGGGAAAAGGGGGAAACTGCCGGGGGGAAAAGGGGGAAACTGCCGGGGGGAAAAGGGGGAAACTGCCGGGGGGAAAAGGGGGAAACTGCCGGGGGGAAAAGGGGGAAACTGCCGGGGGGAAAAGGGGGAAACTGCCCAGCCCCATAAGTGACTCCCACAGCCCCATCTGAGGTCCTCCAGCCCCACATCCGAGTCCTTCAGCCCCATAAGTAACTCCTCCAGCCCCACAAGTGAGTCCTCACACCCCACAGCCCAGCCTGCCATCCCCACAAGCGAGTCCTCCAGCCCCACACCCAGGTCCTCCAGCCCTACAACTGAGTCCTCCAGCCCCACAAGTGAGGTCCTCCAGGGCCACCCCCACGTCCTGCAGCCCCACATCCCAGTCCTCCAGCCCCACACCGAGGTTCTTGAGAGCCACCCCCAAGCTTTCCAGCCCCATAAGTGCGTCCTCCAACTCCACACTCAGGTTCTCCAGCCCCACAAGTGAGTCCTCCAGCCCCACACCAGAGACCCTTGGAGGGAAAAGCACGGGGGGGAATGAGGGAAAAGGAGGAGAGATGGAATTGACAATGAGAAGGGAAAAGGAAGGGAGGAGAACGGGGCGAAAGCAGGGGGAAAGGAGGAGAACAAAGGAAAAGAGGAATTGACAATGGGAGAAAAGGAAGCAGGGCAACAAGGGAGAAAGGGAACTCACAATGGGAAAAAGGGGCAGCACAAGGAGGACAGGGAAAAAAGGAAGATGGAAAAAGGGAAGGAGGAGCACGAGGGAACAAAGGAATTGACAACGGGAACAAAGGAACGAGGGGGACGGGGGAAAAGGAACGAGGGGGACGGGGGAAAAGGAAGGAGGAGAGCGGGGGAAAAGGAAGTGCCAAGGGAAAAAAGGGGAAAAGGGGAACTGCCAGGGGGGGAAAAAGGGGAAACTGCCAAAGGGGGGAAAAAAGGGAATCCTTTCCCTTCTCCTTTTCCTCTCTCATTCTCCCCACTTCCTTCCCTCTCCCTCCACTTTTATTCCCATCCTTTCCTCCCATCCTTCCCTTCTCCTCTTTCTGCCCCCTTCTTTCCCTCTCTCCCTCCACCTCCCTGCATTTCTTTCTAACCTCCCCTCCCTCCTTCCTTCCCTTTTATGTGGGAACTGCTGGCTCACAGCCCGAACCTCTGATTGCTCAGCACAGGTGAAGGCGATTCAGCTGCAGGAAGGGGTGCAGCCTGGCTGCTCCCTACCCCCATTTAAGGGCTGACCACCAGCAGGGAAGGTTTGCTATTCTGAACTTCTGCTCTGCTGGAGCTTCGTGAGTGAGCCCAGGATGTGGGCAAGCGTCCTCTCTGTTCCCTCTGTCTCGCTTTGCCTCTCATTTATTTCATTATTATAACATTTTAATGTTTGTTGATTTTACAATGTTCCTTTACACAGTTTTCCTTCGTTATACACTATCTTAAATTCTTTGGTTATATGCTTTCTTTCCTTCTTTTCTTCCTTCTTTCTTCCTGTCCATTCCTCCTTCCCTCATTCCTCCCTCCTTCCCTCATCATTCCTCCCTCCTTCCCTCATCATTCCTCCCTCCTTCCCTCATCATTCCTCCCTCCTTCCCTCATCATTCCTCCCTCCTTCCCTCATCATTCCTCCCTCCTTCCCTCATCATCATTCCTCCCTCCTTCCCTCATCATCATTCCTCCCTCCTTCCCTCATCATTCCTCCCTCCTTCCCTCATCATTCCTCCCTCCTTCCCTCATCATTCCTCCCTCCTTCCCTCATCATTCCTCCCTCCTTCCCTCATCATTCCTCCCTCCTTCCCTCATCATTCCTCCCTCCTTCCCTCCTCATTCCTCCCTCCTTCCCTCCTCATTCCTCCCTCCTTCCCTCATTCCTCCATTCATTCTTCGACCTTTCCTCCATCCCTTCATTCCTCATTCATCCTTCCTTTCCTTCTATTCCTCCCTCCTTCCATCCTTTCCCTCATTTCTCCATTCATTCTTCATCCTCTTCTCCATCTCTTCATTCCTCATTCATTCTTCCTTTCATCCTTTTACTCCTTCTCTCCCTCTGTCCTCCCCTTCTCCCCTCCATTCTTCGCCCTCCCTTCCATCCCTTCATTCCTCATTCCTTCCTTCCTTTCCTTCCACCCCTCCTTCCTTCCTTTCCTTCCACCCCTCCTTCCTTCCTTTCCTTCCGTCCCTCCTTCCTTCCTTTCCTTCCGTCCCTCCTTCCTTCCTTTCCTTCCGTCCCTCCTTCCTTCCTTTCCTTCCGTCCCTCCTTCCTTCCTTTCCTTCCGTCCCTCCTTCCTTCCTTTCCTTCCGTCCCTCCTTCCTTCCTTTCCTTCCGTCCCTCCTTCCTTCCTTTCCTTCCGTCCCTCCTTCCTTCCTTTCCTTCCGTCCCTCCTTCCTTCCTTCCCTTCCGTCCCTCCTTCCTTCCTTCCCTTCCGTCCCTCCTTCCTTCCTTCCCTTCCGTCCCTCCCTCCTTCCTTCCCTTCCGTCCCTCCTTCCTTCCTTCCCTTCCGTCCCTCCTTCCTTCCTTCCTTCCCTTCCGTCCCTCCTTCCTTCCTTCCTTCCCTTCCGTCCCTCCTTCCTTCCTTCCTTCCCTTCCGTCCCTCCTTCCTTCCTTCCTTCCCTTCCGTCCCTCCTTCCTTCCTTCCTTCCCTTCCGTCCCTCCTTCCTTCCTTCCTTCCCTTCCGTCCCTCCTTCCTTCCTTCCTTCCCTTCCGTCCCTCCTTCCTTCCTTCCTTCCCTTCCGTCCCTCCTTCCTTCCTTCCTTCCGTCCCTCCTTCCTTCCTTCCTTTCCTTCCGTCCCTCCTTCCTTCCTTCCTTTCCTTCCCTCCTTCCTTCCTTCCTTTCCTTCCCTCCTTCCTTCCTTCCTTTCCTTCCGTCCCTCCTTCCTTCCTTCCTTTCCTTCCGTCCCTCCTTCCTTCCTTCCTTCCCTTCCGTCCCTCCTTCCTTCCTTCCTTTCCTTCCGTCCCTCCTTCCTTCCTTCCTTTCCTTCCGTCCCTCCTTCCTTCCTTCCTTTCCTTCCGTCCCTCCTTCCTTCCTTCCTTTCCTTCCGTCCCTCCTTCCTTCCTTCCTTTCCTTCCGTCCCTCCTTCCTTCCTTCCTTTCCTTCCCTCCTTCCTTCCTTCCTTTCCTTCCCTCCTTCCTTCCTTCCTTTCCTTCCGTCCCTCCTTCCTTCCTTCCTTTCCTTCCGTCCCTCCTTCCTTCCTTCCTTCCCTTCCGTCCCTCCTTCCTTCCTTCCTTTCCTTCCGTCCCTCCTTCCTTCCTTCCTTTCCTTCCGTCCCTCCTTCCTTCCTTCCTTTCCTTCCGTCCCTCCTTCCTTCCTTCCTTTCCTTCCGTCCCTCCTTCCTTCCTTCCTTTCCTTCCGTCCCTCCTTCCTTCCTTCCTTCCCTTCCGTCCCTCCTTCCTTCCTTCCTTTCCTTCCGTCCCTCCTTCCTTCCTTCCTTCCCTTCCGTCCCTCCTTCCTTCCTTCCTTCCCTTCCGTCCCTCCTTCCTTCCTTCCCTTCCGTCCCTCCTTCCTTCCTTCCCTTCCGTCCCTCCTTCCTTCCTTCCTTTCCTTCCGTCCCTCCTTCCTTCCTTCCTTTCCTTCCGTCCCTCCTTCCTTCCTTCCTTTCCTTCCGTCCCTCCTTCCTTCCTTCCTTTCCTTCCGTCCCTCCTTCCTTCCTTCCCTTCCGTCCCTCCCTCCTTCCTTCCCTTCCCTCCCTCCTTCCTTCCCTTCCCTCCCTCCTTCTTTCCTTTCCTTCCGTCCCTCCATTCATTCTTCATCCTCCCTTCCATCCCTTCATTCCTCATTCATCCTTCCTTTCCTTCTGTCCCTCCCTCCTTCCATCCCTTCCTTCATTCCTCCATTCATTCTTCATTCTCCCCTCCATCCCTTCATTTCTCATTCGTTCTTCCTTTCATTCTTTTACTCCCTCCTTCCCTCCTTCCCTCTTCATCCTTCCTTTCATCCTTTTACTCCTTCCCTCCCTCCGCCTCCCCCTCCATCCCTTCATTCCTCATTTATCCTTTCATTCATCCTTTTACTCCTTCATTTATTCCTCCATCCATCCATTCATCCCTTCCTTCGCTCCTCCATCATCCTTTCTTCACCCGTCCTTCCATTCCTTCCTTTCTTCCATCTTTCTGTTCTTCCTTCCTTCCATCCGTTCATCCTTCCATTCTTCATTCATCCCTTAATCCCTTCCTTCATTCGTTTTTCCATCCATTCTTTCATCCTTCCCCCCTCCCTCCCCCCCTTTTCCTCCCCTCCCTCCCCCCCTTTTCCTCCCCTCCCTCCCCCCCTTTTCCTCCCCTCCCTCCCCCCACCCATTTTTCCATCCCTCCTTCCATTCATCCATCCCTAATCCCTTCATCCCTTCATCCCTTCATCCCTCCATCCCCTTTTCCTTCCTTCCTTGCCTCCGTCCCCTAATCCCTCCATTCATTCATTCCTTTTCCCCTCCACTCATGGATTCATTCTTTTTCCCCTCCCTTTCTTCCTTCATTTTCCCTCCATCCATTCATTCATTTTTCCCTCCCTCCATCCATTCATTCATTCATTCATTCATTTTTCCCTCCCTCCATTCATTCATTCTTTCATTTTCCCTTCCCTCCCTTCATTCATTCATTCTTCCCCTCCCTCCCTTCATTCATTCATTCTTCCCCCCCTCCATTCATCCATTCATTCATTTTCCCCTTCCTTCCTTCCTTCATTTTCCCCTTCCTTCCTTCCTTCATTTTCCCCTTCCTTCCTTCCTTCATTTTCCCCTCCCTCCATTCACTCATTCATTCCTGCATTTTCCCCTCCCTCCCTCCATTCATTCATTCTTCCTTCCCTCCATTCATCCATTTTCCCCTCCATCCATTTATTCATTCATTTTCCCTCCCTTCATTCATTCCTTTTTTCCTCCATCCATTCACTCATTCATTCATTTTCCCCTTCCTTCCTTCCTTTTCCCCTCCCTCCATTCGTTCGTTCATTTTCCCCTCCCTCCCTCCATTGATTCCTTTTCCACTTCCTCCATCCATTCATTCGTTTTTCCCTACATTTATTCATTCCTTTTCCCCTCCCTCCATTCATTCATTCATTTTTCCTCCTCCATTCATTTTCCCTTCCCTCCCTCCATCACTTCATTCATTTTCCCCTCCATCCATTCATTCATTTTCCCCTCCATCCATTCATTCATTTTCCCCTCCATCACTTCATTCATTTTCTCCTCCATTCATTCATTCATTTTCTCCTCCATTCATTCATTCATTTTCCCCTCCATTCATTCATTCATTTTCCCCTCCATTCATTCATTCATTTTCCCCTCCATTCATTCATTCTTCCGTCCATTCATTCATTTTCCCCTCCCTCCCTTCATTCATTCATTCATTTTCCTTTCCCTCCCTCCATTCATTCATTCATTTTCCCCTTCATCCATTCACTTTTCCCTCCCTCCCTCCATTCATTCATTCTTCCCTCCCTCCCTCCCTTCATCCATTCATTCACTTTCCCTCCCTTCATTCATCCATTCATTTTTCTCTCCCTTCCTTCATTCATTTTCTCCTCCCTCCCTCCATTCCTCCATTCATTCCTTTTCCCCTCCCTTCATCCATTCATTCATTTTCCCCTCCCTTCATTCATTCATTATTTTTTCCCTCCCTCCATTCATTCATTCATTTTCCCCTCCCTCCATTCATTCATTCATTTTCCCCTCCATTCATTCATTCATTCATTTTCCCCTCCATTCATTCATTCATTCATTTTCCCCTCCATTCATTCATTCATTTTCCCCTCCATTCATTCACTCTTCCCTCCCTCCCTCCATTCATTCCTTCATTTCCCCTCCATCCATTCATTCCTTCATTTTCCCTCCCTCCATTCATTCCTTCATTTTCCCCTCCCTCCATTCATTCATTCATTTTCCCCTCCATTCATTCATTCATTCATTTTCCCCTCCATTCATTCATTCATTCATTTTCCCCTCCATTCATTCATTCATTCATTTTCCCCTCCATTCATTCATTCATTTTCCCCTCCATTCATTCACTCTTCCCTCCCTCCATTCATTCATTCATTCATTCTTCCCTCCAGTCATTCATTTTCCCCTCCCTTCATTCATTCATTCATTTTCCTTTCCCTCCCTCCCGTCATTCATTCAGCTTTTCCTCCCTCCCTCCCTCCATCCATTCTTTTCCCCTCCATCCCTCCATTCATTCACTTTCCCTCTCTAATTATTCCTTCCTTCCCTCTAATCATTATTTCCCTCTAATAATTCCTTCCTTCTCCCCCTCTAATAATTATTCCTCCTTCTCCCCCCTAATAATTCTCTCCATCTAATCGTTATTAGTCTCTAATAATTCCTCCTGCCCCCTACTAATCCCCCCCGGCCCTTAATTACCCCTCCTTGGCTCTGCTAATGACTTCTCCTCGCTAATTGTCCGTTTCCCTGCAGCTCCCCATCCTTCCTGCTGCTGCTGCTCCGTTTCCTCCTCCGTGGGCTGAGGTGAGGATGGGGCACCAAGACCCCATAAAACCCCATAGGAACCTATAGGACCCCATATTACCCCATAGGATCCCATAAGACCCCATAGACACCATAAAACCCCATATTACCCCATAGGATCCCATAGGAACCCATAGGATCCCGTAAGACACCACAGGACACCATAAGACCCCATAGACACCATAAAACCCCATATTACCCCATAGGATCCCATACGACCCCATAGGATCCCATAAGACACCACAGGACTCCCCAGGACCCCATAGGATCCCATAAAACCCCACAGGACCCCATAGGACCCCATAGAGACCGTGGGACCCCATAGACCCCATAAAACCCCATAGGAACCTATAGGACCCCATATTACCCCATAGGATCCCATAAGACCCCATAGGACCCCATAGAGACCGTGGGACCCCATGGGACCCCATAGAGACCATAAAACCCCATACGACCCCATAGGATCCCGTAAGACACCCCAGGACCCCATAGGACCCCATAGAGACTGTGGGACCCCATGGGACCCCACAGGACCCCATAGACACCATAAAACCCCATAGGAACCTATAGGACCCCATATTACACCATAGGATCCCATAAGACACCATAGGACACCCCAGGACCCCATAAGACCCCACAGACACCATAAAACCCCATGGGAACCTATAGGACCACAGATTACCCCATAGGATCCCATACGACCCCATAGGATCCCATACAACCCCACAGGACCCCATAGACACCGTGGGACCCCATAGGAGCCCATAGAGACAGTGGGACCCCATAGACACTGTGGGACCCCATGGGACCCCATAGACACCGTGGGACCCCATAAGACCACGTATTAACCCACAGACCCCATAAGACATCATAAAACCCCATAGGAACCCATAGGACCCTATAGGACCCCATATTACCCCACAGACTCCATAGGACCCCAAAGAACCCCATAGACACCATGGGACCCTATAAGACCCCATATGACCCCATAGGATCCCATACAACGGCACAGGACCCCAAAGAAACCATGGGACCCCGTAAGACCACATATTAACCCACAGACCCCATACGACCCCATAGGATCCCATACGACCCCATAAGACACCCCAGGACCCCATAAGACCCCATAGGGCACGATATTACCCCACAGACCCCATAAGATCCCATAAAACCCCATAGGATCCCATAAGACAGCACAGGACCCCAATGGACCCCATATTACCCCACAGACACCATAGGACACCCCAGGACCCCATAAGACCCCATATTAACCCACAGACCCCATGAGACCCGATAGGACCCCATACAACCCCATAGGATCCCATAAAACCCCACAGGACCCCATAGACACCGTGGGACCCCGTAAGACCACATATTAACCCACAGACCCCATAGGACCCCAGTGGACCCCGTAAGACCCCATAGGACCCCATAGACATGGTGGGACCCTACAGGACCCCATAGAGACCGTGGGACCCCATAGGACACCACGGGACCCCGTAAGACCGCATATTACCCCACAGACCCCATATGACCCCATAGGACACCCCAGGACCCCATAGGGCTCCATAAGACCCCATAGGGCTCGATATTACCCCACAGGCCCCTTAAGATCCCATAAAACTCCACGGGATCCCATAAGACACCATAGGACCCCATATTACCCCATAGACTCCATAGGACCCCATGGGACCCCGTAAGACTGCATATTAACCCACAGACCCCATACGACCCCATAGGATCCCATAAGACACCATAGGACACCCCAGGACCCCATAGGATCCCATAAAACCCCATAGGATCCCATACTACCCCACAGGACCCCATAGACACCGTGGGACCCCATAGGAACCTATAGGACCCCAGATTACCCCATAGGATCCCATAAGACACCATAGGACACCCCAGGACCCCATAAGACCCCACAGACACCATAAAACCCCATAGGAACGTATAGGACCCCATAGGACACCCCAGGACCCCATAGGATCCCATAAAACCCCATAGGATCCCATAAGATACCAAAGGACTACAGTGGACCCCATATTACGCCACAGACCCCATAAAACCCCAAAAGACCCATAGGACCCCGTAAGACCCTATAAGACACCCCAGGACCCTATAAGACACCCCAGGACCCCATAGACACCATGGGACCCCGTAAGACCGCATATTAGCCCACAAACCCCATAGGATCCCAGAAAACCCTATAGGATCCCATAAGACACCATAGGACCCCAATGGACCCCATATTACATCACAGACTCCATAGGACCCCACAAGACACCATAGGACACCCCAGGGCCCCATAAGACCCCATATTAACCCACAGACCCCATAGGACCCCAGTGGTCCCCATACAACCCCATAGGATCCCATAAAACCCCACAGGACCCCATAGACACCGTGGGATCCCGTAAGACCACATATTAACCCACAGACCCCATAAGACCCCATAGGATCCCATAAAACCCCATAGGATCCCATAAGATACCAAAGGACTACAGTGGACCCCATATTACGCCACAGACCCCATAAAACCCCAAAAGACCCATAGGACCCCGTAAGACCCTATAAGACACCCCAGGACCCTATAAGACACCCCAGGACCCCATAGACACCATGGGACCCCATAAGACCGCATATTAGCCCACAAACCCCATAGGATCCCAGAAAACCCTATAGGATCCCATAAGACACCATAGGACCCCAATGGACCCCATATTACATCACAGACTCCATAGGACCCCACAAGACACCATAGGACACCCCAGGACCCCATAAGACCCCATATTAACCCACAGACCCCATGAGACCCGATAGGACCCCATACAACCCCATAGGATCCCATAAAACCCCACAGGACCCCATAGACACCGTGGGATCCCGTAAGACCACATATTAACCCACAGACCCCATAGGACCCCAGTGGACCCCAGAAGACCCCATAGGACCCCATAGAGACCGTGGGACCCCATAGACACGCTGGGATCCCATAGGACCCCATAGAAACCGTGGGACTCCATAAGACCACATATTAACCCACAGACCCCATAAGACATCATAAAACCCCATAGGACCATATAGGACCCCATAGACTCCATAGGACCCCATAGAACCCCGTAAGACTGCATATTAACCCAAAGACCCCATAGGATCCCATAAGACACCATAGGACACCCCAGGACCCCATAGGATCCCATAAAACCCCATAGGATCCCATACAACCCCACAGGACCCCATAGAGACAGTGGGACCCCATAGGACCCCATAGAGACAGTGGGACCCCATGGGACCCCATAGGATCCCATATGACCCCATAGGACACCATGGACACCGTGGGACCCCACAGACACCATAAAACCCCATATTACCCCATAAGATCCCATAAGACACCATAGGATCCCATAAGACACCATAGGACGCCCCAGGACCCCATAAGACCATATATTAAGCCACACACCCCATAAGAACCCATAGGACCCCATAAGACCCCATAGACACCGACGGACCCCGTAAGACCCCATAGGACCCCATAGAATCCCATAAAACCCCATAGGATCCGATAAGACACCATAGAGCTCTATATGACCCCATAAGACCCCATATTACCCCCACAGACTCCATAGGACCCCATAAAACACCATAGGACCCCACAGGACCCCATAAGGCCACATATTAACCCACAGACCCCAGAGGACCCCATAAGACCCCATAGAAACCATAGAGCCCCATAAGGACCCCATAAAACCAACAGGGCACCATAAGGACCCCATAAAATCCCTAGGGCCCCATAAAGACCCCATAGAACCAACAGGACCCCATAAGGACCCCATAGAACCAACAGGACCCCATAAGGACCCCATAGAACCAACAGGACCCCATAAGGACCCCATAAAACCCCTAGAGCACTACAAGGACCCCATAGGACCCCATAGAACGAATATGGCCCCTTAAGACCCCATAAAGACCCCATAGAACCAATAGGACCCCATAATGACCCCATAGAACCCCTAGGGCCCCATAAGGACCCCATAATGACCCCATAGAACCAATAGGGCCCCATAATGACCCCATAGAACCAATAGGGCCCCATAAGGACCCCATAGGACCCCATAGAATGAATATGGCCCCATAAGACCCCATAAAGACCGCAAAGGACCCCATAGAACCAACAGGACCCCATAAGGACCCCATAGAACCAATAGGACCCCATAAAATCCTATAAGACCCCTTAGAACCAATAGGGCCCCATAAGACTCCATAAAACCCCTCAGCCCCATAAGGACCCCATAGAACCAATAGGATCCCATAAGGACCCCATAGAACCCCTAGGGCCCCATAAGGACCCCATAGAACCAATAGGGCCCCATAATGACCCCATAGAACCCCTAGGGCCCCATAAGGACCCCATAGAATGAATATGGCCCCATAAGACCCCATAAAGACCGCAAAGGACCCCATAGAACCAACAGGACCCCATAAGGACCCCATAGAACCAATAGGACCCCATAAAATCCTATAAGACCCCATAGAACCAATAGGGCCCCATAAGACTCCATAAAACCCCTCAGCCCCATAAGGACCCCATAGAACCAATAGGATCCCATAAGACCCCATGAAACCCCTAGGGCCCTATAAGGACCCCATAAAACCCCTAGGGCCCTATAAGGACCCCATAGAACCAATAGGGCCCCATAAGGACCCCATAGAACCAACAGGGCCCCATAAGACCCCATAGAACCAATAGGATCCCATAAGGACCCCATAGAACCAATAGGGCCCTATAAGGACCCCATAAAACCCCTAGGGCCCCATAAGGACCCCATAGAACCAATAGGATCCCATAAGGACCCCATAGAACCAACAGGGCCCTATAAGGACCCCATAGAACCCCTAGGGCCCCATAAGGACCCCAAAGGACCCCATAATGACCCCATAGAACCAATAGGGCCCCATAATGACCCCATAGAACCCCTAGGGCCCCATAAGGACCCCATAGAATGAATATGGCCCCATAAGACCCCATAAAGACCGCAAAGGACCCCATAGAACCAACAGGACCCCATAAGGACCCCATAGAACCAATAGGACCCCATAAAATCCTATAAGACCCCATAGAACCAATAGGGCCCCATAAGACTCCATAAAACCCCTCAGCCCCATAAGGACCCCATAGAACCAATAGGGCCCCATAAGGACCCCATAGAACCAATAGGGCCCCATAAGGACCCCATAGAACCAATAGGGCCCCATAATGACCCCATAGAACCAACAGGACCCCATAAGGACCCCAATGACCCCATAAGGACCCCATAGAACCAATAGGGCCCCATAAGGACCCCATAAAACCCCTAGGGCCCACTAAGGACCCCAAAGGATCCCATAGAACCAATATGACCCTATAAAATCCTCTAAGACCCCATAGAACCAACAGGACCCCATAAGATCCCATAAGGACCCCATAGAACCAATAGGGCCCTATAAGGACCCCATAAGGACCCCACAGAACCTCATAAGGACCCCATAGAACCAATATGGCCCCATAAGACCCCATAAGGACCCCAAAAGAACCCATAGAACCAAAAGGGCCCTATAAGGACCCCATAGAACCAATAGGGCCCCATAAGACCCCATAAGGACCCCAAAGGACCCCATAGAACCAACAGGGCCCCATAATGACCCCATAGAACCAACAGGACCCCACAAGGACCCTAAAGGACCAATAGGGCCCCATAAGGACCCCATAAAACCCCTAGAGCCCCATAAGGACCCCATAAGGACCCCATAGAACCAATAGGATCCCATAAGGACCCCATAGAACCAATAGGATCCCATAAGGACCCCATAGAACCAATAGGGCCCTATAAGGACCCCATAAAACCCCTAGGGCCCCATAAGGACCCCATAGAACCAATAGGATCCCATAAGGACCCCATAGAACCAACAGGGCCCTATAAGGACCCCATAGAACCAATAGGGCCCCATAAGACCCCATAAGGACCCCAAAGGACCCCATAGAACCAAAAGGGCCCCATAAGGACCCCATAAAACCCCTAGGGCCCCATAAGGACCCCAAAGGACCCCATAGGACCCCACAGAACCAGTGGGATCCCATAAGGACCCCATAGAACCAATATGGCCCCACAAGACCCCATAAAAGCCCACAGAAGGCAGTCAGGAGCTGTTAGGATTTTTATAGGGTCGCGGTGTTGTAGGGTCAGAGGCGCACGAGGAAATGCAGGGGGAGGGAAGGGGGGATGCGGATGGCGTCCAGCGGGACGGAGGACCCCATAAAACCCCTAGGGCCCCATAAGGATCCTATAAGGCCCCATAAGGACCCATAGAACCAACAGGGCCCCATAAGGACCCCATAGAACCAACAGGGCCCCATAAGGACCCCATAGAACCAATAGGATCCCATAAGGACCCCATAGAACCAATACGGCCCTATAAGGACCCCATAGAACCAATAGGACCCCATAAGACCCCAAAGAACCAATAGGACCCCATAAGACCCCAAAGAACCAATAGGGCCCCATAAGGACCCCATAGAACCAATAGGGCCCCATAAGGACCCCAAAGGACCCCATAAGACCCCATAGAACCAATAGGATCCTATAAGGACCCCATAGAACCAATAGGGCCCCATAAGGACCCCATAAAACCCCTAGGGCCCTATAAGGACCACATAAAATCCTATAAGACCCCATAGAACAAATAGGACCCCATAAGGACCCCATAGAACCAATAGGGCCCTATAAGGACCCCATAAGGACCCCACAGAACCTCATAAGGACCCCATAGAACCAATATGGCCCCATAAGACCCCATAAGGACCCCAAAGGACCCTATAGAACCAAAAGGGCCCCATAAGACCCCATAAAACCCCTAGGGCCCTATAAGGACCCCATAAGGCCCCATAAGACCCCATAGAACCAATAGGGCCCCATAAGACCCCATAGAACCCTTAGGGCCCCATAAGGACCCCATAGAACCAATAGGACCCCATAAGACCCCAAAGAACCAATAGGGCCCCATAAGACCCCATAAGGACCCCAAAGGACCCCATAGAACCAAAAGGGCCCCATAAGACCCCATAAAACCCTTAGGGCCCTATAAGGACCCCATAAGGACCCCATAGAACCAATAGGGCCCCATAAGACCCCATAGAACCAACAGGACCCCATAAGACCCCATAGAACCAATAGGACCCTATAAGGACCCCAAAGGACCCCATAAGGACCCCATAGAACCAATAGGGCCCTATAAGGACCCCATAGAACCCTTAGGGCCCCATAAGAACCCCATAGAACCAATAGGACCCCATAAGGACCCCAAAGGACCCCATAAGACCCCATAGAACCAATAGGATCCTATAAGGACCCCATAGAACCAATAGGGCCCCATAAGGACCCCATAAAACCCCTAGGGCCCTATAAGGACCACATAAAATCCTATAAGACCCCATAGAACAAATAGGACCCCATAAGGACCCCATAGAACCAATAGGGCCCTATAAGGACCCCATAAGGACCCCACAGAACCTCATAAGGACCCCATAGAACCAATATGGCCCCATAAGACCCCATAAGGACCCCAAAGGACCCTATAGAACCAAAAGGGCCCCATAAGACCCCATAAAACCCCTAGGGCCCTATAAGGACCCCATAAGGCCCCATAAGACCCCATAGAACCAATAGGGCCCCATAAAGACCCCATAGAACCCTTAGGGCCCCATAAGGACCCCATAGAACCAATAGGACCCCATAAGACCCCAAAGAACCAATAGGGCCCCATAAGACCCCATAAGGACCCCAAAGGACCCCATAGAACCAAAAGGGCCCCATAAGACCCCATAAAACCCTTAGGGCCCTATAAGGACCCCATAAGGACCCCATAGAACCAATAGGGCCCCATAAGGACCCCATAAGGACCCCATAGAACCAGTAGGGCCCCATAAAATCCCATAAGGACCCCATAGAACCAATAGGATCCCATAAGGACCCCATAGAACCCTTAGGGCCCCATAAGGACCCCAAAGGACCCCATAGAACCAATAGGACCCCATAAGACCCCATAAGGACCCCAAAGGACCCCATAGAACCAATAGGGCCCCATAAGGACCCCATAGAACCAGTAGGGCCCCATAAGATCCCATAAGACCCCATAGAACCAATAGGACCCCATAAGGACCCCAAAGGACCCCATAAGACCCCATAGAACCAATAGGATCCTATAAGGACCCCATAGAACCAGTAGGGCCCCATAAGATCCCATAAGATCCCATAGAACCAATAGGACCCCATACGGACCCCAAAGGACCCCATAAGACCCCATAGAACCAATAGGATCCTATAAGGACCCCATAGAACCAATAGGACCCCATAAGATCCCATAAAACCCCATAGAACCAATATGGCTGCACAAGACCCCATAAAAGCCCACAGAAGGCAGTCAGGAGCTGTTAGGATTTTTATAGGGTCGCGGTGTTGTAGGGTCAGAGGCGCACGAGGAAATGCAGGGGGAGGGAAGGGGGGATGCGGATGGCGTCCAGCGGGACGGAGGAGGGGTTATATGGGATTAGGATCGGGAACGTGTGTTTGGTGTCCAGGAGCAGCTGATTGGGGTCGGCTCGATCCTTTAGGGTCGCCTGTAGGGTGGGGGGAAGAAGAAATAGGGTCGAGGTTAGACGGCGGCATCGGAAATCCTAAAAGAGGGAGTTTGGGGTGGGGAATCCTAAAAGGAAAGGGTGGAGAGCGAAGGATCCTATAAGGATCCTATAAGGATCCCCGCAGGAACCCAGGAAATCCCATAGGAACCCGAACGACCCTATAAGGACCCCATAAGACCCCATAAAACTCCATAAGCCCCCATAAGGACCCCATGGGATAAGGAAGCCATAAGACCCCATAGGAACCCCATAAAGCCCCATAGGATCCCATAAGGACCCCATAAAGTCCGCATAGGATAAGGACCCCATAAGACCCCATAAAACCCCATAAGACCCCATAACGACCCCATAAGAACTCATAAGACCCTCTAAGGACCCCAGAAGATCCCATAAAGTCCCCATAGGATAAAGACCCCATAAAGCCCCCCAAGGATCCTATAGGGACCCCATAGGACCCCATAAAACCTCAGAAGACCCCATAAGGACCCCATAGGATAAGGACCCCATAAGACCACATAAAGACCCTATAAAGTTCCCCATAGGACCCCATAAAACCCCATAGGAACCTATAAGGACCCCATAGGAACCCATAAGACCCTCTAAGGACCCCATAAGACCCCATAAAGACCCTATAAAGGCCCCCAAGGATCCTATAGGGACCCCATAGGACCCCATAAGATCCCATAAAGTCCCCATAGGATAAAGACCCCATAAGACCCCAAAAAACTCCATAAGACCCCATAAAGACACTATAAAGCTCCCCAAGGATCCTATAGGGACCCCATAGGACCCCATAAGATCCCATAAAGTCCCCATAGGATAAAGACCCCATTAGACCCCATAAAACTCCATAAGACCCCATAAAGACACTATAAAGCTCCCCAAGGATCCTATAGGGACCCCATAAGGACCCCATAAGATCCCATAAAGTCCCCATAGGATAAAGACCCCATAAGACCCCAAAAAACTCCATAAAACCCCAAAGGACCCCAAAAGGATCCCATAGGACCCCATAAAACCGCATAAGACCCCATAAAGACCCCGTAGGATAAGAACCCCATAAGGACCCCAAAAGTATCCCATAGGAACCCATAAGACCCCATAAAACCCTATAAGCCCCCAAAAGGATCTCATAGGACCCCATAAAACCCCATAGGAACCCAAAGGAACCCATAAGACCCCATAAAACCCTGTAAGACCCCATAAGGACCCCAAAAGTACCCCATAAACCCCCATAAAACCCTATAAGCCCCCATAGGGCCCCATAAGACCCTATAAGACTCTATAAGACCCCATAAGGACCCCATAGGACCCCATAAGACCCCGTAAAACCCTATAAGCCCCCATAGGGCCCCATAAAACCCTATAAGACCACATAAGCCCCCAAAAGGATCTCATAGGACCCCATAAAACCCTATAAGACCCCATAAGGACCCCAAAAGTACCCCATAAGACCCCATAAAACCCTATAAGCCCCCATAGGACCCCATAAGACCCCATAGGGCCCCATAAGACTCTATAAGACCCCATAAGGACCCCATAAGCCCCCATAAAACCCCATAAGACCCCATAGGGCCCCATAAGACCCCATAAAACCCTATAAGATCCCATAGGGCCCCATAAAACCCTATAAGACCCCATAAGGACCCCATAGGAACCCGTAAAACCCTATAAGCCCCCATAGGGCCCCATAAGATCCCATAAAACCCCATAAGACCCCATAGGGCCCCATAAGACCCCATAAAACCCTATAAGCCCCCAAAAGGATCTTATACGAACCCATAGGACCCTATAAGACCCCATAAGGACCCCAAAAGTATCCCATAAAACCCCATAGGACCCCATAAGACTCCATAAAGTTCCCATAGGATAAGAACCCTATAAGACCCCATTAAACCCTATAAGCCACATAAAACCCTGTAAGACCCTATAAGACCCCATAAGGACCCCAAAAGTACCCCATAGGACCCCATAAAACCCTATAAGCCCCCATAGGACTCTATAAGGACCCCATAGCAACCCATAAGACCCCATAAAACCCTATAAGCCCCCAAAGGACCCCATAAGACCCCATAAAACCCCATAGGGCCCCATAGGAGCCAATAAGACCCCATAAAACCCTGTAAGACCCTGTAAGATCCCATAAGGACCCCATAGGGCCCCATAAGACCCCATAAAACCCTATAAGACCCTAAAAGGATCTCATAGGACCCCATAAAACCCCATAGGAACCCATAGGACCCTATAAGACCCCATAAGGACCCCAAAAGTATCCCATAAGACCCCATAGGGCCCCATAAGACCCCATAAAACCCTGTAAGACCCTATAAGATCCCATAAAGACCCCATAGGACCCTATAAGACCCCATAAAACCCTATAAGCCCCCATAGGACTCCATAAGACCCCATAAAACCCTATAAGACCCCATAAGACCCCATAAAGTCCCCATAGGATAAGAACCCCATAAGACCCCATAAAACCCTATAAGATCCCATAGGGCCTCATAAAACCCTATAAGATCCCATAAGGACCCCATAGGACCCTATAAGCCCCCAAAGGACCCCATAAGACCCCATAAAACCCTATAAGACCCCATAAGACCCCATAAAGTCCCCATAGGATAAGAACCCCATAAGACCCCATAAAACCCTATAAGATCCCATAGGGCCTCATAAAACCCTATAAGATCCCATAGGGCCCCATAAGACCCCATAAAACACTATAAGCCCCCAAAAGGATCTCATAGGATCCCATAAAACCCCATAGGAACACAAAGGACCCCATAAGACCCCATAAAACCCTATAAGATCCCATAGGGCCTCATAAAACCCCATAAAACCTTATAAGATCCCATAAGGACCCCATAAGACCCCATAAAACACTATAAGCCCCCATAAGACCACATAGGGCCCCATAAGACCCCATAAAACCCTATAAGCCCCCAAAAGAATCTTATACGAACCCATAGGACCCTATAAGACCCCATAAGGACCCCAAAAGTATCCCATAAAACCCCATAGGACCCCATAAGACTCCATAAAGTTCCCATAGGATAAGAACCCTATAAGACCCCATTAAACCCTATAAGCCACATAAAACCCTGTAAGACCCTATAAGACCCCATAAGGACCCCAAAAGTACCCCATAGGACCCCATAAAACCCTATAAGCCCCCATAGGACTCCATAAGGACCCCATAGCAACCCATAAGACCCCATAAAACCCTATAAGCCCCCAAAGGACCCCATAAGACCCCATAAAACCCCATAGGGCCCCATAGGAGCCAATAAGACCCCATAAAACCCTGTAAGACCCTATAAGATCCCATAAGGACCCCACAGGACCCCATAGGGCCCCATAAGACCCCATAAAACCCCATAAAAACCCCATAAGACCCCATAAGACCCCATAAAACCCCATAGGACCCCATAGGAGCCAATAAGACCCCATAAAACCCTGTAAGACCCTATAAGTTCCCATAAGGACCCCACAGGACCCCATAGGGCCCCATAAGACCCCATAAAACCCTATAAGACCCTAAAAGGATCTCATAGGACCCCATAAAACCCCATAGGAACCCATAGGACCCTATAAGACCCCATAAGGACCCCAAAAGTATCCCATAAGACCCCATAGGGCCCCATAAGACCCCATAAAACCCTGTAAGACCCTATAAGATCCCATAAAGACCCCATAGGACCCTATAAGACCCCATAAAACCCTATAAGCCCCCATAGGACTCCATAAGACCCCATAAAACCCTATAAGACCCCATAAAGTCCCCATAGGATAAGAACCCCATAAGACCCCATAAAACCCTATAAGATCCCATAGGGCCTCATAAAACCCTATAAGATCCCATAAGGACCCCATAGGGCCCCATAAGACCCCATAAAACACTATAAGCCCCCAAAAGGATCTCATAGGATCCCATAAAACCCCATAGGAACACAAAGGACCCCATAAGACCCCATAAAACCCTATAAGATCCCATAGGGCCTCATAAAACCCCATAAAACCTTATAAGATCCCATAAGGACCCCATAAGACCCCATAAAACACTATAAGCCCCCATAAGACCACATAGGGCCCCATAAGACCCCATAAAACCCTATAAGCCCCCAAAAGAATCTTATACGAACCCATAGGACCCTATAAGACCCCATAAGGACCCCAAAAGTATCCCATAAAACCCCATAGGACCCCATAAGACTCCATAAAGTTCCCATAGGATAAGAACCCTATAAGACCCCATTAAACCCTATAAGCCACATAAAACCCTGTAAGACCCTATAAGACCCCATAAGGACCCCAAAAGTACCCCATAGGACCCCATAAAACCCTATAAGCCCCCATAGGACTCCATAAGGACCCCATAGCAACCCATAAGACCCCATAAAACCCTATAAGCCCCCAAAGGACCCCATAAGACCCCATAAAACCCCATAGGGCCCCATAGGAGCCAATAAGACCCCATAAAACCCTGTAAGACCCTATAAGATCCCATAAGGACCCCACAGGACCCCATAGGGCCCCATAAGACCCCATAAAACCCCATAAAAACCCCATAAGACCCCATAAGACCCCATAAAACCCCATAGGACCCCATAGGAGCCAATAAGACCCCATAAAACCCTGTAAGACCCTATAAGTTCCCATAAGGACCCCACAGGACCCCATAGGGCCCCATAAGACCCCATAAAACCCTATAAGACCCTAAAAGGATCTCATAGGACCCCATAAAACCCCATAGGAACCCATAGGACCCTATAAGACCCCATAAGGACCCCAAAAGTATCCCATAAGACCCCATAGGGCCCCATAAGACCCCATAAAACCCTGTAAGACCCTATAAGATCCCATAAAGACCCCATAGGACCCTATAAGACCCCATAAAACCCTATAAGCCCCCATAGGACTCCATAAGACCCCATAAAACCCTATAAGACCCCATAAAGTCCCCATAGGATAAGAACCCCATAAGACCCCATAAAACCCTATAAGATCCCATAGGGCCTCATAAAACCCTATAAGATCCCATAAGGACCCCATAGGGCCCCATAAGACCCCATAAAACACTATAAGCCCCCAAAAGGATCTCATAGGATCCCATAAAACCCCATAGGAACACAAAGGACCCCATAAGACCCCATAAAACCCTATAAGATCCCATAGGGCCTCATAAAACCCCATAAAACCTTATAAGATCCCATAAGGACCCCATAAGACCCCATAAAACACTATAAGCCCCCATAAGACCACATAGGGCCCCATAAGACCCCATAAAACCCTATAAGCCCCCAAAAGAATCTTATACGAACCCATAGGACCCTATAAGACCCCATAAGGACCCCAAAAGTATCCCATAAAACCCCATAGGACCCCATAAGACTCCATAAAGTTCCCATAGGATAAGAACCCTATAAGACCCCATTAAACCCTATAAGCCACATAAAACCCTGTAAGACCCTATAAGACCCCATAAGGACCCCAAAAGTACCCCATAGGACCCCATAAAACCCTATAAGCCCCCATAGGACTCCATAAGGACCCCATAGCAACCCATAAGACCCCATAAAACCCTATAAGCCCCCAAAGGACCCCATAAGACCCCATAAAACCCCATAGGGCCCCATAGGAGCCAATAAGACCCCATAAAACCCTGTAAGACCCTATAAGATCCCATAAGGACCCCACAGGACCCCATAGGGCCCCATAAGACCCCATAAAACCCCATAAAAACCCCATAAGACCCCATAAGACCCCATAAAACCCCATAGGACCCCATAGGAGCCAATAAGACCCCATAAAACCCTGTAAGACCCTATAAGTTCCCATAAGGACCCCACAGGACCCCATAGGGCCCCATAAGACCCCATAAAACCCTATAAGACCCTAAAAGGATCTCATAGGACCCCATAAAACCCCATAGGAACCCATAGGACCCTATAAGACCCCATAAGGACCCCAAAAGTATCCCATAAGACCCCATAGGGCCCCATAAGACCCCATAAAACCCTGTAAGACCCTATAAGATCCCATAAAGACCCCATAGGACCCTATAAGACCCCATAAAACCCTATAAGCCCCCATAGGACTCCATAAGACCCCATAAAACCCTATAAGACCCCATAAAGTCCCCATAGGATAAGAACCCCATAAGACCCCATAAAACCCTATAAGATCCCATAGGGCCTCATAAAACCCTATAAGATCCCATAAGGACCCCATAGGGCCCCATAAGACCCCATAAAACACTATAAGCCCCCAAAAGGATCTCATAGGATCCCATAAAACCCCATAGGAACACAAAGGACCCCATAAGACCCCATAAAACCCTATAAGATCCCATAGGGCCTCATAAAACCCCATAAAACCTTATAAGATCCCATAAGGACCCCATAAGACCCCATAAAACACTATAAGCCCCCATAAGACCACATAGGGCCCCATAAGACCCCATAAAACCCTATAAGCCCCCAAAAGAATCTTATACGAACCCATAGGACCCTATAAGACCCCATAAGGACCCCAAAAGTATCCCATAAAACCCCATAGGACCCCATAAGACTCCATAAAGTTCCCATAGGATAAGAACCCTATAAGACCCCATTAAACCCTATAAGCCACATAAAACCCTGTAAGACCCTATAAGACCCCATAAGGACCCCAAAAGTACCCCATAGGACCCCATAAAACCCTATAAGCCCCCATAGGACTCCATAAGGACCCCATAGCAACCCATAAGACCCCATAAAACCCTATAAGCCCCCAAAGGACCCCATAAGACCCCATAAAACCCCATAGGGCCCCATAGGAGCCAATAAGACCCCATAAAACCCTGTAAGACCCTATAAGATCCCATAAGGACCCCACAGGACCCCATAGGGCCCCATAAGACCCCATAAAAACCCCATAAGACCCCATAAGACCCCATAAAACCCCATAGGACCCCATAGGAGCCAATAAGACCCCATAAAACCCTGTAAGACCCTATAAGTTCCCATAAGGACCCCACAGGACCCATAGGGCCCCATAAGACCCCATAAAACCCTATAAGACCCTAAAAGGATCTCATAGGACCCCATAAAACCCCATAGGAACCCATAGGACCCTATAAGACCCCATAAGGACCCCAAAAGTATCCCATAAGACCCCATAGGGCCCCATAAGACCCCATAAAACCCTGTAAGACCCTATAAGATCCCATAAAGACCCCATAGGACCCTATAAGACCCCATAAAACCCTATAAGCCCCCATAGGACTCCATAAGACCCCATAAAACCCTATAAGACCCCATAAGACCCCATAAAGTCCCCATAGGATAAGAACCCCATAAGACCCCATAAAACCCTATAAGATCCCATAGGGCCTCATAAAACCCTATAAGATCCCATAAGGACCCCATAGGGCCCCATAAGACCCCATAAAACACTATAAGCCCCCAAAAGGATCTCATAGGATCCCATAAAACCCCATAGGAACACAAAGGACCCCATAAGACCCCATAAAACCCTATAAGATCCCATAGGGCCTCATAAAACCCCATAAAACCTTATAAGATCCCATAAGGACCCCATAAGACCCCATAAAACACTATAAGCCCCCATAAGACCACATAGGGCCCCATAAGACCCCATAAAACCCTATAAGCCCCCAAAAGAATCTTATACGAACCCATAGGACCCTATAAGACCCCATAAGGACCCCAAAAGTATCCCATAAAACCCCATAGGACCCCATAAGACTCCATAAAGTTCCCATAGGATAAGAACCCTATAAGACCCCATTAAACCCTATAAGCCACATAAAACCCTGTAAGACCCTATAAGACCCCATAAGGACCCCAAAAGTACCCCATAGGACCCCATAAAACCCTATAAGCCCCCATAGGACTCCATAAGGACCCCATAGCAACCCATAAGACCCCATAAAACCCTATAAGCCCCCAAAGGACCCCATAAGACCCCATAAAACCCCATAGGGCCCCATAGGAGCCAATAAGACCCCATAAAACCCTGTAAGACCCTATAAGATCCCATAAGGACCCCACAGGACCCCATAGGGCCCCATAAGACCCCATAAAAACCCCATAAAAACCCCATAAGACCCCATAAGACCCCATAAAACCCCATAGGACCCCATAGGAGCCAATAAGACCCCATAAAACCCTGTAAGACCCTATAAGTTCCCATAAGGACCCCACAGGACCCCATAGGGCCCCATAAGACCCCATAAAACCCTATAAGACCCTAAAAGGATCTCATAGGACCCCATAAAACCCCATAGGAACCCATAGGACCCTATAAGACCCCATAAGGACCCCAAAAGTATCCCATAAGACCCCATAGGGCCCCATAAGACCCCATAAAGTTCCCATAGGATAAGAACCCTATAAGACCCCATAAAACCCTGTAAGCCCACATAGGGCCCCATAAGACCCCATAAAACCCTATAAGATCCCATAAGGACCCCATAGGACCCCATAAAACCCTATAAGCCCCCAAAGGACCCCATAAGACCACACAGGGCCCCATAAGACCCCATAAAACCCTATAAGACCCCATAAGACCCCATAAAACCCTATAAGCCCCCAAAAGGATCTCATAGGACCCCATAAGGATCCCATAAAACCCTATAAGCCCCCATAGGGCCCCATAAGGACCCCATAAAACCCTAAAAGACCCTATAAGACCCCATAAGGACCCCATAGGACCCCATAAAACCCTATAAGCCCCCAAAGGACCCCATAAGACCCCATAAAGTCCCCATAGGATAAGAACCCCATAAGACCCCATAAAACCCTATAAGATCCCATAGGGCCTCATAAAACCCCATAAAACCCTGTAAGATCCCATAAGGACCCCATAAGACCCCATAGGACCCCATAAAACCCTATAAGACCCCATAGGACCCCATAAGACCCCATAGGGCCCTGTAAGACCCCATAAAGGCCCCATAGGATAAGAACCCCATAAGACCCTATAAGATCCCATAGGGCCCCATAAAACCCTATAAGACCCCATAAAAGCCCCTATAAACCCTCCCTGACCCTATAAACCCACCCCGACCCTACAAACCACCCGTACGTTCCGGAAGCCTCCGGCCATCTATAGGATCAAACAATGGGATTTTTATCCCCCCTCCAACCCTCCTTTCCATCTTTAGGGTCGCATGCGACCCTATAAACCTTTGCCGACCCTATAGAACCTCCGTGACCCTATAAGAATTCCCCGACCCTATAAATTTACCTGAACGGTGCGGATGAAGGAGACGGAGACGCGTTCCTCAAACTCGTCCACCGGGGTATATAGGGTCAGCAGCTTGACGATCTTATAGGGGAAATATGGGATCGGGGCTGACCCTATAAAGCTTGGGGTTCTGGGCTTGGGGAAGAGGGAAAGCCTCAAATCCTAATAGCGTGATCCTAAAACCCTAAAAGGGAACGCTGGCCCTAAAAGGGAACCCTGACCCTAAAAGGGAACCCTGACCCTAAGAGGAGACCCTAAAAGGGAACCCTGACCCTAAGAGGAGACCCTAAAAGGGAACCCTGACCCTAAAAGGAGACACTAAAAGGGAAACCTGACCCTAAAAGGAAACCCAACCCTAAAAGGAAACCCTAAAAGGGGATGCTGACCCTAAAAGGGAACTTCGACCCTAAAAGAGAATCCGAATCCTAATAGGGAATCCTGACCCCAAAAGAAAACCCTAAAAGGGAGCACTGACCCTAAAAGAGAATCCTGACCCTAATAGGGAAACCCGACCCTAAAAGGAAACCCTAAAAGGGGACGCTGGCCCTAAAAGGGGACGTCCACCGGGGTATATAGGGTCAGCAGCTTGACGATCTTATAGGGGAAATATGGGATCGGGGCTGACCCTATAAAGCTTGGGGTTCTGGGCTTGGGGAAGAGGGAAAGCCTCAAATCCTAATAGCGTGATCCTAAAACCCTAAAAGGGAACGCTGGCCCTAAAAGGGAAGGCTGGCCCTAAAAGGAAAACCTAAAAGGGGACGCTGACCCTAAAAGAGAATCCTGACTCTAAAAGGAAACCCTAAAAGGGAACCCTGACCCTAAAAGGGGACACTGACCCTAAAAGGGAACCCTGACCCTAATAGGGAAACCCGACCCTAAAAGGAAACCCTAAAAGGGGACGCTGACCCTAATAGGGAACTTCGACCCTAAAAGAGAATCCGAATCCTAATAGGGAACCCTGACCCTAAAAGGAGACCCTAAAAGGGAGCACTGACCCTAAAAGGGAAACCCGACCCTAAAAAAAAACCCGACCCTAAAAGGAAACCCTAAAAGCGGACGCTGACCCTAAAAGGGGACGTCCACCGGGGTATATAGGGTCAGCAGCTTGACGATCTTATAGGGGAAATATGGGATCGGGGCTGACCCTATAAAGCTTGGGGTTCTGGGCTTGGGGAAGAGGGAAAGCCTCAAATCCTAATAGCGTGATCCTAAAACCCTAAAAGGGAAGGCTGGCCCTAAAAGGGAAGGCTGGCCCTAAAAGGAAAACCTAAAAGGGGACGCTGACCCTAAAAGAGAATCCTGACTCTAAAAGGAAACCCTAAAAAGGAACCCTGACCCTAAAAGGGGACCCTAATAGGGAAACCTGACCCTAATAGGGAACCCTGACCCTAAAAGGAAACCCTAAAAGGAAACCCTAAAAGGGGACGCTGACCCTAATAGGAAACCCTGACCCTAAAAGGGAACCCTGACCCTAAAAGGAGACCCTAAAAGGGAACCCTGACTCTAATAGGGAACCCTGACCCTAAAAGGGGACCCTAAAGGGGAACGCTGGCCCTAAAAGGGAACTTTGATCCTAAAAGAGAATCCGAATCCTAATACGGAATCCTGACCCTAAAAGGAGACCCTAAAAGGGAATGCTGGCCCTAAAAGAGAATCCTGACCCTAATAGGGAAACCCGACCCTAAAAGGAGACCCGACCCTAAAAGGAAACCCTAAAAGGGGACGCTGACCCTAAAAGGGGACGTCCACCGGGGTATATAGGGTCAGCAGCTTGACGATCTTATAGGGGAAATATGGGATCGGGGCTGACCCTATAAAGCTTGGGGTTCTGGGCTTGGGGAAGAGGGAAAGCCTCAAATCCTAATAGCGTGATCCTAAAACCCTAAAAGGGAAGGCTGGCCCTAAAAGGAAAACCTAAAAGGGGACGCTGACCCTAAAAGAGAATCCTGACCCTAATAGGAAACCCTAAAAAGGAACCCTGACCCTAAAAGGGAATCCTGACCCTAAAAGGGGACCCTAATAGGGAAACCTGACCCTAATAGGGAACCCTGACCCTAAAAGGAAACCCTAAAAGGAAACCCTAAAACGAAACCCTAAAAGGGGACGCTGACCCTAATAGGAAACCCTGACCCTAAAAGGGAACCCTGACCCTAAAAGGAGACCCTAAAAGGGAACCCTGACTCTAATAGGGAAACCTGACCCTAAAAGGAAACCCGACCCTAAAAGGAAACCCTAAAAGGGAAACCTGACCCTAAAAAGAAACCCGACCCTAAAAGGAAACCCTAAAAGGGGACCCTGACCCTAGAAGGGAACCCTGACCCTAATAGGGAACTCTGACCCTAAAAGGGGACCCTAAAGGGGAACGCTGACCCTAAAAGGGAACTTCGACCCTAAAAGAGAATCCGAATCCTAATAGGGAATCCTGACCCTAAAAGAAAACCCTAAAAGGGAAGTCTGGCCCTAAAAGGGAAGGCTGGCCCTAAAAGGGAACTTCGACCCTAAAAGAGAATCCAAATCCTAATACGGAACCCTGACCCTAAAAGAAAACCCTAAAAGGGAACCCTGACCCTAAAAGGAGACCCAAAAAGAGAATCCTGACCCTAATAGGGAAACCTGACCCTAATAGGGAAACCCGACCCTAAAAGGAAACCCTAAAAGGGGACGCTGACCCTAAAAGGGGACGTCCACCGGGGTATATAGGGTCAGCAGCTTGACGATCTTATAGGGGAAATATGGGATCGGGGCTGACCCTATAAAGCTTGGGGTTCTGGGCTTGGGGAAGAGGGAAAGCCTCAAATCCTAATAGCGTGATCCTAAAACCCTAAAAGGGAAGGCTGGCCCTAAAAGGAGACCCTAAAAGGGGA
Organism: Phasianus colchicus; assembly: GCF_987193195.1. Classification (NCBI taxonomy): domain Eukaryota; kingdom Metazoa; phylum Chordata; class Aves; order Galliformes; family Phasianidae; genus Phasianus; species Phasianus colchicus. Next base: position 92,514,558 of record NC_143476.1, on the reverse strand, counting down.
CGCTGACCCTAAAAGAGAATCCTGACCCTAAAAGGAAACCCTAAAAGGGAATCCTGACCCTAAAAGGGAATCCTGACCCTAAAAGGGGATGCTGACCCTAAAAAGGAACCCTAAAAGGGAATCCTGACCCTAAAAGGAAACCCTAAAAGGGAACGCTGACCCTAAAAGGGAACTTCGACCCTAGAAGAGAATCCGAATCCTAATAGGGAATCCTGACCCTAAAAGAAAACCCTAAAAGGGAAGGCTGGCCCTAAAAGGAAACGCTGGCCCTAAAAGAGAATCCTGACCCTAAAAGGAAACCCTAAAAAGGAACCCTGACCCTAAAAGGGAATCCTGACCCTAAAAGGTAAGTTCGACCCTAAAAGAGAATCCGAATCCTAATAGGGAATCCTGACCCTAAAAGAAAACCCTAAAAGGGAGCACTGTCCCTAATAGGGAATCGTGACCCTAAAAGGAGACCCTAAAAGGGAACGCTGGCCCTAAAAGGAAACCCGACCCTAAAAGAAAACCCTAAAAGGGAAGGCTGACCCTAAAAGGGAACCGTGACCCTAAAAGGAAACCCTAAAAGGGGACGCTGACCCTAAAAGGGAACTTCGACCCTAAAAGAGAATCTGAATCCTAATAGGGAATCCTGACCCTAAAAGAATATCCTAAAAGGGAAGGCTGGCCCTAAAAGGAAACCCTAAAAGGGAACCCTGACCCTAAAAAGGAACCCTAAAAGAGAATCCTGACCCTAAAAGGAGACCCTAAAAGGGAATCCTGACCCTAATAGGGAATCCTGATCCTAAAAGGAGACCCTAATAGGGAATCCTGACCCTAAAAGGGAACGCTGGCCCTAATAGGAAACCCTAAAAGGGAATCCTGACCCTAAAAGGGAATCTGACCCCTACGCACAGCACCCCACTGCACCCCACAGCACCCAGCAGTGCCCCTAAACCCCACAGAACCCCATAAACGGCCCTATAAAGGCCCACACAACCCCACAGTCTGTGCTCCATAAATCCCCCATAAATCCCCCATAGAGCCCCATAAATCCCCCATAGAACCCCATAGAACCCCATAAATCCCCATAGAACCCCATAGAACCCCATAAAGTCCCCATAGAGCCCCATAGAACCCCATAAATCCCCCATAGAACCCCATAAATCCCCCATAGAGCCCCATAAATCCCCATAGAACCCCATAGAACCCCATAAATCCCCCATAGAGCCCCCATAGAGCCCCCATAGAGCCCCCATAGAGCCCCATAGAGCCCCATAGAGCCCCCATAGAGCCCCCATAGAGCCCCATAGAGCCCCCATAGAGCCCCCATAGAGCCCCATAGAACCCCATAAATCCCCCATAGATCCCCCATAGATCCCCCATAGATCCCCCATAAATCCCCCATAGAGCCCCCATAGAGCCCCCATAGAACCCCATAGAGCCCCCATAGAGCCCCCATAGAGCCCCCATAGAGCCCCCATAAATCCCCCATAAATCCCCCATAAATCCCCCATAGAACCCCATAAATCCCCCACAGATCCCCATAGAGCCCCATAAATCCCCCATAGAACCCCATAGAACCCCATAAATCCCCATAGAACCCCATAGAACCCCATAAAGTCCCCATAAATCCCCCATAGAGCCCCCATAAATCCCCCATAGAGCCCCCATAGAGCCCCCATAGAGCCCCATAGAACCCCATAAATCCCCCATAGAGCCCCCATAGAGCCCCCATAGAGCCCCCATAGAGCCCCATAGAACCCCATAAATCCCCCATAGAGCCCCCATAGATCCCCCATAAATCCCCCATAAATCCCCCATAGAGCCCCCATAGAGCCCCCATAGAGCCCCATAGATCCCCCATAGAGCCCCATAAAGCCCCCATAGATCCCCCATAAATCCCCCATAGAGCCCCATAAATCCCCCATAACCCCCCATAACCCCCCATAGATCCCCCATAGATCCCCCATAGATCCCCCATAGATCCCCCATAGATCCCCCATAGATCCCCCATAGAGCCCCCATAGAGCCCCATAGAGCCCCATAGAACCCCATAGAACCCCATAAATCCCCCATAGAGCCCCGTAAATCCCCCATAAATCCCCCATAGGACCCCATAGATTCCCCATAGGACCCCATAAATCCCCCATAGGACCCCATAAATCCCCCATAGGACCCCATAAATCCCCCATAGAACCCCATGAGACCCCCATAGAACCCCTAAATCCCCACTAAGACCCCATGAAACCCCAATAGGACCCCATAAATGCCCCATAAATGCCCCCATAAATGCCCCCATAAATGCCCCCATAAATGCCCCCATAAATGCCCCCATAAAGCCCCCATAAAGCCCCCATAGAACCCCATAAAGACCCCATAAAGCCCCCATAGAACCCCATAAAGCCCCCATAGAACCCCATAAAGCCCCCATAGGACCCCATATCCCCCCATAGGACCCCATATCCCCCCATACCCCCCACCTGCTGGCAGCTGAGGGCGGCGCAGTGGCTGCAGATGGCGCGGGCGTCCCCCCATAGCCCCCCATAACCCCCCATATCCCCCAATATCCCCCCATATTCCCCCCATAGGACCCCATATCCCCTCTTATCCCCCCCTTATCCCCCCTTAGAGCCCCCATAGGACCCCATATCCCCCCATAACCCCCCTTAGAGCCCCCATATCCCCCCCATAACCCCCCATATCCCCCCCATAGGACCCCATATTCCCCCATAGGACCCCATATCCCCCCATAACCCCCCTTAGAGCCCCCTTATCCCCCCTTATCCCCCCATAAGACCCCCATATCCCCCACCTGCTGGCAGCTGAGATGGCGCAGGCGTCCCCCCATAGCCCCCCATAGCCCCTTAGAGCCCCCATAGGACCCCATATCCCCCCATAGGACCCCATATCCCCCCATAGCCCCTCTTATCCCCCCATAGGACCCCACATCCCCCCATAGGACCCCATATCCCCCCATAACCCCCCTTATCCCCCCCATAGGACCCCATATCCCCCTATATCCCCCCATAACCCCCCTTATCCCCCCCACAGGACCCCATATCCCCCCATAGCCCCCCATATCCCCCCATATCCCCCCATATCCCCCTATAAGACCCCCATACCCCCCACCTGCTGGCAGCTGAGGGCGGCGCAGTGGCTGCAGATGGTGCGGGCGTCCCCCCATAGCCCCCCTTAGAGCCCCCATAGGACCCCATAGCCCCCCCATATACCCCCATAAGACCCCCCATATCCCCCCATAACCCCCCTTAGAGCTCCCATAGGACCCCATAGTCCCCCATATCCCCCCTTAGAGCCCCCATATCCCCCCATAACCCCACTTAGAGCCCCCATAGAGCCCCCATATCCCCCATAACCCCTCTTATCCCCCCCACATCCCCTCATATCCCCCCATAGCCCCCCTTAGAGCCCCCATATCCCCCCATAACCCCCCTTAGAGCCCCCATAGAGCCCCCATATCCCCCATATCCCCTCTTATCTCCCCCACATCCCCTCATAGCCCCCCTTAGAGCCCCCATATCCCCCCATAACCCCCCTTAGAGCCCCCATAGGACCCCATAACCCCCCTTAGAGCCCCCATATCCCCTCCATAACCCCCCTTAGAGCCCCCATAGGACCCCATATCCCCCCCATAGCCCACCATAGCCCCCCTTAGAGCCCCCATAGGACCCCATATCCCCCCTTATTCCCCCCATAGGACCCCATATCCCCTCTTATCCCCCCCATAGCCCCCCTTATCCCCCCCTTATCCCCCCTTAGAGCCCCCATAGCCCCCCATAACCCCCCTTAGAGCCCCCATAGCCCCCCATAGGACCCCACATCCCCCCATATTCCCCCTTAGAGTCCCCATAGGACCCCATAACCCCCCATATCCCCCCATAGCCCCTCTTATCCCCCCCATAGGACCCCATATCCCCCCATAGGACCCCATATCCCCCCCATAACCCCCCTTATCCCCCCCATAGGACCCCATATCCCCCCCATAGGACCCCATATCCCCCCATAGCTCCTCTTATCCCCCCATAGGACCCCATAATCCCCCATAACCCCCCTTAGAGCCCCCATAGGACCCCATAATCCCCCATAACCCCCCTTAGAGCCCCCATAGGACCCCATAATCCCCCATAACCCCCCTTAGAGCCCCCATAGGACCCCATATCCCCCCCCATAGCCCCCCTTAGAGCCCCCATAGGACCCCATATCCCCCCTTATCCCCCCCATAAACCCCCTTATCCCCCCCATAAACCCCCTTAGAGCCCCCATAGGACCCCATATCACCCCATATCTCCCCATATCCCCCCTTATCCCCCCCATAGGACCCCATATTCCCCCATAACCCCCGTTATCCCCCCCCATAACCCCCCTTAGAGCCCCCATAGGACCCCATATCCCCCCATATCTCCCCATATCCCCCCTTATCCCCCCCATAGGACCCCATATTCCCCCATAACCCCCGTTATCCCCCCCCATAACCCCCCTTAGAGCCCCCATAGGACCCCATATCCCCCCATAGAGCCCCCATAGGACCCCTTATCCCCCCCACATCCCCTCATATCCCCCCATAACCCCCCTTATCCCCCCCATAGGACCACATATACCCACACATCCCCCCATAGGACCCCATACCCCCCCATAGGACCCCATATCCCCCCATAACCCCCCTTAGAGCCCCCATAGGACCCCACATCCCCCCATAGGACCCCATATCCCCCCATAACCCCCCTTATCCCCCCCATATCCCCCCTTAGAGCCCCCATAGGACCGCATATCCCCCCATATCTCCCCATATCCCCCCTTATCCCCCCCATAGGACCCCACATCCCCCCCATATCCCCCCATATCCCCCCATATCCCCCCATAGTCCCCCTTAGAGCCCCCATAGGACCCCATAGGACCCCACATCCCCCCATAGGACCCCATATCCCCCCATATCCTCCCTTAGAGCCCCCATATCCCTCCATAACCCCCCTTAGAGCCCCCATATCCCCCCATAACCCTCCTTATGCCCCTCTTATCCCCCCATATCCCCCCCACATCCCCCCACATCCCCCCATATCCCCCCCATATCCCCCCTTAGAGCCGGCATATCCCTCCATAACCCCCCTTAGAGCCCCCATAGGACCCCATATCCCCCCATAGCCCCTCTTATCCCCCCATAGGACCCCATATCCCCCCCATAACCCCCCTTATCCCTCCCATAAACCCCCTTAGAGCCCCCATAGGACCCCATAACCCCCCCCATAGCCCCCCATAACCCGCGTTAGAGCCCGCATATCCCCCCTTATCCCCCCCTTATCCCCCCCCTTATCCCCCCTTTGTCCCCCCCCTTATCCCCCCTTATCCCCCCCATATCCCCCCATATCCCCCCATAACCCCCCTTAGAGCCCCCATATCTCCCCCATAACCCCCCATAACTCCCCCATATCCCCCCATAGAGCCCCCAGAGGACCCCATATCCCCCCATATCCCCCCATATCCCCCCATAACCCCCCTTATCCCCCCCATAGGACCCCTTATCCCCCCATAGGACCCCATATCCCCTCTTATCCCCCCCTTATCCCCCCTTAGAGCCCCCATATCCCCCCATAACCCCCCTTATCCCCCCTATAGGACCCCATATCCCCCCATATCCCCCCCATAGGACCCCATACCCCCCCATACCCCCCACCTGCTGGCAGCTGAGGGCGGCGCAGTGGCTGCAGATGGCGCGGGCGTCCCCCCATAGCCCCCCTTACAGCCCCCATAGGACCCCATATCCCCCCCATAACCCCCCTTATCCCCCCCATAGGACCACATATCCCCCCCACAGCCCCCCTTAGAGCCCCCATAGGACCCCTTAGAGCCCCCATATCCCCCCACATCCCCCCATAACCCCCCTTATCCCCCCCATAGGACCCCATATCCCCTCTTATCCCCCCCTTATCCCCCCTTAGAGCCCCCATAGGACCCCATATCCCCCCATAGCACCCCACATCCCCCCATAACCCCCCTTAGAGCCCCCATAGGACCCCATATCCCCCCTTATCCCCCCCTTATCCCCCCTTATCCCCCCCATAGGACCCCATAGCCCCCCTTATCCCCCCCATAGCCCCCCTTAGAGCCCCCATATCCCCCCATAGGACCCCATATCCCCCCATAGGACCCCATATCCCCCCATAGGACCCCATAGGACCCCATTTCCCCCCCCCAGCCCCCACCTGCTGGCAGCTGAGTGCGGCGCAGTGGCTGCAGATGGCGCGGGCGTCCTGCAGGCTCTTCTTGCTGAGCTGCAGCAGCTGAGCTGCCTGGATCAGGGGCTGCAGGGCCTGCAGGGCTCCGCTGTGCTGCAGCTGGTGGCCGTGCAGCCACTGCTCCAGCTGGCTCACGTTGAACCTGGGGGCAACAGGGGGTTATGGGGGGCTATGGCTCTCTATGGGGGGCTATGGGTCTCTATGGGGTGCTATGGGGGGCTATGGGTCTCTATGGGGTCTCTATGGGGTGCTATGGGGGGCTAAGGAGTGCTATGGGTCTCTATGGGGAGCTATGGGTCTCTATGGGATGCTATGGGTCTCTATGGGGTGCTATGGAGTCTCTATGGGGTCTCTATGGGGGGCTATGGGGGGCTATGGGGTCGCTATGGGGGGCTATGGGTCTCTATGGGTCTCTATGGCGGACTGTGGGGTCTCTATGGGGGGCTATGGGTCTCTATGGGGTCTCTATGGGGTCTCTATGGGGGGCTATGGGTCTCTATGGGTCTCTATGGGTCTCTATGGGTCTCTATGGGTCTCTATGGGTCTCTATGGGTCTCTATGGGGGGCTATGGGGTGCTAAGGGGTCTCAATGGGTCTCAATGGGTCTCAATGGGTCTCAATGGGTCTCTATGGGGTCTCTATGGGGTCTCTATGGGGTGCTATGGGGTCTCTATGGGGGGCCATGGGGTCTCTATGGGGTGCTATGGGTCTCTATTGGAGGCTATAGGTCTGTATGGGTCTCTATGGGTCTCTATGGGTCTCTATGGGGTCTCTATGGGGTCTCTATGGGGTCTCTATGGGTCTCTATGGGTCTCTATGGGTCTCTATGGGTCTCTATGGGGTGCTATGCAGCCACTGCTCCAGCTGGCTCACGTTGAACCTGGGGGCAACAGGGGGGTTATGGGTCCCTATGGGTCCCTATGGGGTCTCTATGGGGTGCTATGGGTCTCTATGGGTCTCAATGGGGTGCTATGGGGTCTCTATGGGGGGCTATGGGTCTCTATGGGGGGCTATGGGTCGCTATGGGGTCTCAATGGGGGGCTATGGGTCTCTATGGGGGGCTATGGGTCGCTATGGGGTCTCAATGGGGGGCTATGGGTCTCTATGGGGTCTCTATGGGGCGCTATGGATCTCTATGGGTCTCTATGGGGTCTCTATGGGGGGCTATGGGGTCTCTATGGGGTCTCTATGGGGGGCTATGGGGTCTCTATGGGGTCTCTATGGGGTCTCTATGGGGTCTCTATGGGGTCTCTATGGGGTCTCTATGGGGTCTCTATGGGGTCTCTATGGGGGCTGTGGGTCTCAATGGGATGCTATGAGCCTCTATGGGGGGCTATGGGTCTCTATGGGGAGCTATGGGTCTCTATGGGGGGCTATGGGGTCTCAATGGGTCTCAATGGGTCTCAATGGGTCTCTATGGGTCTCTATGGGGTCTCTATGGGTCTCTATGGGGTCTCTATGGGGTCTCTATGGGTCTCTATGGGTCACTATGGGTCTCTATGGGGTGCTATGCAGCCACTGCTCCAGCTGGCTCACGTTGAACCTGGGGGCAACAGGGGGTTGTGGGGGGCTATGGGTCTCTATGGGTCTCTATGGGGTGCTATAGGATCTCTATGGGGGGCTATAAGTCCCTATGGAGGGCTATGGGGTCTCTATGGGCGGCTATGGGGTCTCTATGGGGTGCTAAGGGGTCTCTATGGGGGGCTGTGGGTCTCTATGGGGTCTCTATGGGGTCTCTATGGGTCTCTATGGGGGGCCATGGGGTCTCTATGGGGTGCTATGGGTCTCTATTGGAGGCTATAGGTCTCTATGGGGGGCTATGGGGTCTCTATGGGTCTCTATGGGTCTCTATGGGTCTCTATGGGTCTCTATGGGTCTCTATGGGTCTCTATGGGTCTCTATGGGGTGCTATGCAGCCACTGCTCCAGCTGGCTCACGTTGAACCTGGGGGCAACAGGGGGGTTATGGGTCCCTATGGGTCCCTATGGGGTCTCTATGGGGTGCTATGGGTCTCTATGGGTCTCAATGGGGTGCTATGGGGTCTCTATGGGGGGCTATGGGTCTCTATGGGGGGCTATGGGTCGCTATGGGGTCTCAATGGGGGGCTATGGGTCTCTATGGGGGGCTATGGGTCGCTATGGGGTCTCAATGGGGGGCTATGGGTCTCTATGGGGTCTCTATGGGGCGCTATGGATCTCTATGGGTCTCTATGGGGTCTCTATGGGGGGCTATGGGGTCTCTATGGGTCTCTATGGGGTCTCTATGGGGGGCTATGGGGTCTCTATGGGTCGCTATGGGTCTCTATGGGGTGCTATGCAGCCACTGCTCCAGCTGGCTCACGTTGAACCTGGGGGCAACAGGGGGGTTATGGGGGGCTATGGGTCTCTATGGGTCTCTATGGGATGCTATGGGTCTCTATGGGGTGCTATGGGGGGCTAAGGAGTGGAATGGGTCTCTATGGGGAGCTATGGGTCTCTATGGGATGCTATGGGGTCTCTATGGGGTGCTATGGGTCTCTATTGGAGGCTATAGGTCTCTATGGGGTGCTAAGGGGTCTCTAAGGGTCTCTATGGGGGGCTGTGGGTCTCAATGGGTCTCTATGGGGTGCTATAGGATCTCTATGGGGGGCTATAAGTCCCTATGGAGGGCTATGGGGTCTCTATGGGGGGCTATGGGTCTCTATGGGGGGCTATAAGTCCCTATGGAGGGCTATGGGGTCTCTATGGGGAGCTATGGGTCTCTATGGGGGGCTATGGGGTCTCAATGGGTCTCAATGGGTCTCAATGGGTCTCAATGGGTCTCAATGGGTCTCAATGGGTCTCTATGGGGTCTCTATGGGGTCTCTATGAGTCTCTATGGGTCGCTATGGGGTCTCAATGGGTCTCTATGGGGGGCTATGGGGTCTCTATGGGTCTCTATGGGTCTCTATGGGGTCTCAATGGGTATCAATGGGTCTCTATGGGGGGCTGTGGGGTCTCTATGGGGTCTCTATGGGGGGCTATGGGGTCTCTATGGGGTCTCTATGGGTCTCTATGGGGCGCTATGGGGGGCTGATGGTCTCTATGGCTCTCTATGGGTCTCTATGGGGGGCTATGGGTCTCAATGGGTCTCTATGGGGTGCTATGGGGTCTCTATGGGGTCCCTATGGGGGGCTATGGGTCTCTATGGGGTCTCTATGGGGGGCTATGGGGTCTCTATGGGTCTCTGTGGGGGCCTATGGGGTCTCTATGGGGACTTATGGGTCGCTATGGGGTCTCTATGGGTCTCTATGGGGGGCTATGGGTCTCTATGGGGTCTCTATGGGTCTCTATGGGGGGCTGTGGGTCTCTATGGGGTGCTATGGGGTCTCTATGGGGTCTCTATGGGTCTCTATGGGGGGCTGTGGGTCTCTATGGGTCTCTATGGGGGGCTGTGGGTCTCTATGGGTCTCTATGGGGGGCTATGGGGTCTCTATGGGTCTCTATGGGGTGCTATGGGTCTCTATGGGGTGCTATGGGTCTCTATGGGGTGCTATGGGTCTCTATGGGTCTCTATGGGGGGCTATGGGTCTCTATGGGGTCTCTATGGGGTCTCTATGGGTCTCTATGGGTCTCTATGGGGGGCTATGGGTCTCTATGGGGTCTCTATGGGTCTCTATGGGGGGCTGTGGGTCTCTATGGGTCTCTATGGGTCTCTATGGGGGGCTATGGGGTCTCTATGGGGTCTCTATGGGGTCTCTATGGGGGGGCTATGGGGTCTCTATGGGTCTCTATGGAGGGCTATGGGGTCTCTATGGGGTCTCTATGGGGTCTCTATGGGGGGCTATGGGGTCTCTATGGGGTCTCTATGGGGGGCTATGGGTCTCTATGGGGTGCTATGGGTCTCTATGGGGTCTCTATGGGGGGCTATGGGTCTCTATGGGGGGCTATGGGTCTCTATGAGTCTCTATGGGGTGCTATGGGGTCTCTATGGGATGCTATGGGGTCTCTATGGGGGGCTATGAGTCCCTATGGAGGGCTATGGGGTCTCTATGGGGTCTCTATGGGGTCTCTATGGGGGGCTATGGGGTCTCTATGGGTCTCTATGGGTCTCTATGGGGTCTCTATGGGGTCTCTATGGGTCTCTATGGGGTCTCTATGGGGTCTCTATGGGGGGGCTATGGGGTCTCTATGGGTCTCTATGGGGGGCTATGGGGTCTCTATGGGGGGCTATGGGGTCTCTATGGGTCTCTATGGGGGGCTATGGGGTCTCTATGGGTCTCTATGGGTCTCTATGGGGGGCTATGGGGTCTCTATGGGGTCTCTATGGGGTCTCTATGGGGTCTCTATGGGTCTCTATGGGGTCTCTATGGGGAGCTATGGGTCTCTATGGGGTCGCTATGGGGTTGCTATGGGGTCGCTATGGGGTCGCTATGGGGTCTCTATGGGTCTCTATGGGGTGCTATGGGGGGCTAAGGAGTGGAATGGGTCTCTATGGGGAGCTATGGGTCTCTATGGGTCTCTATGGGGTCTCTATGGGGAGCTATGGGTCTCTATGGGGTCGCTATGGGGTCGCTATGGGGTCTCTATGGGTCTCTATGGGGTGCTATGGGGGGCTAAGGAGTGGAATGGGTCTCTATGGGGAGCTATGGGTCTCTATGGGATGCTATGGGTCTCTATGGGTCTCTATGGGGGGCTGTGGGGTCTCTATGGGGGGCTGTGGGGTCTCTATGGGTCTCTATGGGTCTCTATGGGGGGCTATGGGTCTCTATGGGGGGCTATGGGACTCAATAGGTCTCTATGGGTCTCTATGGGATGCTATAGGATCTCTATGGGGGGCTATGAGTCCCTATGGAGGGCTATGGGGTCTCTATGGGGGGCTATGGGTCTATGGGGGGCTATGGGGTCTCTGGGGTGCTATGGGGTCTCTATGGGGTCTCTATGGGGGGCTATGGGTCTCTATGGGTCTCTATGGGGGGCTGTGGGGTCTCTATGGGGGGCTGTGGGTCTCAATGGGATGCTATGAGCCTCTATGGGGGGCTATGGGGTCTCAATGGGTCTCTATGGGGGGCTATGAGTCTCAATGGGTCTCTATGGGGGGCTGTGGGTCTCTATGGGATTCTATGGGTCTCTATGGGGGGCTATGGGGTCTCTATGGGGCGCTATGGGTCTCTATGGGGTGCTATGAGTCCCTATGGGTCTCTATGGGGTCTCTATGGGGCGCTATGGGTCTCTATGGGGTGCTATGCAGCCACTGCTCCAGCTGGCTCACGTTGAACCTGGGGGCAACAGGGGGGCTATGGGTCTCTATGGGTCTCTATGGGGGGCTATGAGTCTCTATGGGTCTCAATGGGGGGCTATGGGGTCTCTATGGGGGGCTATGGGGTCGCTATGGGTCTCTATGGGGTCTCTATGGGTCTCTATGGGGCGCTATGGGGGGCTGATGGTCTCTATGGCTCTCTATGGGTCTCCATGGGGGGCTATGGGTCTCAATGGGTCTCTATGGGGTGCTATGGGGTCTCTATGGGGTCCCTATGGGGGGCTAGGGGTCTCTATGGGGTCCCTATGGGGGGCTATGGGTCTCTATGGGGTCTCTATGGGGGGCTATGGGGTCTCTATGGGGTCTCTATGGGGCGCTATGGGGTCTCTATGGGGGCTATGGGGTCTCTATGGGGGGCTATGGGGTCTCAATGGGTCTCAATGGGTCTCAATGGGGCACTATGGGGGGCTATGGGTCTCTATGGTTCTCTATGGGGGGCTATGGGGTCTCTATGGGTCTCTATGGGGTGGCCATGGTCACTATGGGGTGGCCATGGGTCGCTATGGGGTGGATACGGGTCTCTATGCAGGGCCTATAGGGTCACTATGGGGTCGCTATGGGGCGCTCTGGGGTCTCTATCGGCAGCTATGGGGCGCTATGGGGCTGCTATGGGTCGTGATGGTGGGCTATGGGGTGCAATGATGCACTATGGGCTGGCTATGGGGTGACTATGGGGCGGCTATGGGGTGCAGTGGGGTCTCTATGGGGCGGCTATGGGGTGCTATGGGGTCTCTATGGGGCGGCTATGGGTCGTGATGGTTGGCTATGGGGTGGCTATGGGGCGCAATGGGGTTGCAGTGGGCTGCTGTGGGTCGCTATGGGGTTGGCTATGGGGCGGCTACGGGTCGCTATGGGGCGGCTATGGGTCTCTGTGGGTCGCTATGGGGCAGCTATGGAGCGGCTATGGGGTGCTGTGGGGTCTCTGTGGGGCGCTATGGGGCACTATGGGGTCTCTATGCGGGGCTATGGGCCGGCTATGGGGTCTCTATGGGGCGCTATGGGGTCTCTGTGGGTCGCTATGGGGTCTCTGTGGGTCGCTATGGGTCGCTATAGGGTGCAATAGGGTCGCTATGGGGCAGCTATGGGTCGCAATGGGGGGCTATGGTGTATCTATGGGGTGGCTATGGGGTCGCTGTGGGTCACTGTGGGGTGGCTCTGGGTCGCTATGGGGCGGCAATGGGTGTCTGTGGGGTGGCTATGGGGTGCAATGTGGTCGCTATGGGGCTGCTGTGGGGTCTTTATGGGTGGCTATGGGGCGGCTATGGGGTGGCTATGGGTCTCTATGGGGTGCTGTGGGGTGGCTATGGGGCGGCTATGGGTCTCTATGGAGCGGTTATGGGGTCGCTGTGGGGCACTATGGGGCAGCTATGGGGCGCAAATGGGGTCGCTATGGGTCGCTATGGGGCGGCTATGGGGTGCAATGGGGTCACTATGGGGTGGCTATGGGGCGCTATGGGGTGGCTATGGGTCTCTGTGGGTCGCTATGGAGCGGCTATGGGGTGGCTATGGGGCACTATGGGGCGGCTATGGGTCTCTGTGGGTCGCTATGGGGCAGCTATGGAGCGGCTATGGGGTGCAATGGGGCCTCTATGGGGCACTATGGGGTCTCTATGGGGCAGCTATGGGGTCTCTATGGGGCAGCTATGGGTCGCTATGGGGTTGCTATGGGGCGGCTATGGGGTCGCTATGGGGCAGCTATGGGGTCGCTGTGGGTCGCTATGGGGCGGCTATGGGGCAGCTATGGGGCGCTAAGGGGCAGCTATGGGGTCACTACGGCGTCTCTATGGGGCGGCTGTGGGGTCGCTATGGGGTGCAATGGGGTCACTATGGGGCGGCTATGGGGCACTATGGGGTGGCTATGGGTCTCTGTGGGTCGCTATGGGGTGGCTATGGGGCGCTATGGGTCTCTGTGGGTCGCTATGGGGTGCAATAGGGTTGCTATGGGGCAGCTATGGGTCACTATGGGGTCTCTGTGGCGTCTCTATGGGGCGGCTATGGGGTCTCTGTGGGTTGCCATGGGGTGTTATGGGGTCTCTATGGGGCAGCTATGGGGCGCTATGGGGCGGCTATGGGGTGCAATGGGGGGCTATGGGGTCGTTATGGGGCACTATGGGGCAGCTATGGGGTCTCTGTGAGTTGCTATGGGGCGGCTATGGGGCGCAAATGGGGTCGCTATGGGGCAGCTATGGGGCTGCTATGGGTCGTGATGGTGGGCTATGGGGTGCAATGATGCACTATGGGCTGGCTATGGGGTGACTATGGGGCGGCTATGGGGTGCAGTGGGGTCACTATGGGGCGGCTATGGGTCGCTCTGGGGTCTCTGTGGGTCGCTCTGGGGTCTCTATGGGGCGGCTATGGGTCGTGATGGTCGGCTATGGGGTTGGCTATGGGGCGGCTATGGGTCGCTATGGGGCGGCTATGGGTCTCTGTGGGTCGCTATGGGGCAGCTATGGGGCGGCTATGGGGTGCTGTGGGGTCTCTGTGGGGCGCTATGGGGCACTATGGGGTCTCTATGCGGGGCTATGGGTCGCTATGGGGCGCTATGGGGTCTCCATGGGGTGCTATGGGGTTGCTATGGGTCGCTATGGGCCGGCTATGGGGTCTCTGTGGGTCGCTATGGGGTCTCTGTGGGTCGCTATGGGGTCTCTGTGGGTCGCTATGGGTCGCTATAGGGTGCAATAGGGTCGCTATGGGGCAGCTATGGGTCGCAATGGGGGGCTATGGTGTATCTATGGGGTGGCTATGGGGTCGCTGTGGGTCACTGTGGGGTGGCTCTGGGTCGCTATGGGGCGGCAATGGGTGTCTGTGGGGTGGCTATGGGGTGCAATGTGGTCGCTATGGGGCTGCTGTGGGGTCTTTATGGGTGGCTATGGGGCGGCTATGGGGTGGCTATGGGTCTCTATGGGGTGCTGTGGGGTGGCTATGGGTCTCTATGGGGCGCTATGGGTCTCTATGGGGTGCTATGGGTTGCTATGGGGCGCTATGGGGTGTCTGTGGGTCGCTATGGGGCAGCTATGGGTCACTATGGGGTGCTATGGGTCTCTATGGGGTCGTATGGGTCTCTATGGGGCGCTATGGGGCACTATGGGGCGCTATGGGGTCGCTATGGGGTCCCTATGGGGTCTCTATGGGGCGCTATGGGGTCTCTATGGGGCGCTATGGGGTCGCTATGGGGCAGGTATGGGTCTCTATGGGGTCTCTCTGGGGTGCTATGGGGCAGCTATGGGTCGCTATGGCATGTCTGTGGGTCTCTGTGGGTCGCTATGGGGTCTCTATGGGGCGCTATGGGGTCTCTGTGGGTCGCTATGGGTCGCTATAGGGTGCAATAGGGTCGCTATGGGGCAGCTATGGGTCGCAATGGGGGGCTATGGTGTATCTATGGGGTGGCTATGGGGTCGCTGTGGGTCACTGTGGGGTGGCTCTGGGTCGCTATGGGGCGGCAATGGGTGTCTGTGGGGTGGCTATGGGGTGCAATGTGGTCGCTATGGGGCTGCTGTGGGGTCTTTATGGGTGGCTATGGGGCGGCTATGGGGTGGCTATGGGTCTCTATGGGGTGCTGTGGGGTGGCTATGGGGCGGCTATGGGTCTCTATGGAGCGGTTATGGGGTCGCTGTGGGGCGCTATGGGGCAGCTATGGGGCGCAAATGGGGTCTCTATGGGTCGCTATGGGGTGGCTATGGGGCAGCTATGGGGTGCAATGGGGTCACTATGGGGCGGCTATGGGGCGCTATGGGGTGGCTATGGGTCTCTGTGGGTCGCTATGGGGCGGCTATGGGGTGGCTATGGGGCACTATGGGGCGCTATGGGTCTCTGTGGGTCGCTATGGGGCAGCTATGGAGCGGCTATGGGGTGCAATGGGGTCTCTATGGGGCGCTATGGGGCCTCTGTGGATCGCTATGGGGTCTCTATGGGGCAGCTATGGGTTGCGATGATCAGCTATGGGTCGCTATGGGGTTGCTATGGGGCGCAATGGGGTCTCTATGGGGCGCTATGGGGTCGCTATAGGGTGCAATGGGGTCTCTATGGGGCAGCTATGGGTCGCTAGGGGTTGTAATGGTCGGCTATGGGGTGCTATGGGGTTGGCTATGGGGCGCAATGGGGTGGCTATGGGTCGCTATGGGCCGGCTATGGGGTCTCTGTGGGTCGCTATGGGGTCTCTGTGGGTCGCTATGGGTTGCTATAGGGTGCAATAGGGTCGCTATGGGGCAGCTATGGGTCGCAATGGGGGGCTATGGTGTATCTATGGGGTGGCTATGGGGTCGCTGTGGGTCACTGTGGGGTGGCTCTGGGTCGCTATGGGGCGGCAATGGGTGTCTGTGGGGTGGCTATGGGGTGCAATGTGGTCGCTATGGGTGGCTATGGGGCTGCTGTGGGGTCTTTATGGGTGGCTATGGGGCGGCTATGGGGTGGCTATGGGTCTCTATGGGGTGCTGTGGGGTGGCTATGGGTCTCTATGGAGCGGTTATGGGGTCGCTGTGGGGCGCTATGGGGCGCAAATGGGGTCTCTATGGGTCGCTATGGGGCGGCTATGGGGCGGCTATGGGGTGCAATGGGGTCACTATGGGGCGGCTATGGGGCGCTATGGGTCTCTGTGGGTCGCTATGGGTCTCTATGGGGTGGCTATGGGGCGCTATGGGGCGGCTATGGGTCTCTGTGGGTCGCTATGGGGCAGCTATGGAGCGGCTATGGGGTGCAATGGGGTCTCTATGGGGCGCTATGGGGCCTCTGTGGGTCGCTATGGGGTCTCTATGGGGCAGCTATGGGTCGCGATGATCAGCTATGGGTCGCTATGGGGTTGCTATGGGGCGGCTATGGGGTCGCTGTGGGTCGCTATGGGGCGGCTATGGGGCAGCTATGGGGCGCTAAGGGGCAGCTATGGGGTCACTACGGCGTCTCTATGGGGCGGCTGTGGGGTCGCTATGGGGTGTAGTGGGGTCGCTATGGGGCGGCTATGGGGAGCTATGGGGTCTCTGTGGGTGGCTGTGGGGCGCTATGGGGTGGCTATGGGGTCTCTGTGGGTCTCTATGGGGTGGCTGTGGGGCAGCTATGGGGCGGCTATGGGGTGCAGTGGGGTCAGTATGGGGTGGCTATGGGCGCTATGGGGTCTCTGTGGGTCGCTATGGGGTGGCTATGGGTCTCTGTGGGTCACTATGGGGCGGCTATGGGGTGCAATGGGGTCGCTATGGGGTCTCTGTGGGTCGCTATAGGTCGCTATGGGGTGGCTATGGGTCGCTATGGGGCAGCTATGGGTCTTGATGGTTGGCTATGGGTCGCTGTGGGGTGCAATGGGGTTGGCTATAGGGCAGCTATGGGGCGGCTGTGGGGTGGCTGTGGGTCGCAATGGGTCGCTATGGGGTGGCTGTGGGTCTCTGTGGGTCGCTATGGGGCGGCTGTGGGGTCTCTGTGGGTTGCTATGGGGTGCAATAGGGTCGCTATGGGGCAGCTATGGGGTGCAATGGGTGGGCTATGGGGCGGCTATGGGGTCTCTGTGGGTCGCTATGGGTCACTATGGGGCGGCTATGGGGCAGCTATGGGGCGGCTATGGGGCAGCTATGGGGCGGCTATGGGGTGCAATGGGGTGCTATGGGGTCGTTATGGGGCACTATGGGGCAGCTATGGGGTCTCTGTGAGTTGCTATGGGGCAGCTATGGGGTGGCTATGGGGTGCAGTGGGGTCGTTATGGGGCGCTATGGGGTGGCTATGGGGTGCAATGGAGTCGCTATGGGGCGGCTATGGGGTGGCTATGGGTCGCTATGGGGCAGCTATGGGTCTTGATGGTCGGCTATGGGTCGCTGTGGGGTGCAATGAGGTTGGCTATAGGGCAGCTATGGGGCGGCTATGGGATGCAATGGGGTCGCTATGGGGTCTCTGTGGGTTGCTATGGGGTGGCTATGGGTCTCTGTGGGTCGCTATGGGGCGGCTGTGGGGTCTCTGTGGGTTGCTATGGGGTGCAATAGGGTCGCTATGGGGCAGCTATGGGTCACTATGGGGTCTCTGTGGCGTCTCTATGGGGCGGCTATGGGGTCTCTGTGGGTTGCCATGGGGTGTTATGGGGTCTCTATGGGGCAGCTATGGGGCGCTATGGGGCGGCTATGGGGTGCAATGGGGGGCTATGGGGCAGCTATGGGGCGGCTATGGGGTGCAATGGGGTGCTATGGGGTTGTTATGGGGCACTATGGGGCAGCTATGGGGTCTCTGTGAGTTGCTATGGGGCGGCTATGGGGTGCAATGGGGTCGCTATGGGTCTCTATGGGGCAGCTATGGGGTCTGTATGGGGCGCTATGGGGTCTCTATGGGGCGCTATGGGGTCTCTATGGGGCGCTATGGGTCTCTATGGGGCGCTATGGGGTCTCTATGGGGCACTATGGGGTCTGTATGGGGTGCTATGGGGTGTCTGTGGGTCGCTATGGGGTCTCTATAGGGTGCTATGGGGTGGCTATGGGGTCTCTATGGGTCTCTATGGGGCGCTATGGGGTCGCTATGGGGTCTCTATGGGGCGCTGTGGGGTCTCTATGGGGTCTGTATGGGTCTCTATGGGGCGCTATGGGTCTCTATGGGGCAGCTATGGGGTCTGTATGGGGCAGCTATGGGGCGCTATGGGGCAGCTATGGGGCGCTATGGGTCTCTATGGGGCGCTATGGGGCAGCTATGGGTCTCTATGGGGCGCTATGGGGTCTCTATGGGGTCGTATGGGGCGCTATGGGGTGTCTGTGGGTTGCTATGGGGCGCTATGGGGCAGCTATGGGTCTCTATGGGGCGCTATGGGGTCCTTGTAGGGCCTTATAGGACGTAATGTGGTCCCATGTGATCCTATAGGGTTTGATGGGATATTAGGGGGTGCAAGGGACCCTATAAGGGAACCCTGACCCTATAAAGGAGCCCTGACCCTATAAAGAAAGCCTGACCCTATAAAGGAGCCCTGACCCTATAAAGAAAGCCTGACCCTATAAACGAAGCCCTGTGACCCTATAAAGGAAGCCCTGTGATTGTATAGGGGAAGGCTGACCCTATAAAGGAAACGCGACCCTATAAAGGAGCCCTGACCCTATAAGGGAACTGC